>NC_136500.1:30903850-31021350 GCF_053919585.1 Euprymna scolopes
CGATACAATATATGCATATTTTACTTTTCATTATTTACTTTCCATTTTCGATCCTATTCACTTCCCATCCTAAACTCCAGGAGTTTCACCGGAAAATGATTGGCAGTCAAATCGAAAGCGTTCGTGATGACTATGGAACTTTTATTAATATTTTCGATTTTGATATCAAAAGAATATATGGAAAATCAAAAAAGTCAACAAAAAAAAAAAGAATCATAAAAAAAGTATCACCGTTGTGTTTAATAATGTCTGCTTAAACACACGTACACACACACACACACACACACACACACACACACACACACACACATATATATATATATATATATATATATATATATATATATATATATATATGTATATATTATGAAGAACGTGACAAAATAAAATGGACGCATATCGATAAGTCACGAAAGAAAGATAAATTCGATCAGGATGAGTAGAGATCAATAATCAATAAGCGTGTTGATATGTCGATGTGATTTGCTTAATGAGATCGATATCTGCGTAATCCACACCGTCGTGAGCAGACAAAAGTGGATAATATAAAAGTAAGGTTTCAAACCCTTGTATTTAAAGATTAAGCCATATTATCTATTATATATTATTTTTATATTACTAAATAGTTTTCTATTATATTTCTTTTATATATTATTTATATATTGCTAAATAGTTTTCTAGATTTTCTTTCAATAACATAAAAAACAATCAACCTAAATACAGATGCACACGTGCACACACATATAAACAGTTTTGACTACACATGTGTAGAGATTTTTCGATTCTAACCTTACGCTCAACACTTTCATAAATCATGTATATTAAAATTTTAAAATGCGAAACCACATCTGAGTCGCCATCAAAACGACTGAAATCAATAATACAATACAATCTTTTCAATAAATTTGTATACAGTAGAGAGCAAAGATCAAAAGGCATCTTATTGTATGCTTATTTTTCAAACAGTTTATAATAAATTAATGGTTGCTGTTATTCATTTATAATCTTTGTAACTCGTTTTTTCTATATACGTTTTTCTATATACGTTTTTCTATATATCATTTGTTGATATTAACAGTAATGTATTAGTTAAATCAAAATAAGAAAACATTTATAGATCCGATATATAATTGTAAAAGTGAAATATCTGCAGCCAAAAGAAGACAGTAAAATCATCAGAAAACTCATTAAGTCGAAGAAATTAGGAACTCGCCATTTCTGAAAAGTTTAAAATAGTGTATTGAATAATCATAATTTCACCGACTATTCAACAACTTTAAGGTGGCTTGCACGGCAACTGAGCAGGCTGCGCTGCTTGCCAGGCGGTTTGCCTCCAACTTTAACTTAGACCCAGCAAACCATTCTCTCTGAAATGTCTCTTTATGGACAGAATCTATGCGCGATGATATGAGCATCACACTTTCTCATGCTCGTGATATCATAAAACACCTAGATGAAGGCGTGTGGAACTTAACTCATCCCTTTCATACTATTAATAAAAATCCACTGAAGATGTTCCGGTTCTCTTCAAACTCTACGACAAATGTGTTCGTTGAATTGTGTTTCGATGATATATGGAGAATTACTTCTGTGGTACTTGTATTCAACAATTATGTTGAAAAAAAAACACTGACCAACTCGATTATTGTCCCATGTGTCTACTCTCTCTCTCTCTCTCACTCACTCTCCATCTCTCTCTCTCTTTCTCTCTCTCTTTCTCTGCTAGAATATTTGAGTCCAATCAAATTCTAGTCTACCCCTTCGTAGATATTAAAGTTCTTTACGACCGGCTGTATGATTGTAAGCAAACTTGTTGGACAGCAGATATCTCAACAGTTATGTAGTATTCACAACCTTAGGCAGGGGAAGCCCATAGTTAGCCCTTGATATATTCAAAGCCTTTGACAGGGTCTGGAACGAAGGTATTTTTATGAAAATCATATCATGCGCAATTACTGGGCGAATATTTAATATAATCCGATCATTTTCAGACATAAGCAAAATCTATGTCGTTCTCAATAACCTTAAATCCAAACACTATGATATAAATGCGGGTGTGATATTAATAAACGACCTTAAACACGCTTAAAAACAGACATATATATAAATCAATGGCTGAAAGATTAAGAAATAACCTATGCTGGAATGAGAATGCAAATGAGGCGTATCATTTAATGCTACTAAGACTAAGTTCTTTTCCTTTCACAATTACAAAATCTTCCCAACCACTGATTGTCATGACTTATAATACGCTGACTGAGAGCTCTTCATTAACATTTACAGGTAACATTAATTGAAATAACATCCTGCATATTAATAACATATATAGTGAAGAAATTGCCAAGACTGCTGCAAATAAGGTGGAATCTCTCTATCGTGTCAGAACATTACTCATACTCGTATCTTGTATTTCTACAAAGTCATCATTTGTCCATGCATAGAGTATTGTTGTCATATCTGGGCTGGCACCATCTACCGCTAGTCTCACCCTCTGAGACAAAATTGAAAGAAAGTACTTCATCTAATAGGCCATACACTATCTACCAAGCTCTAAATGCTGTCCCATTGGCGCAATGTTTCATCCATATGGTTATTTTTCTATGCGCCTCATTTTCCGAATCAGTAAAATACTATAAGGTATATGAGTTCTAATTGTTTGTTTTTGTGACTTTTTGCTGGTGTGAGGGTTAATGTTTTCAACTACAGTGGAATTCTCACCAGTTCCTTTAGTTGAAACAAATAACTTACGATAGCAAACATAGCTTACAATAAAAACTGTTAATGTTTTGCAAAATTTACAGCAATATGGGTTAAAGACTGGTCAGAGTTAAATCATAATAGTAAAACAAAGGAAAAAATTTATATAGTAACGAAAAAGGGTAAAGTCGGTTACAGCCAATCAAGCGACCTCGTTGAGTTATCGAATTGGCTTAACAAATAACTTTATACATATACTAGCAGGAATACCCGACATTGCCCGGGTTTGAATGATGATCAACGAATGGTCTATCCTCCCATACTTTTATTGTCGTCGAAATCAGTGAAATCGCTCATTTTTATAAAATCGTTTGATTATCTGCTCTAGTTAGGAACCGAGTACAGTTGCGTAAACTCTTGAAAACTCAGCATATTATAAGAATACCGACCAATTTTTCTGTTTTCCGGTTCATATGAACCTCGACAACAGGAATTGGAATACATACTACTAAAGCCTTATTGTGACAACTGGTGAATTTCAAAAATGCAATCTGAATGTTAAAACACTTTAGAAGAACGATATGCAATAAAATTCTGTTTTAAACTTGGAAAAAAATGCCACAGAAACGTATGGAATTTTTCAGACTGCTTTGGAGCCATCTAGCATGAATCGAGGATTAGTTTTTGAGTAGCATAAAAGATCCACGTAAGATAGGGAGTCTATGAGGGATAATAAGAGATGTGGGAGGAGTAAGGAAGTAGGAACAGCAGAGTTGCTTGGTCAAATAAAGAATTTCATGAATAAGGACCGTCGTGCGTCTATAGATAATAAGTGCACAGTTTGATGCCAGTATGGGAACTTTACACACAACTATTCTCCAGGAACTGAAGATGCGGAGGATTTGCACTAAGTTTGTCCCAAATGTATTCCATCCTTGTTATAGCCCATTTGACCAATATTAGCATAAAGACAGTTCTTCACTCTCCCTAGAGTCCAGACCTTGCTCCCTGTGGCTTCAGTCATTCCCTAAGCTCATAGAAAATCTTAGAGGCTGTCGTAATGAGACAGTTGAAGAGATGAAAGTAGCTGTGACGAGGGAAGCTCACATAAAAGGGCTTCCATAGGGCCTTCTAGAAGGTCCTGAAACGGTACAACAACTGCATTGCAGTCGGATGAGATTACTTTAAAGGGGACTAGAATTTCATGTGTGCACTGAAAAATAAAACTTCCCATATAACAAAAGTCTGGAAAGGCACTTCGCTCCAACCATCCGTGTAGAACTTTCTGTATCTTTATAGAACATTAATTTTTATTTTTCATTTTTATCTTAACCACTTCATTATATATAATTCCGTATATCTTCTTCGCTTGATCGTTTTCCTGTTTGTATAAGCAAATATTGGCATTAATAAAAGTAGCATAATGCACAGTATATATGTGTGTATATATGTGCTTTTTTTATCTTTATGCTTCGATGTTCCATTACGTTTTTACCTCGTCGCAAATACTTTGTATTTTCATTGAAATGACTTATTTTCCTCCACTTCAGTTAGTTTGATTTATTTGGTTTTATCCAATATTATTTCTTTTTTCTTATTAATTCATTTCTTCCGGGTTGTTTGGCCAACATTGGTAGATCTCCTTCATGCCAATTCAATCTGTCAAGTTCATTTCTGAACATTTGAACAAAATACACACAAACCTTCAACTTCCGGTTCCTAATCCCTTACAACACACTCTGGATTATTTCGCAAGGGAGACAAAGTGAGAGACGTGTGAAAGAGAAAAAGCAAACAAGTCACTCCATTAACATCAAAAGAAAGAGAGGGGAGAAGAGAAAAGAGATAACATGTCTTACCGGCTCTTCCGTCTGTCTTATTTTGTTTTATGCTTTTGTCATGTTAACACGATAACACGATGAGCATGAACAAAAATGAACAAATCACGCATGCGCATCTCACGATTTTCATATTGAAATCGGCTTACGAAATAAAAATGGCGTCCTCATATTTGTCTTCTGCTTCAAGTAATCGTTTGATGCTTTCCTTTTTTTCAAACGCAACTGAACAAAATGTGATAAGCTTCATGTATTTCATTCAATAACAACAATAACAAAAATATGCTGACCTTCTTATGCCATTACTGACAATGGAAACACGCTGCATTGTCAAATCAATAGTATTCGACTGCTACCGTTGCTAATGTTTTGTTTTTACTCGTTATTATATAACTACTGGCTGTTGTAAAATGTAATAATTGTGCGCCTTACTTAAAACGGTTAGAAATTAACGGACTTCCGTGTTATGTTGCATTGTAGAATGAACGCTCATTATGAAAATAGAAATACTGTTTCAATTTCTATCCATCTGTCATTCAATGTGACACAAAAGTGAGCTTATTAAGTGGCCATGATAAAATTCAACAAAGTCCCTCATGATTGGATTGATGAAGTTTTAATAAGAGGTCACAGTAATATTTTACTACTGTACATCCCCTGGTAAAACCTTAAATCTGTAAAACTAATGTAAACATGTGAAACGCTGCAGGTTTGGTGCGGTGCATAGATATACGCAGACTTGCAGTTGGATAGCTATTTAGCGAAAAAAGGAAACTACCCAAGAAATTCGCTAAGAGTATTTGATATGATAACATCTTTTTGAATACAAAATGTCATACTGTGATTTCAAGCCAGTTCAGATTTTTTAAATGTTCATTTCAAATGATGAACACCCATGGTCAGTGAGCTTTGGATGTACAAGGAGGACCAACTGATAAATCTAAAGAAATTCTGCGGTGTATTCTAATTCTTGTATCCTATTCTTTATATATATATATATATATATAGAGAGAGAGAGAGAGAGAGAGAGAGAGAGAGAGAGAGAGAGATTGTCCTCTACATAGAGTTTCGCTGTTTCACACGCCATTAGTACGGCTAGACGAGCAACTTACTAAAGCCAGCACCGAAACCCGACCGCCCAAACAGTAGCCGGAGCTTCTAACCGTTGCGCTATTCGGCTGCTACTCTGCGGGCAGTGAATTAACAATGTTTTGGTATTGTCCAAATACCTAAGCCTAATTTGTTTACAGAAAGAGCATCGCTTAATACGCTAATCATAAATTTTAAATCACTTCCTGTAAATTGTTTTTGACTACTATTTGGGGATATGAGACCAGTGGATTCGCCAATCGTTTTTATAAGCACCGGCTGTGCTAAATCAACAAATGAAAATGTTCCAAAGCTACTATAAAATTTGTCGATTTTTGGATTCAATCAGTTCGCCGCTAACTACGTCACGGACCGCATCTGATTTTTGGCTGTGATCTTGGTTACTGCCAATTACACTTAGGATCTGAACTGAACTACGCCGCCATCTTTGTACAACATAATGTCTCAAAACTTAACACTTCCCAATATGCTCAACCTAAGATAAGGAGCATTATAGGCATCCACATACAGTACTGTTTCACAGCTCATCAGTGCGACTAAACAAGCAAAAACCTAACGGGTGTTCATTGATATAAGAGTTCGAATCCAAGTGTATCCCGAATTACGAAACAACCGGACAGAGTCCAACATCTATACTGGTCACCCAAATAGCTCACACATTATAATCATTGGCCGTGATCGATCAGCACGATAACAGGATTGGCTAGTCGCTTCTGTGTCCGAAGAGTCCACGAGATGTCCCCTGGACTTGATGTTGGTGATCCTGCAATTTAAAGCACATTACCGCCAAAAGCCACACACACAAAAAAACGATCACTTTCTTTGGTCGGTTTCTATGCAAGGCTTATATTGTCAAGAACTAGATAATCATTTAACTTCTAAACAATGCAAACATGTTGTCTATTGTACCAAAATCTTAATTCTTAATTTCTTCGCATTTTTTTTTTTATTCATTTTTTTCTCTTTGACAAAATGTGTTCTAAAGTCAAAACAGATCATGCTTTATTTCTTTTCTTGTGTTTTCTTCCGTTTTCTTTTAGTCTAAAATGATTGCAATTAACTTCGGTCATCCCCAAAATGAGAAAAAAATCTTTTCTAGTTTAAAAACAGAAATTTATTCTGACTCCAAGGTACTGCATATATGTTCTGCATTATAGACTTTATCTAAACTTGTTTAAACCTCTTTATCGTACCTTAGCACCATCTTGAAACCTTAATACTGTTTTTAACCTTCGTTCGAACCATTTCCTCTAATTCTAATTAATACAAAAAATGAGCTGCTACTCAGGTTTATGCAAAATACATTTTTGAATTTTAATGAAAAGAGAATATATCTTTTAGCGTTAGAACCCAAAAGAACTTGAGATCATATCCTTAATATCTCCAGTTTTTATATATACTGTAAATAAGTCCACATTGCTAATTATTCAGGCTGAATGTTACATAGCTTCTACTTTATTTCTAGTTATACTTGTACTGAAAATTACTTTTAATCATAGTTATATCGTTAGTTTAATCAATATTGAAAGATACATTTTATTTTCCCGCCTATCGACTTATATCCAGAGTTTGTGCATCAAATTCTATCTTAAATTCATGATATCACTTTGAATTATACTTTAACGTTTTATTATATTATTAAACTAATATATGAACAATATTTTAACCATATATTAATTCTTCCCTTAAATCAGCTAGTTGCACATCTAAATGCTTCCACTGCATGCTTTTTTACTTACCCTAATTTTCTCTATTAACAATGAAATGAAAAGCACAGTAAAATCCTTTTCAATTCTTTTGAGGATTGTAATTTTTCAGTAGATATATAGCTTTTAGTACTATAAGGCCACCATTCGCCCATGTATGGAGTATTGCTGTCACATTTGGGCTGGTGCATCTGCTGCTAGTCTCTCGCTCCTAGACAAGGTTCAAAAGAGAGTCGCCAATCTAATAGGCCCTGAACTGGCATCTAAGCTTCAAAACTCTGTCCCATCGACGAAACGTTGCATCCCTCTGCCTGTTCTACAAGTATTTTAATGGTGAATGCTCTGACGAACTGCAGACACTTGTGCCCCCACGACGTAGACACCCTCGACAAACTCGACAGGCAGATAAATCCCACCCCAACGCAGTAGAGATCCCTAGATGTAAACGATCTTTCTTCTCCAGTAGTTTCTTCCCCCAGAACCGCTAGATTCTGGAATTCCATTCCAGATCCCTGCTTCCCCAACTATACTGACATGCAGAAGTTCAATTGTAACGTGAACCGTAATCTTGCTGCCCAAATCCCTACATAATGCCAATTAGTTGCGGCCCCTGATAGTAACCCCCTACACCAAAGTGGCAATGTGCCTTGTTTGAGGTGAAAATGTAATTAAAAAAAAATTCAATTTATCATAACTATCCTTGCGGAAAGTCAAATATGAACAATTAAAATAATTGAGGAATAAAAGGCGAATCAAATGAGGCATAGATTGTTTAAACAGTTACATTTAATTTAGCTTAAATTTTCGCTTTTGGAAAAAATTACAAGTGCAGACTTTCTTTTTGGCGACACTATATATATATATATTAACCGACGTTCTGACACTCACTGGATTCGTAAGACGATTCTCTGTAAGAATATGTGCTTTTTGAAACTTATAAGTTGATTTTAGTTGAGATTTTGATAGTTTTGTTTTGTAGGCGTATATAGGCGTGTACGGGCCATCCCTATATAGAGAGTGCTACCGCCTCTCTGATATATATATATATATATATATATATATATATATATATATATATATATATATATATATATATATGTCCTTGCGAAGTTAGTACTTTAGATTTCAAATGATGTATTTTCAGATGAGTTTTCCTTATAATTCTTTTACTTTATATCTCATTTTAAAGAGCTTTTTTCGGTTTTCGTTAATCATTTAAATTAATCGTTTTAAAACAATTATGCCTTTATTTCAGAATGCTGAATACAAGATGGAAAAAAACAAATTCGCACAGTTTTCTTTTTTCAATTTAAGTTAGGCCGGAAAGTTACTGAAACAGTCGTGATATCAACGAAGCGTTTGACCTAGAAACGACTACTGAACGCACAGCACAATAGTTATTTAAAATAATTCTTGAGACCATGAATGTCTTCAAGTGATTAGCATAGTGGACGGCCATAGGATGTTGACAACAATCAATTAAGAGTCTTAGTCGAAGCCAATCCACGCAAAGCTGTTTGAAAACCTGCCTTTGAGTAAGACGTAACGTATACGATGATTTTCAACCACTTGAAGAGATCGGAAAGACAAAAAGACTTGATAAATGGGTGTCTCACGAATTAAACGACTGTTACATGCAAAGGGGTCGTCCCTTCCCATGTAAATAATAAGAATACTAGATAAGTGAAAATGAGATTAGGATAAGCCTAGAAAGGAACCCTGTAAGCAAGATTAAGAAATGGAATGAAAGAAATCAAGTCTATTGCTAATTCTTTTCTGGATATTAAATATGTCAGTAAAAGAATGGGTAATACAAATTAAAAATGTATTATTTAAAAAGTAAGTCAGAATTATAATTGATGATTCTTTTGGTTGCCAAAAGTGTCTTTGGACAAACATATGTAAAGCCACGTGAAAATTAGTCACGTTTGAAAACACAGTTCTGATGTCATAAACAAAGGATATTTCTATGGTTTCGGAGTCAGTCAGTCAGTCAGTCAGTCAGTCAGAGAGTTGATTAGACAAGAGATGGGAGAATCGGTTGGAGAGGAGAGTATCTTAGAGGCGAATGGTAGAAGATTTGACCATGTACATCCAAGCTGGATTCCTGATTTCATCGACCGGCCGATCAAATGAATAAAGAAATCATCATTTATGTTGTAACTCTTGTCTTGTGTCATCCTTCATCACGAACAAAAGGTAATTGTGTTTATCATCTTATAATAAACATTGTGTAACCCCTTCCAGGATTATGTGTCCTCTCTCCTCTGTGTTAAGAATTGTATCATATATCACCCAATTCATGTTAATATGAAACCTCCAAGAATTGTCACAGTCGTCGTCATCATGTAAAATATATATAAATGTCATTATCATACTATCTGTGTTATAAGAACTGTTTTATGTAAAGTCCCCAAGAATAATCAGAACTGTATAAATGTATCCCTCATCGTCGTTACCATATGTATTACAGGTATCAGTTAATGTTATATACTAAAATTAATAAACTAACAAATTCACTCCGAATTCAACCCTGTTCTCCGTGAATTTTCACACTCAGAACAAAAAAAAAGCCTTCTTTTGCTGCGAATTGATTTTCGCTCTTCATTTTGGAGTCCGTTTTCGGTCGGAAATAAGGGTTGTTGCCTGATGAGGTCTCTAGTTGGTAAATACTGGTAGACCGAAACATGCTCATGACTGTGTAGCAACAAACTACTGCTTATGTAAAGACAAATATAACTTGCTCTACTTCTGTATTGAGCACTCTCGTATGAACCTCGTTATATTTCACTGGTTAACCTACCTTTGGAAAATAGCAACCTCAAATTATATATATATATGTATATATATATATATATATATATATATATATATATATATATATATATGAAGAACTCTTTGTGTTTGATTAAATGATGTATTTGCCCTTAGTGAAAGTGTCTTGTTCTATAGAGCATCATTGAAACTTCTCAAAATAAAATATAAAATATTGTTACTTTTTTATCTGGAATTCTTATATAATTTGGAAGAAAAAACATTTTATTTAAGCAATGAATTAGACTGGGCGATTAAAACTAAGGCTAGTGTCAAAATTAACCACTTAATTCAAACAAAGACAACGAACAGACAAATAGGAAACCTAACTTAACAGTAATCATCATATTCCACTCTGATTTACTTTTATTTTTATATATTTCATGCATTTTTTCTATTACTTTCGAGTTCAGAATTAAGGTTAATGAAGGGGATACTTTTTTCTGATTATTTTTCCTTTCTCGATCACCAAGAAACAAACACATCCTTCGTTAATGATGGCATCACCGGATGACAATAAATACTTAGCTGACAATATAAGTAAAAATAAAAAATATTTCTGACCGAAATTAAAAAAGAAATATTATTTTAGAAAATAAAAAATATATAAAACGAAGATAATGCTCCTTAATTATCGTTAGTCAAACATTACTTACGAGCAGTACCTGTGGAATTTCCACCGAATTAGAAATATATTGAATCAACAAATATGCTTTGATAAAACTAATATTTTTTCTGGGAAGCGCAAAAAAAATAGTTATTTCGACAGAAAAACCAAGAGTATGTAGTAAATATGAGTTTATTAAAATTTTTATGAAAATAGAGTCCGTCTTATTTTAAGTGACCATAATAGTTATGTCATTTTGAAACATCAAAATGCAACAAATGTTGCCATTAAACCATATTTTATTGGTATTAAGTAGCGATTTGCTAAACAAATCTATGATATAAATCTCACCTGTCTGTTTAAATGTGTGTATGTATGTATGCCTAAAACTTTCGATAGAGGCGACGGATTTTCACGGGATTGGTATAGTTTTGAAGTTCGCCCCTTCGAACGACAAAAAATCGAATAATTGACTAAAAACATTAATTTCTTTCACCCTCAATTTGGCATTTAACTACAAGGAGGGGTCGCTTTTTCGCTGATATTTTCGAAAGTCATCCCCTCTTTTCGATTGATTATCCTTAATTTAAACCTTTTCAAATTCCGGTTTGGCAATAGACGCAACTGCAAGAATGTCACTTTTTTTCATATTCTTTTCTTCCTTCACGGTACGGGTTCGAGCCTGCCTGCCTACTACTACTTTTTTTTCTCAACACACGCCTCCAAATAGCCACGCAACGCCGGCCATCCAGGCTAGTTAAAAATGAAGCGTATAATAAAAACAGAGCCTATAAAGATTGAAAAGAAAAAAGTTTATATTACCGTAAAGTCTTATTTTTAGTGTTTTTTATAATATACGTATGAAATAATAATACTTGTTGCTGTATTATCGAATTAATTTGGAATGCTTTTTTTAGATATGTAAAATTAGTAAAATTTATTTTATTTAATTATTTTTGGACTCTACATCAAATCCAAAATAACTGTATACCAACCATTACTTTGGAAATCATTAAAAAATCTAGCATGTGTAAAACTTTGAAATCTTCATGCCTCCTTTGCCTAAACGAAAAACTTTTTATTTCCAATTTAAAGACAGAGATAAATTACTTAATAAGAAACATGAAACTACCACAAACTGTCGGCATTAAAAATTCTACCTCCTTAGCAATTATGCACCTTTCTGAAACATCCTTCAGACAACTTTTTTTAATCTGCCAAACCATACACGCAGTACAACCATCTATCACATACAACTAATTACTGTAACATCTACATATTTAAACCCCCTTACCCCATTCTCCCTACACCCTATCCTACCCTACCCTTTCACATTACCCCCTAAATCCAATAAAATAACCTATATGTCCGAATACTACCATTTCAGACCCCACTTTACTTTCTACCATACAATTACCTAGTAATCTACGTCTGTTGCACTTTTTAGTTAAATTTACCCACCTATTACATACACAATTACCTCAGTTTGTTGGAAAATATTGTGCTTATATACATGTGTATATATCTTAATATATAGATATCCCCATATTATACGGGCATGGAATAGTTTATAATGTACTTTATAATGTAGTTAACATCAAATACCTCAACCTGGAGCTGTAAGTAAAGTATTTAACCTCCATAAAACTACCCTAGACCCCTCCCGAAACTCTATAATTATATCTTCCTAGGACCATCATTCCACCCAACTATTAACCATATAAGCATCTAGAACTCACACTCCCTCCCTACTTGCAAGGAATATAGCTTAAAATCCTCCTGAATATTCGTAAATTATGTTACCAATTCACCTACTTATTTATTGGGCGCCTCCTCTTCTTCCTAATATCCCGTCCCTTTACATCTTCCACTTATCCTATACATTCCTATATATTTCCGCGTATGTACGTGTATATGCCCCTGAATGTTTATGTATATATATATATATATATATATATATATATATATATATATATATATATATATATATGGGTACAGGTATATATGTTTGTATATGCATATGTGTATGTATTTTTTTAATTCAATTTTCACCCCAAACAAGACACAGTGCCACTTTGAAGCAGGGGGGCTACTATTAGGGACTTAATTAGCGGGGTCATTATGAAGGGAGATGAGTAGAAAGATGTTTGTTAATATTACACTTGAACTTCTGCATATCAGTGCAGTTCGGAAAGCAGAATCCCGGAAGGGAGTTCCAAAGACCGGCAGTTCTGGGGAAGAAACTATTGGAGTAAAAGGCTTTCTTGCACCTAGGGATCTCTACTGTAAAGGTATGAGACTTAGTAGCTTGTCGGGTTTGTCGGGGGTAGTTACGTCGGGGAGGTACAAGTGTTTTCAGTTCGTCAGGGCATTCACCATTAAAGTATTTGTAGAACAGACAGAGGGATGCAACATCTCGTCGATGGGGCAGAGGCTGAAGCCTAGATGACAGTTCAGGACCTATCAGGTTGGCGACTCTCTTTTGAACTCTGTCCAGGAGCGAGAGACAAGCAGCAGATGCACCAGCCCAGATGTGACAACAGTAATCCATACATGGTATGTATTTATATGCATATGTATGGGTATCTGTATGCATGGGTCATGTATATATTCGTGTCGGCAACTATGTAGGTGTGTATATATGTGTGTATACACTTGTATATGCGTGTATGCGTACATGTTTGTGTACATGTATATGTATTTATGTATGTGTTTGCATGTGGCTGTGTATATATGCGTATATATATATATGTATGGGTATATATAATCATGTATATGTGCATATATGTATATGTACTTGTTTAAATACTTACTTATATATCCCTCTTTTATTTTATTTTGTTTTATTTATTTATATATATATTTCATTTTTATGTATGTATAGATGTTTGTGTATATGTATTTGTGTTTTTGTATGTGTGTATGTATGCATGTGTTTGTATATGTATGTGCATATGTATGTGTATATATTTATATGTATATGTATACATGTACGTGTATGTATCAGTGTACATGTATGTATATGTGATGAATTTGGAACTAAATGCGCCTAGTTTATTATACTTTTATATATATATATCCCATTTGTATTATATATATGTATATATATATGTATATATATATATATATATATATATATATATATCTTATACCCCTTGTATCTACACAATTACTGAGCGAATATTACTCAGTTTCCTTTACTTTCATTATTACTATTATTTTCATCTTTATCATTCTATTATTATTACTTTTTGTTACTATTATTATTATTATTATTACTATTATTATTATTATTATTATTATATTATTATTATATTATTATTATTATTATTATATTATTATTATTATTATTATTATTATTATTATTATAATAATAATAATAATAATAATAATAATAATAATAATAATAATAATATAGAAACAGTTAGTATTATAGTGGTAAACAGGCGGGAAATAAAACACTCCAAATGCAGATGATGCCAGGAAGTTCTGGAGTAGGATTTGGTCTGTCGAATGGCGATATAAGAAGGCTAGTTGATTGCAAGAGGTCAGAGAAAGGCTATCAGGAATGCAGCAGATGAAGAACGTTGAGATAACCATTGATGACGTGAATGCTGGCATACGAAGCATGACAAACTGAAAGGCACCTGGTCCAGATGGCGTGATGGGCTTCTGGATCAGATAGTTCCAATGCCTTTATTCACCTATAGCTGCTGCCCTGCAAAGGGTCGTACAGTCGGGAGATGTCCCTGATTGGCTTGTCAAGGGAAGAGCGACAATAATTTGGAATGATCCTGCAAAGGTGACCGATGCCAGCAATTATAGACCAATTACCTGTCTACCACTAATGTGGTAACTGTTAACTGGAATCTTTGCGGAAAAAATTTATGGACATCTTGTGAGTAATGGGGTTTTCCCTGATGAACAGAAAGGGTGTTGGAAAGGCTCGAGGGGTACCAAAGAGCAATTACTGATTGATAAGGCAGTAATGCAGGATGCAAAGAGGAAGAAGGGAAATCTGAATGCAACATGGATCGATTACAGAAAGGCTTGCGACATGATTCCTCATTCATTGATCCGTGAAACACTATTGATGATGAAGGTTGCTAGGAATGTGGTAGGGCTTTTGGGGACAAGTATGGCTCAATTGAAAACGGTGCTGACAGCAAACAGAGAGGTGCTGGGGCAGGTTGGCATTAAACGTGGAATATTCCAAGGAGATTCGTTATCTCCACTTTTTTTGTAATGATAATGATACCACTGAACATTCTCTTGAAGAGAAAAACTGGGGTATAACTTTGGATCTGGGGTACAGACGCCTCAACCATCGACTGTTTATGGGTGATATGAAAATATTAGGTAGAAATGAAAAGGAAATGGAGAGATTAGTAGAGCTCGTAAGGACATACTCGGAAGATATCGGGATGGGGTTTGGGATTAGTAAATGTGCGGTGCTGGTTATGAAAACGGGAGTAAAGGTTCATTCGAATGGAATAGTGCTGACAAATGAGGAAATTATGAAAGAAATAGAAGATACAGGGTATAAGTATTTGGGAGTGTTGGAAGATGTAGGCATCATGAACAGAGAAATGAAGGAGAAAGTCAGGAAGGGGTATCTTAGAAAAGTGAAACTATTGCGAAGTCGAGAGTGTATGGAGGAAACCTAATGAAAGCAGTAAATGCATGGACGGTCAGTGTTTTGAGATACAGTGCGGGTATTTTAGAATTTTCTGACAAAGAGTTGCATGTCATGGATATCAAAACAAGAAAAGTTTTAGCAATGTTTGGTATATTTCACATTCGAAGTAGCGTAGCAGGGCTGTATCAAAAGAGGAAAGGCGGTGGGAGAGAATTGAAAAGTGTAAAAGATTGTGTTAGAACCGAGGAGATGTCGTTGAAGGAGCATGTGCTTAGAAGTGAGGAGTGGATGCTTAAGGTTGTGGCCAATGAAGTGAGGGTATGTGAGATCTAGGCTGATAATGTGAAACGTATGGATAGAGAAAGGGCAGAGGAACTGACTAGGAAGAAAATGCACGGAAGGTTTTTCCTGGATATAGCAGAAGTGGTTGATGAAAGATTGTGGCAATATCTTAGAGTTGGATATCTGGCTAAGAGTACTGAAGCTTTTGTTTGTGCAGCTCAAGAGCAGGCATTAGGAACACGATTGTTCAAAAAAGTAGTTCTTGGAGAGGAAGTTGATGCAGAATACCGGATTTGTGGTAAGACCTCAGAGTCAATTGCGAACCTTGCAACAGGATGTAGAGGATTCGTCCAGAGAGAGCACCGCAAAAGACACGATCGCATGGGACTCCGGATATATTGGGAGGTCTGTAAAAAGGTTTGGGTAAAGTGTGCTTGAAAGTGGTTTCAGGAGGTGCCTGATGAAGTGAGACCAAGTGAGGGTCGAAATGTAGAGGTATGGTAGGACAAAAGTGTCATAACGACCAAGCAATTGGAACATAATCGTCCGGATTTTGACAAGGTCTCAAAAACCTGTAGATTGTAGACTTCTCAGTACCCTGGAACAGGAATGTGAGAGAGAAGGAGAACGAGAAGTGGAGCAATTATGCACCATTGGCCTTGGAGATAAGGTGTATACACGGGATTAAAACACAAATAATCCCGATCGTAGTAGGTACGCTAGGAGTAATATCAAGTCGTCTGGAAGGACAATGAAAAAACTACGAATCCTCGATGTTTTAGGCGGCCTTCAGACTTCTGCTAGTGTATATACCACCAACATCCTTAGGAAAATCCTTGATCTTTGAAGTTCCTGGTTTTTCCACCAACATTAATTCCTTCACCCTCAACTGGGCACTTTTCTACAGGAAGGGGTCGCTTTTTTCACCTATATTTTCGAAAGTCACCGCCTTTTTTCGAATGTCTAGCTTTAATTTAAACCTGCGTCACTTCCGGTTTCGCGATGGGGCAACAGCTAACGCGTCATTTTCCCCCACGTTCCTTTCCTCTTTCGCGGTACGGGTTTTAGCCTGCTTTCCTGCCTAATACTACACTTTTTAGTGCTCGCAATTTTCCTTTATTTTTGCGCTCAACACACCTCCACTTTCTTTTCCGCCTTCGCCTCACGGGTTCGAGCCTGATTGCCTACTACAATTTGTTTTCTTTCCTACACACACATCCAAACAATCGAGCAGCGCCAGACATCCAGTCTTTTATATAAATGTCACCTGTCTGTTTAAATGCGTGTATGTATGTATGTATGTATGTATGTATGTATGTATGTATGTATGAATGTATGTATGTATGTACGTTTATATATCTGCCTAAATCTTTCGACAGAAGCGACAGATTTTCAGGAAGGCGATATCGTTTTTAAGCTTGGCCCTTTGGATGACAAATATCGAAAAATTTGCCACAAACATTAATTCCTTCAGTCTCAACTGGGCACTTTTCTACAAGGAGGGGTTGATTTTTTTCGCTGACATTTTTGCAAGTCATTCAAGCCTCGTATCAACGACGTCGCATAAAAGACGTTATTTTCAACCGCCCGTGATGTCACAATCGCGGTGGGTGTATTGATAATACTGTTTTTTTTTTACCTACTTTTCCTCTGGCGCGTTAGGGGTTCCAGCTTGCTTACTACTCCTATTTTTTTTTATTTTGCGCTCGCATTTTTCACCTTTTTTGGGCTCAACCAACACCCTTACACACACACACACACACACACACACCCATTTCTTTTCCGCATTCGCGTCACAGGCTCGAGCCTGCCTCCTTACTACAACTCTTTCTTCGTTGTTGTTCAACACACCTACTACCACCCAGGTCGTCTTTATATATACATATATATATATATATATATATATATATATATATATATATATATATATATATATATATATATAAGGATCCTTCCAAAAGTAATGACTCCTAATTATTAAACTCAAAAATTGAAGAGCTACGAAGACGGGAGTGGTATCATTAAAATGCGCGACCGTTTGTGCTATAGATATTATTGCTAAAATATTACCGCAATACTCAATGCACTTTTCCAACGATGAACAATGGCGGGGCACGCTTTCTCATACGTGGTCGTTTTAAAAGTAAAACCTCCTATTTTTTTACCTCCAAAAGTTTAAGAGCTACGAATGCGAGAGTAATACCATTAAAACGAACGGCACATTGTGTCCCAGAATTTATTTTATGCGTAGTCGCCACCATTTTCGATGAACTTTTGCCAGGAATTCATTGACGCATCTCTGCTTCGTAAATATCTGCAACAGAGCGATGAGACTTCTAGGTCATGAATGCATAAGTACAATCATCATAACAATGCAATTTACAATGCCATCTGTTCTATTCGGCTGAATGAAAATAGGAGGCATTACTTTTGAAACGCCTCTCGTAATATCGATTTTCTCTTTGTACAGGTTATTAGGAACAAAGATGTAATGTTAAAAAGTAAATATACTAATTTAAAGAAAAGACTATTATTTATCTAGCGTCTCGTTAGAAAATGTGAGGAGAAGACATGCTGCGGCGAGAACAGGCATCTCAAATGTTATTCCTCGTTCTCGTTTCTCATATCCTCTCCATATCAAGCGCTCTAATCGATATCTCTTCGCTAGTTCAGTCACGCCTTTTGTCTTCATTCGAATAAGTTCATCCACAAAGCTAGTGGACCAGCCTCTCTTAAGAGTTGGAAGAAAAAAACGACAATGAGGCATTTTGAAAACTTTCAGGCTAGTGAAACAGGATGTTTAGTTGAGTCTTAGCTCTCGACTCTATGGAGTTCGGGACTGAGACCGTGATTGTTTAACACTCGTATTTGCTATTGCAAAGGCCGTCACGCCTGGCCAGAATCGTTCGGGATACATTAAATTCTTTGGATAGAGACAGACCAATCGCTCCAGGTTGAATATCGAAACAACTACAAGTAAGTCTCTTTGAAGTCATGCTTACAATTTCAGAATCATACCTAGTCATGGATATGTGAGCGACTATTTGAAACTATTTGGCATAAAAACGAAATTACTTATTCATTTTATGGTTTATTATTAAATGATTTGTTTCATTTCACTATTATACTGAATTTTATTTATGCATAGTTTCTACATTCTGTATAATTGCGTAGAATCTATGATCAAAACATTATAGCGCACGAAAAAGATTATATTGTGCGTGTTAATGTGTGTGTGTGGGGTGTGTGTGTTAATGTGTGTGTGGGTGTGGGTGTTAATGTGTGTGTGTGTGTGTGTGTGTGAGAGAGAGAGAGAGAGAGCAACCTAGTTGGTATGTGTGCAAAAGATTTTACACAGTTCCTCTCTGAATATTTGGTCTACAGAGTTGAAATTTCATACATAGGGTATTTGGGCACACTTTTGATTTGGTGTTTAAGCCGGTAAAATAGATGTTAAGTGGTCAAAAATGAAAAAAACACATTAACCTTTACCTGGCGTAAGTCACTATACTTGTTTTCTTTGTTGTTTTTTTTTCAGATTGTTTGATATTTTTAATCTTAAAATATTCTGTTGGCAAAATTTATCGGCAAAATCTGCACATCGCAAATTAACATTGAAACTAATTTGTTTTCAAACTATTTAAGTTTGTTAGCATTACTAACGGATTTTATAGACAGAAAAATTGTAACAGTATATCAAGCATAAATGGATGTTATTTTATCGAAACTCCTTGTTTCTAAGTGAGACATGAATTAATTAGAATATCATGGACCAAGTTAACTAGGTATGTAAATATCGTCGGTTTTTATATGATTCATATTTTAATTGTAAAATGAAAAGTGTCTATTGCATTCAAGTAGTTGTTTTATTTGAATATGTAAGTTTTAATATTGAGTGATGGGAGTTTATTGCTGTCTATTATACGAAGGACAGTTGTTTGTGTGTGTGTTTATATGTACAGCTGAACGTATAAAACTACTAAACAAAGACCCATAAATTTTAACTTTTTTTTTGATCGACATTATATCGGATGTATAAAATCTACCATTCTGAAAAACAAAACGCTTAATCATTTGGGTAGAAATAGCATATAATTCGTCATGATTGGTAAAATTTGATCTACTTTTATCGGCGCATGCGTACATATAATTTCAATATTGAGTGGTGAGGTTCACAGCTTTAAATTGTCTTTTATAGCTGAGCCAGTTGTATCTCGGATACAGTAAGAAAACCTTAATTACGGTTTACAAGATAAATATAGCCGGCATAAATATTGGATTTTAATTGATGTTACGTTGGCTTCGTCACGTTTGTCATTTTGACATGTTTCATAATTTGTTTATTGTGTTTGTTAAAGGCATTAATGTGTTATATTTGCTACTTTTGAAAAAGATATTTCGATGACTGTGCACTATGGTTAACAAGAGAAAAGGATGAAAAAACAACTACATAGCGAATAACTGCTACCAAACGCAATAATGCTTATAATATACTACTTAACTGTGTAATTTTCACGTATGCTTACTGATTATAAGATTTATTATCTGTGCATAACAATCGTCATATTTATTTAGCGAGATTTCCAACATAACTGCAATTCTCTCGGAACTTGGTTCGGTATAGGGCAATATATTTTGAAATGAAAAAAAGAAAACTTGAAAAGTGAGTTTCAGTGAGTAAAAAAAGTACACATCGGTTGAAAATCAAGTATTTAATCGATTGGTGACAGTCATTAGTTGGAATTTTGGTTTAATTTTCGATTTTATTTGTAAGAAATACGACATAAAAGTGTTTTTTTCTATTAAAAAAAAAGAAATTATGCCATCTTGAATCGCGTTTTTATAGGAAACAATACAAAATCAGAAACAAAACAAACACTTATAAATGTCCGAAAAGTGAAAAACTACGCAAGTCAATAAAAGATTACAATAATCGTTTGTGGTAAATTTGTTTTGCGCACAATCTCTCATATTTCACTTAAAAACGGTTATTCGGATACGTTATCGAATCAAGATAGAAAACGTATATACGTATGAAAGGCATATTATTTTGAAAATATAGAGCTATATTTTTTGGATAATATTATAAATTTGAATTTTATCATAAAAATATATAATATAAATAAACAATATTTCTTGGAACGTTTTACGGCATGAAAATGCTGAAAATGTCCCGATACATAAAAATACTACTTACTGTTATCACCCAGAATAGTTTAATACAAATTTTAGGTGCCGTTATAAAGATTAAACTGAAGATCTAATGTTACTAAACTGCAAGTCTAAAATCCTTGTCGCAATTTTGATCAAAATCCACTAGATAATTTGGATTCCAGAAAATGTCTAAAATTCGAGCCTTAACGTTTTAGGAAGAAATTTAGACTGACTTCCTCATCTTGGTTGTTATTGTCACAATGTTTCGACCGTTTTGCCCTCCGGCCTTCGTCAGGTGTTTTGTATCGAACTGGGGAACAATTTGTTAGGAGTCTCGAACCCAACCCTTTATTATTATTACCAAGATGAGGAAGTCAGTCCGACAATCTCAATCAATGAAAACACCTCATCGCAAAAATACAGACAATTACTATCGAGGAAATTTGCTTCATCTTTGTCGAATGACTAGTGATCAAGTTTAATGCAAATATTGATATTTTAATGGGAGGTTGTTCCAATATTATACCCATCAAAAACCTTTAAGATATTTTATAAAATATAAATTTGTAGAAATATTTATAAATTTATGCTTAATAGCTATTATTTAACTTTCACATAAAATGGGAAATATCTGAATTTTCACAAATTGCTCTCTACTTTCTCCGTTCAATTTACATTAAACTAAATAAAACTAAATATATATAAATCACCCGCCCTAACGCCTATCAGTTATATTACAAATTTCATAATGTTCAGTTAATTAGTTTAAGAGTGAATTTTCTACATAGAATTATGTAAACATATGTAAAAACCTCACACCTTTCATCTTCATCATCACCAGCATCATCATGGTTGTCACACGAATCGAGTATACGAATCCGTGGGTTCTCACACGAAAAAAATAGTTCAATGCGAGATTTTTTTTTTTTTTTTTTTTTTTTTACACAGTGATCACCACTTATCAAGGCCCGGAAGCCACTCAGGGATAAGGGTTATTGTAAGTACATCACGTTAGTGAGGAGATTTTATGAAGTGTTTAATTAGGGGGGCGGCTCATTAGGAATTTGTTAACATTAGACTTGAAGACATCCAAGTTGTAGTCCGGAGGGAAGCAGGCAGACGGAACAGAGTTCCACGGGCGTGCAGTTCTAAGAAAGAAGCTTTGTTCATGAAATCCGCGTTTTGATTTAGGCACAGATATAGAGTGGGGGAAATTTTTCACAGTGGATTCAGCTAGACGGGTGTTTTTCGTGAAAGATTGGCGAGGGGGGACCAGGGATTGGAGTTCAGACGAGCACCTGCCATGAAAATAACGATAAAACAAGGATAGGCTCGCAACGTCTCTTCTGTGGGAGAGGGGTTGCAGGGTAGAGAAAAGGGCATCCCCCACTAAGCCACGAAGTCTATTTTGTACTCTGTCAAGGCATGATAGGCTGTTTTTGGCAGCTCCTGCCCAGATATGGCAACAGTATTCCATCCTTGGCCGTACTTGGCTTTTATATAGATAGAGAATTGCATCAGTAGTGAGATATCTTCTGGAGCGGTAGAAGGATCCCACCATCTTTCCTGCGACCTTGGCAACAGACTTGATGTACGTGTTCCATTTCAGATCAGGAGTAAAGGTCAAACCCAGAAGCTTGTCAAAACACGGGGCCTCACCCAGACGAGAGCCATCCATCACAATTGATGCTAGCTGGGGATCAGAGCGTTGATAATGTCAGGATAGGAGTTTGGTTTTGGATGCATTAAAGGTAACTAGCCACATCTTCCCCCACTGAACCACGCGCTCGAGATCAGAGGAGAGAGAATCCGAGAGAACTTCGTCATTTACAGCCTTTGATGTGTTGCCGTAGATGGTCGTGTCATCAGCATAGATGTCAACGAATGATTTAAGTATGTGTTTAGGGAGGTCATTGATGTAGATCAGGAAGAGAGTTGGGCCCAGGATTGACCCCTGAGGGACTCCAGCATTTATATTGCAGGCCTCCGATTTTTGTCCATCTACCACTACTCTTATGAGCCTATCAGAGAGAAATGATTTAATGATTGAGAAAACATTTCCAGTTATACCGTAGCTGGAAATCTTGTGAAGTAGACCCTTATGCCATACTTTGTCAAAGGCCTTTGATATGTCGAGAGCAATTGCCCTAGAAAGGAAGCCTTTGTCAAGAGATTCACTAATCCTGTGGGATATAACCGTCAGCACATCTGCGGTAGATCTTGCAGAGCGGAAACCATATTGTGTGTCACTAAGAAGGTTATTCCTGCTGAGGTGGTTTACTATTTCTCTATTTAATATTGATTCCAGTAACTTACTCATAACACAGAGAAGACTTATTGGTCTGTATTGAGAGGGAGATGACTTATCACCTGAATTCTTAAATACAGGGCAAACTGAGGAGGTCTTCCAGGGGGTCGGAAAGCACTTCTCCTTAAGGCAGCGCTTAAATAGTTTCGTAAGTATGGGAGCAAGTTCTGGTTGAAGCTTTTTTAACACTATAATTGGGATGCCATCAGGGCCAGTTGCTTTACTGGAATCTAGGTTCTTGATTAGCTTGGCGACCTCATGCACGGATATTTGAGATCAACATATTATATCACAATTCGGGCATACGTTACCGTTTGTCACGTGTGCGTGACTGATTTTCGCGGGGCACTATTCTTACTGCTCTCAACTCTTCAGCGTGATGACGTTGCTCAGTTTCGAACTTTTCCACGCCAACTCTTATTCCAATCCTCCAATCCGCTCTCCCGAGTCCACTCTCCTCCCGTATTCTCTGATCAATGCAACACCTCATATCAGCTTCAATCATACTGCTTCTTCTGTCTTTATACTCTCCTAACATCCGCATTTCGTTCAGAATAAAATGTGTTCTTTATATAAATAGTGATATGAGTTAATCCATCTATCTATACGCCTATAAATTTGGGGAGAGGGTTGTGTATTGATATTCATATTAAACACGTTTTTTTTTTCTATTTATTTAGTTATTTATTTGCTTCCGTACTGAGCAAATTAGGCACAAGGCCGTTTTGTAATGTGAAGTCTGAGGGGAGGGGGACCAGCTCCCCCGAGAGAGAACTGGATAGTGACAATTGGTATGAATCCTCCATTTTAGTCAACGATAATTTGATTTTGCTCTTTGACGAAGTATGTATAACATTGATTATCAGCTGCGTTCGTATGACGACAAGGGCAACAAAAAATCACTTGCATTACGGATAATTCGAACTACTGTATTATCTGGATATTATTTTCACCACGTGTCAGCCGATATAATCTCCTATCTCCTTAATAACGACACATGACCTTGCTGATCCTAGTGCAACGGATAAACTTGCAAAGTTATAACAAGTTCGAAATGACAAACGTCTGATGATTAAAGTTTTAAACCACATTACATGCAATACTAAGCATACAACTACGAATTACGTAGGACTTTTACATGCTCATGGCCGACGGAACGAGAGCAAATTACCTCAGCGGGTGAAAAAAAAAAAAAGAAAAGTTCTGTTCAAAATTTTGTACAGATTTTTTGGTTCAACATAAAGATTCTCGATTTCGACAAGTAGCTTCAAATAAATAACTGTGATTTGCAAACTAATAACCCGATTAAGCTCAAATTTGGACAGTATTTTATAAAAGTCATATCGGTATCGTGTTAGTGGAGCCATTTATATAACAAACTCAGTATTTATTATGTCTAAAATACTCTGACACACACACAATGGATATATATATAGAGAGAGAGATAGATATTTATAGTCATCCACATGCAGTACTGTTACGCTGTATCACAGCTGATCACTGCGGCTAGACAAGCAAATAACTCAAGCAAAATTGAAATCCGATCGCCAAGACTACAGTCGGTGCTTATAGCTATTACGCTATGACGAGTACTTGAATTAGCAATGTTCAAACATTGTCCATTTGTTTACACAAAGAGAATCATTTAATACGCTTATGACAGTTTGTTTTTCACTTCCCAATACGCTCAACCCAGAATTAGAAGGAAATATATATATATATGTGTGTGTGTGTGTGTGTGTATTAATACTTATACATCAATGTATATCTACAAAATCTAATATATAAAAGGCTATATGCCTGATGGTCTGTATGTCTATCTGTCTGTCTGTCTCCATATTTTCCAACTCTATCTCACCCGAAACTAAAAGTTGCAGAGGACTCAAATGATCGGATTTTTATGGATCGTTCTTTTATAAGTCTTTAGCCAGTTAAAATTGTTTTAAGGGGCTAAAAGGGGTCAAAATTAAAAAAAAAATAAAATCATTTCAGTTTATATTTAATCAATTCATATGCGTATCACGTTGGTACAGTGGTAACCTCACCAGCTTAGAATGCTGCAGTTTTGCTTTCTGTTTCAATTCTAGCTGATTGCACCCAAATACTTTTTTTTTAAATTACGACTCTATAATCTAATATATAAAAGGCTATATGTCTGTATGTCTTTATATATTCAAATTTTATCGCTTGTAAAACTAAAAGTCGCAGAGCAGCGCTAAGGGTCTCAAATGATTGGATTTTTTATGGGCCGTTCTTTTCTGGGTCTTTAGACGGTTTTAATAAATTAATAACTCACTATGTCTGTCTGTCTCCATGTGTTCGTACTCTATCTCAATCGAAACAAAAAGTCACAGAGCGGTGCTATGGACCTCAAATGATTTTTGTTTTTACTTTTTTAATCACAACTCTATAATAATATATACCAAATCTGAACAAATTAAAATATCATATTTAAGTACAGTACAAAAGTACATATATAAACAGGAATGTGCCCCGTGAAAAAAGGGCGACCTTATGCCGTAATTAGCCTGCAAGTGAGCAAAACTCTTTATTGGAAAAATAAATTCGAATACGACAGTGGCGTTCTTCGCTGCTACTATTGCTAAGAAAAATAAACAATTATAAAAATTACTTTACAATATATATATATATATATATATATATATATATATATATATATATATATATATATATATATATATATAGTAAGTTATAAAAAAACATTTAACCTAGATATAAAATAGGTCAGGACACTAGGTATCTACGCTCCCCGCTAAAATTGCACACACAAAGGAACGGGTCAACCGGAGGTCTACTGTGTCTTTGTCCTGTAAGCACCTGCTCATTGGCTGATTAGGAAGGGTACGGTGGAAACTAGAAAGCTGGTTGGCTTACTAAAACCTCAATGGAAGGTGCGTATATACAAACGCGAGACAACCACAAAATTCTCGCATAAACCTGATGAATCCTAGCGTGGATGAAACGCGGAATATTCTGTGTAGCTTAATCGCCATATATATTTTATAACTTACTAACTAGCTCTACTTACGTATTGAGCACTGTTGTAGTAAATACTTAAAGTTTATGCGTAAATTTATACTTTCTAAATTAATTTATGTTATTAAATGAAGCAGTTATATATATATATATAACTAAAAAAATATATATATATATATAAACTAGCAAGGTGACACGAGGTTGCACGGTATTGAATGAGGATCAACAAATATATCACACTTCCAATACTTTCGTTGTCGTATACGTTCGTTTTTTTCCTTGCTAAATTTACGTGGCCTGAAATTCTTCCGGTTTAAAAATTTAATAGTTGTTGTGAGAATCCATAAACGAATTCAATAGAATATGATGTCAAAAATACAGCCAGCGTTTCGCTAAAATAATTATTTAAATATATTAATGGCTTGAAACCATAAAGTTTTTCTATCGAAGGATTCGGAAATATCACTGTCATTATAAAAGTATTACAAATTTTTAGATGGTGATTGATTGTTCGTATTATTTGGATTATTCGGATTACTGTTCTCATCTTGAATGTTTCTACAACGTTTCGATAGATGTAACATCCGACCCTCTTCAGGATTATTTTGTCGAACTCGAGAATCTGCATGGAATTTTGAACAGAACACTTTATTTAATCCACGACGGTCGCGTGTTCTCGTTCCGTCACTCATGACTGGATAAAATTCCTAAGTTATTCGCAATTATATATTTCAGTGTCGTACCCGCTGAGTATTGAACTTTCACCTTCTAGAAGAGTGCAACTTACAACTGAATACAAAGTACTTTATCCACTATGCCATGGACCATAATGGGGAAATTCGGTAACATATTAAGGGGATACTTGTAAAATATAAAACACATATTTCAGCGAATAATAAAAAAAAATATGACATTCATTGCTACATATTTAGCATCTTTCAGCATATTTTTCGCATCCTTTTTGTTTTTCATATATTCCTATGGAAGTTACTTTTTATTATTCACTTCCTTTCTTTTTCTTTTATTCGATGCTTTACTTTCTTTATTTATTTGAGCTTTTCCTTTACTCCCTGACACCTACTCGCCCCGACAGAACGAATTCAGCGTACTTATGGGTTCGTTCACGCGCCAAAATATGCACACAGGCGTGTTTAAAAACAGCGCAATACTTGTGATCCAAACGATGCGCAGTGAAGTGATGATCGCACCGAGACTCACCCACTTCTTACGTCCGCTTCAGCGACTTCACATGGATTTGTCACGGTTTCGTCAGTCTTCCGTCCACACTCTTAGCAAATGATAGCCCGACCCAGTCTCAACAAAAACAACTAAAAAAAATAAATAAATCAACTACCGAATCGGAAACATTCTTACAACGGTTGGTTTGCATGCGTTATTCATGTGTGTAGTTCTCTGGGGTTTTTATTTATTTTTTGTTGTTTTGTTTTTTGTTTTACTGTTTAGTCTTTTTTTTTCGGCTGTAGGTGTTTTTTTTCTTTTTTGGTTTCGAAATGTCTCAGTAGATGGAGAAACTGAAACTACAAGAGCACTGCTTGTACATCATACAGTATATGCACAATCATACGTCTTTTTCGCGGGTTATAAAGCAACTCGGTTGTATGTATTTAAGAAGAAAGCACGTTCTGTTATTTTTATTCGACATATGGACATTAACGAGATATATCGAAGAAAATGGAATTCCTTTTTCATGTAAATAAATAGAATACTAAAAATGGTTATTGCTTCTTTTCTTTCATTCTTTTTTAGTTTTTTATTCATCTGTCTTATAAAATGGATTGCAGTACGTTACTTTGTTAGTGATTCTCAATGCCCGTGTTCATTAGATGTTTCGCATGTTTCAACAGCAAAACCATTTTCGTATGCAACGTAAAATGCTGTTTTATTTGTATAAAACAATAGGTAGTATAGTAAGTCTTGCTGTCTTTTCTGTCTTTGTTTCTTTGTATTCATCTAATAAAATCCATTGTACGACTTTATTTGGTAAAAGTTGTGTTTAAAGTCTGAGTTCATTACGGATGTTGAGTCTTTCATCAATCGACCTTTCTGAGCAAACACCAGCTTGGTAACCGAAAGCAACTAAAAATTAGTATTTTCATACTTTATTTATTTTTCTTGTGTCTATCTACGGATGGTTTTCACAAGAACCACAAGTGATGTTGCAAATTTTCGTTATACTTTAAACTAATGAAAAACAATTTGGATATTATGATTTCTGTATTTCCTTTATTCGCCCTTCCTTCGTTCCTTAATATATAATGTATCTACCTTGTCAAAATTTTCACTGGGTTACAATATTGCGCAATAATGTTCTATATCTGAATTCGTTATGTGTTTGGTGACCCTCAGTAACCACCTCATTGTGTAATTACTGATAACAAGGTATATCTTACATCATTATCAAAAGAAAAAAGCTAATGATTAAAAGTTAGCAAATTCTCTTTTTTCTCTCATTATGGACTCTAATTTCGCTCCCCACTCTACAGATGATGAGCAATCGTATAATTCGTCGTCTTTTAAAACACTATTTTTCTAATTATAAAACAATTAAGTAAACAGTTTCACGTTAGGAGTGTGTGTCCTTGATAGAAGCGTTAATTGAGTTTGAAAATAAAATACGTATTAGATACGTTTGAAGCCAAAAACAAAAAAAAACAATGCATTATTACGAAAATAAACAGATATTTATTTTTGTTTGAAATTTATAAATATTTTTCGAAATCACATTTTATCCTCAGTATTTTTCTTTTCTTCTTCTTTTGAAGAAAAACAAATGTTGTGTTTTGACGTTAAAAGCACCTCCAATCACGTTTAAGCCGATGGCCAAAAACAAGTAAGGAGAAAAATTAAGTGGGCTCTCTTTATCGTGTTAGAAAATTGCTCATCCCTGGGATTACCTATATCTCTACAAAACCACAATTCTCCACGTATTTTTCCACATCTGGGCTGATTCATTTACTACTAGTTTCTCCCTCAGGGTCCAAAAACGAGTCTCAAATCTAATAGATCCTGCACTACCAAGAATGCCCCAAACTCTGTCTTATCGTCGCAATGTGCCTTTTTACATTCATTTTAATGCAATGTGCTCTGTTGAACTAATACTACCTGTGTTCGCTTGACGTACCTATCCCCGACTAACCGAACAAGCAGAAAAATCACACACCTCACTGTTGAAGTCCGTAAATGTTCGAAAAACCTTACGCTAACAGTTTTTTTACTCAGACTACTAGACTTTGGAATTCCCTACCTGTTTCTAGCGTCCTTGATATTACTGATCTGCATTAGTTTAATTTCAAGGTTAACAAATATCTCGCCGCTAATCTTTTCACATAATCCCCTGTAGACATGACCCTAAATAGTAGCCCGTTACGTTGAAGTGGCAATATGACTTATTTGAAGTAAAAAATAAAATGAAAATCTATGATATAAATAAAAAGCTGTGTTCTTATTTGTCCGGTAAAATTTTGTAAAAAATAACTACACAAGTGACACCCTTGATATATTCTTATCAAGCATTGCCACAGAATCTGATCACATTTTTAATAAAGAAATTAGCAAGCATAGAAGTACTTAGAGGTGGGTCAATATTTAATGTGATACAGATAGAGCAGAACATCTAGTGGTAGAGAATATAGAGGGAAAACGGTAGGAAGAAAGGCGTGAGGATAATAGAACGTGAAAATGATGAGTTTTAAAAGAAATATGTTAGATACATTTTTACTTTTCTATTTAATCTTCAATGCACCGGGCAACGTCGAATAACTATCGATTAATCGGTTTTATATAGTTCTATAATGTTTTCGATTTACCATCTGATTTGCATGAAATATTTTCTACAAGACATGCAATGCTTTAATCGAATTACATAAAACTCTTTTTTAAATTAATGTTATGTAATCCTCGTGCAACGCCTAGTACAAAGAATTTATTCAGTTATCGGTGTATGTATGTATGTATGTATGTATGTATGTATGTATGTATGTATTATGTTGCCTTCACCACGGTTTACGGGAGCCCTCTCCACCCCAATACACATATATACACACACACACACACAAATAAGCCGTGGTGAAGGCAACCCTTCTAGGAGAAGCAAATCTCTGATTTAAAAAACCATACAGCGGAAGACCAGTACCCGCATTAAGCTGGTCTGCAGTTTAATTTGTTGCTGGATATCTTGCTCTTGCTTGTTGCTGGATCTCAACATTTTGAACCGAGAGAGAGAGAGAGAGAGAGAGAGAGAGAGAGAGAGAGAGAGAGAGAGACTTAGCTGTCGTACAAAGCTAAGACTCTGTAACATCATCTTTGTATAGATACTCCCTCAGGCATTTGGGCTCATGGATTTTAAATGTCTGAGGGAGTGGCACTCGTCTGACAAGACGTTGTAATCATCATATCGTCATGTATGTATGAATGTATGTATTAATCTATCTATCTATCTGTTTGTTTGTCTATCTAACTATCTATCTGTCTGTATGTCTATCTGTTTGTCTATGTATTTAAGTGTTTATCTGTTTAGCGAAGTAAATAATAGTTTGAACCGTGGGAAATGATTGTTGAGCGAGCATTATAAGTGCAGAGGGGAGGGGGTCAAACTGGTATGTTGTGGCATGAATCAAAACTCTGTGACCTATCAAGTTGCACCGGAAGGTATGCAAATGGGGGCCGAATCTGGCGCGTCAGGAGTTCCGTTTTGAACAAACTGAGTTAATTTTTTGTGAGTTGGGTTCAGGACGTCGAAAAGACAAGATGTGTTAAAACAAGTCTCTCCATAAGAGAAAGACGGTTTCCAAATTGGACCACAAGCCAAAGATCGTCATTCACTCCAGTTTGCTGTGACAAAATGCCTGGGGAATGAATAAAAAATATATAAAAACAACCATTCGTCTTAGGTCCATGTCTTGCATGCGTCTAACATGGTGTAACAGAATCAGCTTCACCAAGATGTTGGCGAATCCTTACAGAAGGTACCGGCAGAAGACAGGTCTGTCGTCATGAATATTCGTATTATATGTTCTTACACACACACACACACACACACACACATACACACACACACACACATCCAGAGACTAGACGAGCACAATTGTTAAGAGAGGCATTCAGAGACTAGACGGTCACTGCCTGATAAATAAACCGTTAAATAAAGAAGTAAAATACACAGATAGAGAACACAGAAACAAATAGATAAGCAACTGATTCCTCGTTATATAATATAACATTAATGTTTTTATTTATCGTTATGGATGATATTTCTTGTCATCAATGAAAAGTAAATTTTCGATAGATTTTCGTCAAGAACAATAGATTTTGGGCCTGTCGTTTTTTTTGGGGGGGGGTAATTACATTTTCACTTCCAACAAGGCAAATTGCCACTTTGGTGTAGGGGCTACTATCAGGGACAGCAACTACTGGGGCACTATGTTGGGATTTGGGCAGCAAGATGTCGTTTCACGTTACACTTGAACTTCTGCATGTCAGTACAGTTAGGGAAGCAGGGACCTGGAATGGAATTTCAGAGTCTAGCGGTTCTGGAGAAGAAACTACTGGACTAGGAAGATATTTTACATCTAGGGATCTCTACTGGGTGGGGTGGGATTTAGCTGCCTGTCGGGTTTGTCGAAGGTGTCTACGTCGTGGGGGCAAAAGTGTCTGCAGTTCGTCAGAGCATTCACCATTAAAATACTTGTAGAAAAGGCAGAGGGATGCAACGTTTCGTCGATGGGACAGAGGCTGAAGCTTATATGCCAGTTCAGGGCCTATCAGATTGGCGTCTCTCTTTTGAACCTTGACTAGGAGCGAGAGACTAGCAGCAGATGCACCAGCCCAAATGTGACAACAATACTCCATACATGGGCGAATGGTGGCCTTATAGAGGTACAGGATACTTTCAGGTGTCAGTAGTTTTCTAGCACGGTAGAGAGACCCTACCTTTTTCGCAGCGGCCCTGGCAATGTTTCCTGTGAACGTTAGGCCAAGCAATTTGAAAGATGTACTCTCAGACAGGGAGTCACTGGGCATTGCTATTGGTGGCAGATAAGGTTTCTTGTAATTATTGAAGGAAACCAGTTTAATCTTGGCAGCATTGAATGTGACCATCCATTTATGTCCCCATTCCACTACAGATTGGAGGTCATCCTCTAGTGTTTTTGCCATTTCTTTAGTTATGTGTTTATTTGTTTTCCTGTCATGCCTGTTATAGAGTGTGGTGTCGTCAGCATATATACCAATCTCAGAGGCAGTTTTGTCGGGGGGACATTAATAAATATTAGAGGCAATAGAGATCCAAGGATAGAACCCTGAGGCACTCCCGCATTTATATCACACTGTTTAGATGTACGACCATCGAGGACAACCTGGATTTTTCTCTTATCTAAGAAGGATTTAATTATGTTAAGTATTCTACCAGTGATACCCTATGATTTAATTTTCCTGAGGAGACCCTCATGCCATACCCTGTCAAAAGCCTTAGATATATCTTGAGCTACCGCTCTGCTCTCCCCTGCTTTGTCCAGTGAATGGTATATACGTTCAGAGATTACAGTGAGGATGTCTGCTGTGGAACGGGTTTGTCTAAATCCATATTGTTTGTCAGTCAGAAGTTTAGCATCTGTAATCGGTTTAAAGTGTATTGTTTGATTCTATAAAAAATGAATGTGCTGGTAGTGGGTATCTTCAATAGGTTCCAGACTTTTTTCTATGAGCAATTTAATTGATTGAACACACATGAAAGTCTAGTTTCCTTCGAAGTAATCGCCTGAAAAACAAGAACAAGTATCATTCCAACAACTTCTGCGAGGCCCATGAAAGTCCTCTTGTGTGATCATGTCAATAACACTTGCACAGCCTATTTCAACTCCTCAAGTGTGTCATAACGACAGTCTCTAAGGTTTTCCTAGGGGTTTGAGAATAACCAAAAGTCACAGAAAGCAAGTTGGGACTATACTGAGGGTGAGAAACTGTTTTGATGACCATCGATATGACAACGATGGGGTGGTGCATATTCCTGGTGAAAATCCCGCTGACCTGATTTGAATAGTGCTGACCTTTTCCGACGTAATCTCTTCCTGAACTTTCTTAAAACATCAACATATTGCTGCTTGTTTACTGCTTGTCCAGTGGGAACCCAGTGCATGTACACGATGCCTGTGCTGCCAGAAAAGGGATCATCATAAGGTACTGGGTGGATTTGCTCTGCCAAGCCTTCTTGAGTCTGGCAGTGCTAGTAGGCTTCCACTGGGAACTCTGCCTCTTGGTCTGAGTCATAGCACAAGAGCCAGCTTTTTTCGTAGGTTACCAGAGCATCAAAAACTGCGGCATCTTAATTGATCAGCTCGAACATCTCCTTGCTGTCATGACAACGTGTTGCTTTCTGATCTTCTCTGAGCACCCATGGGACAAACTTCGCGCAAATCTTACGCATCTTTAGTGTCTCGCGAATAATTGTGTGTACAGTCGCTACACTGAAATCAAACAGTGCACTTATTAACTCCATAGACACACGGTGATCTTTATCTATAAAATTCTTTGTTTGGCCAATCAACTCTGGTACTCTGACGTCATTACTTTCACACACTCTTCATCATCCCTCACGGACTTGTTGCCTTCCTTGAATCTATTTTGCCAAACTGATGCTTGATTCGTGCCATATTGCCCAAAAGCAGTCTGAAGAATTCCATTAAAGTGTCCTCACGTCCAGATTGCAATTTTGTAAATTCGCCAGCTGTGACAATCAGACTGCAGTACGGTGTATGTCAATTCTTGCTATACTTGTTCATTTGAACCCAAAATCGTAACGATTGGTCAGTCATCTTATAAGATGTATAGCAATAAATAATAAATTTCAAGAGTCTATCACAATTTTAAATGGATGTACAAAAATGTCTGGAAACTTATTTAAGAAACGTCGTATTTTTATTTAACTTCATACTTAACCATGGGAGTGCGATGATAAAGGGAATATCTAAGGGGGTTGCAGCATGCTGGTGTGTACGTGATGCAAAATAGAAAACCTCGGAGATTGACACTTATTACAGGATAGAGGGATTCAAGTCACACGAACGGGGGCCTAAAGGGTTTCAAGAATAGCAAATCGTCGCACTTGTGTAAAAGTAAATAACACAACCGCAATCGTTGTCTTTATCTTTTGTATAATAGATTGGACACTGAAAACATCTTGCTCCACAATTTCGTTTTCGAATGAGCCAATGATAATTACCTCTTGGATGAAATAAAAACATTAGTTTTCATTTCTAATATTGCGTTTGAGCGAATAGTTAACATTAAATTTTAAGACAGCAATAAGCATGAGAAATAATTTATTACATTATTTTTGTTTTTATAAACTTTAGCTATATGTATTCCATTTATTTTCCCTCTCTACGTAATTATAATAATTTTGCCTCTATTTAATTTACCTCTCTATGCAACTGTATTTATTTCATCTACCTATTTATTTTATTTACCTCGCCATGTAGTTTATTTATTTTGCCTCTCTACATATTTCATTTATTATGCCTGCCTGGGTATCTATATTATTTTACATCTCCATTTATTTTACCTCGCCATGTATCTATATTTATTTTTCCTATTATTTGCGTCTCTCTGAATCTCTATTTCTTTTACATATGAATGTATTTCACTTATCTGAGCTCTTTACGTATCTATTTATTTCACCTCTCAATGAATTTCACATGTATTTTACCTCTCTGTGTATCTATGTTTCTTTTACCGCTGTATGTATTTTAATTCTATGCATATATGTTTATGTTTTCCATTGTATGTATCAGTATTTGTTTTACCTTTCTACGTGTATATATTTTTTTTATTTCTCTACGTATTTATATTTATTTTACTTCACTATTTTATTTATTTTACTCTCATTGCATCTTTATTTATTTGCCCATTCTTTTTTGTTCTATTTATTTTACTTCTCTCTCTCTCTCTCTCTCTCTCTCTCTCTCTCTCTCTCTCTCTCTCTCTCTCTCTGTGGGTGGGTGGGTGTGTGTTAATTCACTATGTATGTAGTTTAGTACACTTCTCATTGAATCAATATTTATTTTATCTCTCTTTTTATTTTTATTTATTTAGGCTCTCTTTGTATTTTTAAAACGTTTTATGTATCTATTATAACGTTAACTCAACATGTATTTTTGCTTTTACTACGCTATATATCTATATTTATTTACCTTTCTATGCATTGGTTATCAAAGAATGGCTCTTATTATCAGAGGAATGTAGTTACTGAAATAATACTCATAGGCAAGCTATAATTTTGCAGATTAGCACATAAATTGAAAACAACAAATTACTAGTGAAGTCAAAACTGGTACAAAAGTTGATACAATTCCCATAGCAGTAGAGCAACGAAATTTGGCACAGTTATTAGTCTTTCTCTACATAGGAACCAGCCAGTTATACATTTCTCCCATCGTTTGATGCAGCTCTGGAAACCGTTTTTGTAGAACACCCCAGGTTGGTCCTCCAACCACGACGTGACTTCAGAAATCAAGGCTGCATAATCTGGGAAACGCTTTCCTTTCAAAAACAACTTCATGGCTGGGAAGAGGTGAAAGTTAGAGGGTGCAAGGTCAGGAGAGTAAGGAGGATGGGGCAGGATTTCATAACCACACGCCCATGCTTCTGATCTGGCGACATGCGAGTTGTGAACCGGAGCGTTGTCCTGCAGGGGGAGGATATATTTGCTGATCTTGCCCCGCCTCTTGATTTTGATAGCTTCCCTTAATTTCCTCAAAAATGAAGCATAATAGGCTCCTGTAATTGTGGTACCCTTTGCAAGGAAATCTGTCACCACTACTTCTTCGTGATCTCAGAAGACTGTGAGCATGACCTTGCCAGCAGTAGGCTGCACCCTTGCCTTCTTTGGAGGTGGTGGGTCCAAGTGCTTCCACTGCATTGACTGGGCTTTGGTCACTGGACCATAGTGATTGACCCAGGTTTCATCCGGTGTAATCAGTCTTTTGAAAAACATTAACATCTTCTTGGCACATCTCCAAATTCATCCTCGAGCACTCGACGTGTTCTCGCTTCTGGAATGGTGTGCGCAACCTGGGAATCCATCTGGCAGACACCTTATGCATATGCAAATGGTCATGAATGATAGTTTCCACAGACCCTGTACTAATCTTGACATCTTGGGCTATTTCGCGAATAGTAATGCGCCGATCTTCCAAAATGGCAGCCTCAACTTTACAGACAGATGCCTCATCAATGGCAGAAGGGGAGCGACCATGTCTGGGAGCTGTTTCCACAGACTTCCGGTCATGTTTGAATTCACGATGCCAGCGTTTTACAAGGGCATATGATGGGGCATTATCACCATAAGTTTCTTTCATTTAATCAAAAGTTTCCCGTGGTGTGCATCCTTTCAGATACAAAAACCGGATCACAGCTCGACATTCAACAGGCTCCATTTCACACCTGACTCAGTTCAAACACCATTAAAACAGAAACCACAATTAGTTCAGAGCTGTAATTTACAACATAACCCGTAGAGGTATAAATAATTGCACATGCAAAATTTCAGCTAGATCAGACAACTGCAAGTGGGCCAGGGGGTATTACTTATTGCACGCCCCTCGTATGTTTAAACGATTCTATCTATGAATGAAGAAATTGATAGGGGAAAACGATTCCATCTATGAAGTCGATGAAGGAAAAGTTCAAAATATGGTACCATCGAAAGACAATAGCGTTTGGTTGGATGTAGAAATTCAAATGACATAGTCCCATAGTAATTGTATTAATCCAAATGGTTGAAGGGTTTTCGATTTATGTGCTACTCAGAAAAATTTTGCTAACTGCATTCCCCGAGGATAAAAGTAATTCTTTGAAACTCCATGGCATAAGCAAAATTTAAAATTTAAAATTTGTATTCTTCATCGAATAATACATTGTCGTAAATTCTAATTTACAAAGTTTAAATTATGTTTTTATTTTATCATGTTCTATCCGGAATATCGAGTTTTTTTTCATCTATTTAGAATTGTCCTATAAATATTAATACTAATATGCATACTCGATTTAAGAAAATTTTATCCCCCGTGGTCTTTAACAAATTACTCTGCCAATTTTTGACTTAAACATTTGAAATTTTACACAAAGTGTATTCAGACATACGGCAGGGTTATTAATTAGGTTTTATCCGAAAATTTGGCTACCGAGAGATAAAGGTTTTACAGATTTGGCCTTTTCAGACTGTAGCAAACTACTCAGCAAATTCTGGGTCTAAACATTTGAAATCTTACATAAATGCCATTAAGACATGCAGAAAGCTTTTTAATCAGTTTTGCGGCGAAAATTTGGCTACCAAGAGATCAAAATTGAGAGAGTCGACGTTTGCAGACTTTACCAAACTCCTCCGCCAATTTTGGGTCTAAAATTTGAGATTTTAGATGTAAGTTATCTGGACATGAGTCAAACTTTTTAATATATATATATACATATGCACATAAAGTTATGAACAGGACCCGAGCAAAGCCGGGCTGAACTATGTTCAGTTTCTGTTCTGTCGCCTCTTGGATCTTCCGACCACTCTGTTGTATCAATTGAGATAAAAATGAAATGTAATAAGTCCCCAGACGTACCTCTCCATCGTACAGTATATCGATACACTAAGGCTGACTGGGATAGCTTCCATACATTTATAACTGATCTACCTCTGCATTCCATATTTAAAAAGGATGTGTCCTCTATAGTATCAGACCTGACGGAATGGTTAATTGTAGGTATTGACCGTTTCATACACTCGAAAAAGTTTCAGCAAAAACCTAACAGCCAGCTATGGTTCTCTCCAGAATGTGCTGCTGCCATTGCGCACAGAAATCAATATATATATATATATATATATATATATATATATATATATATATATATATATATTATTTTATAATAGTTAAATAGTAACTATATTATGTCTACATTGTGTATACCTTTTGTACTTGGTGAACTGGTATTTTCCACTTGAGAACAATGAAGTTAACACCTGTTCTGTTTAAAAATTTCTGCAGCTACTACGTGTTAAACATCTGATGATCTCCCTTTTCTATTTTAAAATTACGTTTTCTTGCTTATTTTTCATGATTATACAGCTGAATTCCTTTTTGTAATTCTGAATTTCCCATCTGTAAGTTTACGATGCGTTTAACTTAGTTTCCCTGTGGACTTGAACTGTATTTTTCTTTTTATTATATAAAATACTAAAACTATCTTTATAGTATGTATGTATGTATGTATGTTTTTTTTTACACAGTGATCACCACTTATCAAGGCGCGGAAGCCACTCAGGGATAAGGGTTATTGCAAGTACATTACGTTAGTGTGGAGATTTGATGAAGTGTTTACTTAAGGGGGCGTTTCATTAGGAATTTGTTAATTTTGGGCTTGAAGGCATCCAAGTTGCAGTCCGGTGGGAAGCAGGCAGACGGAACAGAGTTCCACAGGCGTGCAGTTCTAAGAAAGAAGCTTTGTTCATGGAATCTGCGTTTTGATTTAGGCACAGATATAGAGTGGGGGAAATTTTTCACAGTGGATTCAGCTAGACGGGTGTTTTTCGTGAAAGATTGGCGAGGGGGGACCAGAGATTGGAGTTCAGACGAGCACCTGCCATGAAAATAACGATAAAACAAGGATAGGCTCTCAACGTCTCTTCTGTGGGAGAGAGGTTGCAGGGTAGAGAAAAGGGCATCCCCCACTAAGCCACGAAGTCTATTTTGTACTCTGTCAAGGCAGGATAGGCTGGTTTTAGCAGCTCCTACCCAGATATGGCACCAGTATTCCATCCTTGGACGTACTTGGCTTTTATATAGATAGAGAATTGCATCAGTAGTGAGATATCTTCTGGAGCGGTAGAAGGATCCCACCATCTTCCCAGCGACCTTGGCAACAGACTTGATGTACGTGTTCCATTTCAGATCAGGAGTAAAGGTCAAACCCAGAAGCTTGTCAAAACACGGGGCCTCACCCAGACGAGAGCCATCCATCACAATTGATGCCAGATGGGGATCAGAGCGTTGATGATGTAAGGATAGGAGTTCGGTTCTTCCCCCACTGAACCACGCGCTCGAGATCAGAGGAGAGAGAATCAGAGAGAACTTTGTTATTTACAGCCTTTGATGTGTTGCCGTAGATGGTCATGTCATCAGCATAGATGTAAACGAATGATTAAAGTATGTGTTTAGGGAGGTCATTGATGTAGATCAGGAAGAGAGTTGGGCCCAGGATTGACCCCTGAGGGACTCCAGCATTTATATTGCAGGCCTCCGATTTTTGTCCATCTACACTACTCTTATGAGCCTTATGATTGAGAAAACATTTCCAGTTATATCGTAGCTGGAAATCTTGTGAAGTAGACCCTTATGCCATACCTTGTCGAAAGCCTTTGATATGTCAACAGCAATTGCCCTAGAAGGGAAGCCTTTGTCAAGAGATTCACTAATCCTGTGGGATATAACCGTCAGCACATCTGCGGTAGATCTTGCAGAGCGGAAACCATATTGTGTGTCACTAAGAAGGTTGTTCCTGCTGAGGTGGTTGACTATTTCTCTATTTAATATGGATTCCAGCAACTTACTCATAATACACAGGAGACTTATTTGTCTGTACTGAGAGGGAGATGACTTATCACCTGAATTCTTAAATACAGGGCAAACTGATGAGGTCTTCCAGGGAGTCGGAAAGCACTTCTCCTTAAGGCAGCGCTTAAATAGTTTCGTAAGTATGGGAGCAAGTTCTGGTTGAAGCTTTTTTAACACTATAATTGGGATGCCATCAAGGCCAGTTGCTTACTGGAATCTAGGTTCTTGATTAGCTTGGCGACCTCATGCACAAATATTTGCATGTTACCTAGCTTGTTCTGTGTTATAGGAGGAAATATGGTGAGTGGATGGTCTTCGTCGCATAGGGTAGAATTAGCTGCAAAGTTCTTGGCAAATAGTTTGGCCTTGTCTGACGCTGACAAGATGACCTCTGGTCCATTGATAATGGTTGGGATAGAACGCACACTTCTGTTCAGGATCCTATTAATGTAGTATGTATATATGTATGTATGTATGTGTGTATATGTATGTATGCCTGTGTACATACACACACAAATATATATATGTGAGTGTGTGTGTGTGTGTGTGTGTGTGTGTGTGTGTGTGTGTGTGTGTGTGTGTGTGTGTGTGTGTGTGTGTTAGTATCGGTATACCTACGTGAATATATGTGTACACTTTACTATGGGACTGTGGTTAAGGTAATGATTATTGTCTCCCTCACAAATTGTTATTATTATTATTATTATTATTATTATTATTATTACAACTACCACAAATATTAATATTTTACTATATATTATTTTATGTCAACTAGTAGCAGTAGTAGTAGTTTTTACCGTTCAACACTTTTACAGTTTCTAATCATTTATTATATATATTACAATCAGTTTCTTCTTATTTGTTACCGGTTGAAATGAACGCTAATCCGTTACAATTTTTTTACTTAATTAAAAAGTGAAACATTCTTCTTTCACAAACGGTAAAAATAATTCACGTGAAATTCTCCGGATATTGTTGCAAGGAATGAACGTAGCCCATAAACAATTTTACATTTTTTTCCAACGTCTTTCATTTTTATTTCGCTACATTTGGTGATCAAGAGCGGAAGATCGCTTGAATTATTACGTAAAATATTAAATATAGAAAAACAACATCCCTCATATTCTTGAAATTACTAATCTAGAAGCATACATAGATATCTTAACATTATCATTTAGTCTATATATATATATATATATATATATATATATATTAAAAGCTGAGTTAAAAACTGAGTTATGTGTTCATCAACGTTTCGTTTTTATTTAGGAAGTCTCGAAATAAAGACCAATCGTTGAGGAACACATAACTCGGTTTGTTCCTCTTTATTTCTCTCTCTCTCTCTCTTCCTCCCTCTCTCTTTCTCTCTTTCTGTGTATATATATATATATATATATATATATATATATATATATATAATGAAGAGAGAGGTAAATAGATATATAGATATATAGATAGATAGATAGATAGATAGATAGATAGTAGATAAATAAAAACAAGAAAATATTAAAAAATAAAAAATGCATGCATATTTGTATTAATCTATGGTGGTATATCTAATATGCAAAATAAGTCGGACACTTTAATAAAGTTGCACCTAAATAGCATTTAACTTGAATAATCAATATTTGATTCTGGCGAGCCAATTCATCTTTGCAAGCGCACTAATCCGTTTAAATTTTCTTTCTTATTTATTTTTTTTTTGTCAGATTTGTAATTTGACGGTATTCGTAAATAATCACATATTAAGAAAAATAAACTAAGAAGAAAACTTCTCTTTTTTTACTAAGAATCTTCGCTCCAATTTATTATTACACATCCTTATATTTTATTTTTTTATAAACAAAATAAAAGGCTCCTTCGTACAATTGTGTGGTTGACGTATTCGTTTGAATCTCACAAAATATACGTTGTTATTGCATACGGAAATGCTTATAAAAAAATTAGAACAATGATTTTCGGGCAATGCAGAATCAGAACAGCTAGTATATCGGTAAAATATAGACTGGAATATATAGATAAGCATTTGCATTTACTTGCAGAACATTCAAAAAATCGATATTTTGTATTGACACCAAATATACGTTTCGATATTCAGGAACATAGATATTAGTGAAGCCTTGCAAATAATACTGTCCACAGGATGTTTGGCTCTTGAATGCTACAATGGAAGAACAAACCAACAGGAACTAACGGCGATTTTGTGTTACATCTCGTTTTTTTTTGTTTTGTTTTTTTGTTTTTTGTTTGTGTTTTTTAAGTTTCTTTGACAGAATCGGACAAAAGAATTAGCACGGCAGAACGAATATGATACTTTCACCTAACGTTAACAAAACTGATCGCGCATTGACCCTCGGATTATAATGATACATCATGGTGATCTTATTGTCGTTGCTATTGTTGTTGTTGTTGTTTTTGTTGCTGCTGCTGCTGTTGTTATATGTGTTTTTAGAGGGGTGGGATTATCATTTTACATACTTTCAGATCCAACGTAAAACTGTGTGGTCGGTTATCATCATATAATGTCAGTCATTGAGGCGTTCATTCACATTCAGCCGGTGAATAAATAAAATGGAAAAAAGAAAATAGTTGTGTTATTGTAAGTTTAAGACGTACCGGGATTGGCATACCAAGTAGTAAGAAAGAATGTAAAAAAAAATGAAACTAAAAAAAAAGAATAAGGACAGAATAAACATAAAAGAAATTATTAACGCCCAAAAATAAAATTAAAGAAAAACATAAAAATAAAGGATTTGCTGTTTTGTGTTTTACAGGTTTTTCGCTTTATTTAATGCCGATTCCAGTAATTTTGATGAATAATTTTATGCATCAACTGGCTTATATCTGCAAATATTTATTTGTTATGTTTGGTTTGGTTATTTTGTTTTCCGACATATAAACACTTTCCATGTCATTTATTGCAGAATCCAGTAATTTTTGTAAAATGTTTTATGCTTCGACTTGTTTATAAATATATAAATATTTATTCATTTTGTTTGCTTTGTTATTTTCAAGACATATTAAATCCTTTCGGGTCATTAAATACCACATCTGGACATTTTGAAAATAGGGTTCATGCGCTCGATATCTTCACATATTTAATCGTTGTGTTTTGTGTTGTTTTATTAATAAAGATTTTTGGATTTTACTTTTCCTTTGCAGAACATAACCGAGTTTTGCAAAACTACAAGAAAACAAAAACATCAATATTGGGTGAATTTATAGCTAGGACGTTGATAGCACTAGACTTTTTTTACATGGAGGTCACCACTTATCAAGGCCCGGATGCCATTAAGGGATAAGGGTTATTGCGTGTACAGTAATCAATGAGATAGTATTGTAGTAATCATTAGTATTGGAGTTTTGATAGTGTCTAAATTAAGAGGGCGGTTTGTCAGGAATTTGTTTATGTTCGACTTGAAGACATCCAAGTTGTAGTCAGGTGGGACACAGGCAAACGAAAGAGAGTTCCACCGATAAAAGGAAGGAATAAAGAGCTTTAATAAATTATATCGATAAAAGATATTGATAAATAGGGATCAATGATGAAAAACAAATTTAAGAAGTGAAGGAAACGTATAAGCCCGGAAGAAATAGACATAAACAACTGGATTAAATAAGTAAGAACGATCGAAAGGAATTTCTAAGAGCATCGTAGAATCAGGAAGTATTGGAGAATACAAAAATCAACAAGAACAACAATAGGAAAGAAAGAAGGAAATATAGAGGGAAGAACATAACAAGAAAATGAGCTAATTTTAAAAAAATAAAAAGAACAAAATAGACGAGGGAAAAAGGCGAAAGAATAAAGGAAAAAAAAAACGGAACATGTAGAATACAATAGACGTGAAAAGAAAAAGAAAGATATAAAAAGAAAGCAAAAGAGGGAAGAAAGGAAATAAAGCCGGAAGTAAGAAAGGAAATGAAAAAGGAGGGCAAAAGAAAGAAAAAAAGACGAGAGACAAGGACAGAAAGACGAAAAAATGAAGAAGAATTAAAGAGAAGAAATAAAGACAAGTAGATGAATTAAAAATAACTGAAGAATAACAATAACGGACAGAAGGAGATGAAAGCAAGGGAGGTGAGGAAATTAGGGATTTAATAAAGAAAAACAAGAAACAATAAAAACGAAAGCGGAAAAAAGAGATGTGAGCTAAGGAATACAAAATGATGAAGGCCAGACGAAGGAATTATAAATGGAAACAAATGACAAAATTTCGAACAAATATCAGAAAAGGCAAATAATAGGAAGAAAACTTTAAAAAGAAAATATGGAAATAATTTATATTATATCTTTTACTAGCGAAGCTCTTGTCCGAAATTGACAGGGGAGAATTTTAAATAAATATTTTATTAGCAATACTCCTGCACCGGTGTTGATCGGGGAAAATTTTAAATGAATATTTTACTAGCAATACTCCTGTTCCGGTGTTGATCGGGGAACATTTAAAATAATTATTTTACTAGCAATACTCCTGTTCCGGTGTTGATCGGGGAACATTTAAAATAAATATTTTACTAGCAATACTCCTGCACCGGTGTTGATCGGGGAACATTTTAAATAAATATTTTACTAGCAATACTCCTGTTCCGATGTTGATCGGGGAAAATTTTAAATAAATATTTTACTAGCAATACTCCTGTTCCGATGTTGATCGGGGAACATTTAAAATAAATATTTTACTAGCAATACTCCTGTTCCGGTGTTGATCGGGGAAAATTTAAAATAAATATTTTACTAGCAATACTCCTGTTCCGGTGTTGATCGGGGAACATTTAAAATAAATATTTTACTAGCAATACTCCTGTTCCGGTGTTGATCGGGGAAAATTTTAAATAAATATTTTACTAGCAATACTCCTGTTCCGGTGTTGATCGGGGAACATTTAAAATAAATATTTTACTAGCAATACTCATATTCCGGTGTTGATCGGGGAACATTTAAAATAAATATTTTAATAGCAATACTCCTGTTCCGGTGTTGATCGGGGAAAATTTTAAATAAATATTTTACTAGCAATACTCCTGTTCCGGTGTTGATCAGGGAAAATTTTAAATAAATATTTTAATAGCAATACTCCTGTTCTGGTGTTGATCGGGGAAAATTTTTAATAAATATTTTAATAGCAATACTCCTGTTCCGGTGTTGATCGGGGAAAATTTTAAATAAATATTTTACTAGCAATACTCCTGTTCCGGTGTTGATCAGGGAAAATTTTAAATAAATATTTTAATAGCAATACTCCTGTTCTGGTGTTGATCGGGGAAAATTTTTAATAAATATTTTAATAGCAATACTCCTGTTCCGGTGTTGATCGGGGAAAATTTTAAATAAATATTTTAATAGCAATACTCCTGTTCCGATGTTGATCGGGGAACATTTTAAATAAATATTTTATTAGTAAGATTTCTGTCTCTCGTTGCACGGGGAAAATTGAAAGAATCTGTTTAACTTTATTACACGACGACCCTGGTTCTGTCAAACCTCAATTTTTGGATACATTTAGCCTCTTAACTAATCGAGTGAATGGGGTACACCTTGATGGTTGTCTTTTGCTTCTTCCAAAGTTTATTTATTTTGTAAAGACGCCATCAATTCTTCCAAATCTATTCCCCGTTTTCGTTTTCCTATCACAAACATCCCAATTTCATTTAATAATTTACCTGCTTATTTTCGGTTTTGAACTGACCGGAAAACAGTGAGTAATCCATTATTTAGAGAAGATTGGGAGAGAGGTATGTAGATAGGAAGAGTGGGGGAAATATGGCAATCGTAGCCTAGACTGTCATAAAAATATGGCACGTCTGCTACATTTGTGTTGTATATACCAGCAACATGAGCCGATAAGTTTAGAAGAGGAAAAGAAGGTAGAATAGAGAGAGAAAGAGAGTGAGAGAAAGAGTCAGACAACTGTACCATTATAAAATATGACAACTCAGCTACACCGAAATCTCCGCATTCCGAAATAATATAGGAAGGAGGAGCTTAAAAAAAAAATTGGTTTGAATTGAAACATATAATGACGGAAAACAAATATTAATGATTCCGTGCGATAAATAATTCGTTGGATTCTACAATAGTGAAACGTTAGATTGTTCTGAAATAGAGTTTCAATTTAATTGCAAATGCCGAGAAAATTTAACTTTAATTCAGTATTAGGTTGATGCAAAAATAATGTCGTCTGTTGACGTTCAACTTCAAAAGATCATAACTCCTTCCATAATAAACTTTATTAATCGAAATCAGAACCATTAGAATCGACACATTTTTGCCAACGAGAAACAAATTTATTCATCCCATCAGCATAGAAATCCAGAATTATGGAAGCGATGAAGTCATTGAAGGCCCATTTAGCATCATCTCGGCTTTTGCAGCATTTTTCATGCACGAAGTTGTCGAGATGCATGAAAAGTGATAATCAGTGGACGAGAGGTCCGATGAATATGGTGGATGAGGCAAGGTCTCGTAGCCTAAATCGTTCAGTTTTTCCAGGATCAGTTGAGCAACATGCGGATGAACGTTGTCATGGAGAAGAATCGCTCCCTTCATATAGACCTATCGGGCACATATGTTGGAGCTTCTGGTGCATTTCGTCAATTTGTCGGCAGTACGTCTCCATCGTAATCGTTTCGCCCGGATTCAAGAAGCTGTGATGGATGAGACCGGCTGCAGACCATTAAACAGTCACCATAACCTTTTTTCTTGCAATTTCGGCTTCGGGGGGTGTTGTGGTGTTTCTCCAGCATCTAACCATTGTGCTGAACGTCGCCGGTTGTCATAGAGGATCCACTTCTCATCACACGTCACAATCCGCTCGAGAAATAGGTTCTTTTTGTTGCGCAGAAGGAGCGTAGAAAACACCTCAAAATGACGATTTTTTTTTATTATTGTTCAATTCATGCGGCACTTATTTATCCAACTTTTTTGACTTCCCTATTTGCTTTAAAATGGCGAACGACTGTTGATTGGTCGACCTCGAGTTCAACAGTAATTTCCCGTGTGGTTTTGCGAGTATCGGCTTCAATAAAAGTTTAAAATGTTTGTTATCAACCGCAGTTGGCTGACCGTAACCGTCTTCATCTTCGAGGCTCTCGTCACCATTGCGAAATTTCTTGAACCACCGTTGTGTTACACGTTCGTCAGTGGTTACTTGGCCAAGTGCATCATTTATATTACGAGCTGTTACGACAGCTTTTCGGCTTAGTTAGAACTGAAACAAGGAAATCGTGCGGATTTGAATGTTGTCCATGCTGTCTAAAAGCCTGCAAAAATAAATGAAAACATAGAGAATGGTAACGAATAAACTGATTCGATAGAGCGAGAAATGCGCGTCAAAATGATATATTACATGGCAATATATATGGATGTATTAATTCAGAAATCATATATGAAAGGGGCATATGTGAGAAAACGATATTGCTTTTGCAACAAGCTATTATTTTAATCGCTGGCTGTTATAGTGTCGTTCAAAATCTAAAATTAAATAACGAAAAATAGGGACTTTTGAATTAACTGATCCGTATTTCCGTGATTTTTCCTCATCATATTCCGGCAGCTTACGTAACCCACCGGGATATAGCCAGCCCTTATCAAATTTTAAAACGCTAGCAAAACAAAAGAACAAAAGTTACTGTATAGTAATTACAATAAAAAAATTAATCCGTAATCTACCGGGATATGCCGAGGCAATATTCACAGAAAAATAGGTGAGTAGATGCAGAAGTACCGAAAAAAATAAAATGTGTACGTGCGGTGGCTGTTTCGTTCAATTCAAAAATCAAAAAAAAAAGTAACAGAAACAAATATTCACTGAAAGGTGATTATGGGCTTACTGGTTTCGCAAAAAGATAATTCCGTCGAAAAAAAAAACACTGTTTTATTGCGATAGCTTATTTTCACAGGTATAAACTCATATTTGTGACCTATATGTGTTATTATTAGGTTGGTGATAAAATATTATCGTTTTTGACGTTCAATTTCAAGTCAAAAAACGACATTATTTTTGCTCCAATCTAATAAAAAAAAAAGTATATAAAATAAATCGTCGAAATTAACTAATAGAAATTAAAACTTTTCCAAAAGAGAATAATGCCACAATGTTTCATTTTTTATTCGCGTAAATTTTATTTGAAGAATGCAGCGTTTAATTCGTTTAGATGGCCAAATTTATTACAAGCAATACTGTAAATAAACAAAAAACAAAAACGTTATTTTAATCATAAATGTAGTATTTTTCTCTGACAAAACATCCAAGCAACGATTGATAAACAGGTGTAAATAAGGTTAAGAACCACTGATGCAGAAGGATATCGACGGATGTGGAGGGGCTTTCTTTGAACCAGGCTCCTACTCGATTGTGACGTAACCAGTCGTCCCGCTTCGCGATGCTGATTAATGAGTAACGTAAATTTAGGGAATTTATACTTATTTGAACACGAGGTCTGAAATATATAAAGACCTTTCAGGATTATTTCATTGAATATTTGAAAGGGGCCTATTTTTTTGTTTTGCTTTTTAGTAATAAGTCATCAATAATCGAAGCCAAACACCGCTCAAGGATGAGACAATGATGAAGAACATTACGAGAAGAATGTATATATGAACAAAGCTTCTTTCTTAGAACTGCACGCCTGTGGAATTGTCTTCCGTTTTCCTGCTTTCCGGCTGACTACAATATGGTTGTGTTCAAGTCTAAAGTAAATAAGTTCTTGATGAGCCGTTCCATATAAGTTATTAAATTTACCAAATTTTCATTACTAATGATTACTATATTGACCAATTTCTACTGTACACTCTTTAACCCTTATCCTTGAGTGGCCTCTGGGCCTTGATAATGTGGTGATGCCTTTGTAAAAAAAAAAATTAATACTGTAGTGACTTTTACGTACGTACGTGTGTCATGGTTTCCAGATTATACATTATCCGATCGGGAGATCCTATTTATTAAAACGGAGGATAGAATGTGATAACATACCATAAAAATTGAATTATTAGTATATAGAATAATTTAGATATTTAATAATATAGATATTAAATAATATACATATTAAATAATATAGATATTCAATAATGTAGATATTAAATAATATAGAGATTAAATAACATAGATATTAAATAATATAGATATTAAATAATAAACATATTAAATAATATAGATATTAATAATATAGATATAAAATAATATACATATTAAATAATATACATATAAAATAATATAGATATCACTTAATATACATATTAAATAATATACATATTAAATAATATACATATTAAATAATATACATATTAGATAATATATATATTAAACAATATAGATATTAAATAATGTAGATATTAAATAATATACATATTAAATAATATAGATATTAAATAATATAGATATTAAATAATATACATATCAAATAATATACATATTAAATAATATACATATTAAATAATATAGACATTAATAATATAGATATTAAATAATATAGGTATTAAATAATATAGATATTAAATAATATAGATATTAGATAATATACATATTAAATAATATACATATTAAATAATATAGATAATACATAATTTACATATTAAATAATATACATCTTAAATAATATAGATATTAAATAATATAGATATTAAATAATATAGATATTAAATAATATAGATATTAATAATACAGATATTAAATAATATAGATATTAAATAATTTAGATATAAATAATATAGATATTAAATAATATAAATATTAAATAATATACATATTAAATAATATAGATATAAAATAATATACATATTAAATAATATACATACTAAATAATATACATATTAAACAATATAGATAATAAATAATATAGATATTAAATAATGTAGATATTAAATAATATAGATATTAAATAATATAGATATTAAATAATATACATATTAAATAATATAGATATTAAACAATATAGATTATAAATAATATAGATATTAAATAATATAGATATTTATAATATAGATATTAAATAATATACATACTAAATAATATACATATTAAATAATATACATATTAAATAATATAGATATTAAATAATATACATATTAAATAATATAGATAATAAATAATATACATATTAAATAATATAGAAATTAACTAATATAGATATTAATTAATATAGATATTAAATAATATACATATTAAATAATATAGATATTAAATAATATACATATTAAATAATATAGATATTAAATAATATACATATTAAATAATATAGATATTAAATAATATACATATTAAATAATATAGAAATTAACTAATATAGATAGGCTAATTTAATTTTGTAGTATGTTATCACCTTCTATCCTTCTTTTTAATAAACAGAATCTCCGAAATCACTAAAGAAGCAATGTAAAAAAAAATAAATAAATAAAAGGAAAAGAAAAGAAAAAAATGATGTCGCTTTTGGGCCATGCCTGAAACTAAAATATACCTTTTCAGTTTTCTGGCTAGGATCTGTTCTATCTAAAGGTTATATCATGATATCGTGGCATTTCCGTTTGGGTTCTATACAATGAAAATATGCCACAAACCCCTATAAGGATATAAGAGATACACCATAATAACCAGATCTATTCTGAAACTACATTTAGCAGATTACTTAAATAAATACTCGTATAGTTTTAGCAAAAGGGCTGCAATAATATCGCGGGTCTTCATTCACGCTGAATGTCCACAGAATTCTGAACAGCAATATATTACATATGAAAGATGCTGCTGTTGAATTTCCACATGTCCTGATGAATGAACTAAGATTAATTATCTATGAGGACGGGTTATGATTTATTTATTGGCGTTAAATTTGAAGACAGCCATGAAGTAATATTTAGGGAATCAGTGCCAGGGTAATGTGCTCCACAAATGGGAAATTCTCGAAAAAAAAATTCTCCTCGCGAAAATTCAACCCGACATTAATCACATTAAACAAGAAAGACAAATTATTTGTGGTTTGAAGAGTTCCTACTTTGAATGTTTTACATCAATTTTTATCAAGCATTTTCCATAGAAAGAATGATAGAATAGAAAAAAAATAGCAACCAACTTTCTCTTAGAAGGGCTTTGGAAAAGATCATCTCCCACTGGATTGCGAAGTCGGTTTTGTACTCTTTTAATGCAAGGAAACTAACTCAGATCAGCACATCCTAAAATATTGCGGGAACGCTTCATATTAGTTGGAAGGGCCAAGTTAGATGCTGAGCAAATGCCTAAGCTGGAAAACAGAAGCGGAAATAGAATGAAAAAAGAGTGAAAAATAAATATTAACGAAAATAAAAATAGAAACGGAAACAAAATGAAAAAGAGTGAAAAAAATGTTAAGGAAAATAAAAACAGAAGCTCGTGCAATTTGTGTCTAGAGGACAAATTTCAAGAACAGAAAAGATTTACTAAATATCAGAAATGAGTTTAAGGTGGCCTGTAGGCACAAAAATTAATTTCTACTTTCGCACTAGATTAATTTTTCCAGCATTTTTCCCACTAGCAATGGACGCTCATCCACTCTTCTTACAAACAGCTAGATCTAACTAAAACAGCGTTAATCAATGTCTATCTATCTATCTATCTATCTATGTATCTACCTATCTCTCCTTTTCTTTCTCTCTCCCACTCTCTCTTATTCATTCTCTATTGTTCTTTCTCTCTCTCTCTCTCTCTCTCTCTCTCTCTCTCTCTCTCTCTCTCTCTCTCTCTCTCTCTCTCTACGAACATCAACTCTGTTGCCAAGGCCGCTGGAAAAATGGTCGGATCCTTCTATCGATCCAGTAGATATCTCACTGCTGATGCAATTCTCTATCTATATAAGAGCCAGATACGTCCAAGGATGGAATACTGTTGCCACATATGGGCAGGAGCTGCTAGAAAAGACTTTCCTGCCTTGATAGGGTTCAAAATAGACTTCATTGCCTGGTGGGAGATGTCCTTTTCTCTTCGCTGCAACCTCTATCTCACAGAAGAGATGTTACGAGTTTGTCTCTGCTTTATCGTTATTTTCATGGAAAGTGTTCAACTGAGCTTCAATCTATGGTCCCCCCCCTCGCCAAACTTTCACAAGAAACACTAGACAAGCTGAAAACATTATCAATAATTTTCCCCACTCTTTATCTGTACCTAAACCTAAACATAGATTCCATGATCAAAGCTTCTCTCTTAGAATTGCACGCCTGTGGAATTGTCTTCCGTTTTCCTGCTTTCCAGCTGTCTATAATATGGTTGTCTTCAAGTCCAACGTGAACAAGTTTCTGATGAGCCGTTCCACTTAAGTTAACAAATTTACCGAACTTCCATTACTATTGATTACTATATTGTCATTTTGACTACTCTACACTCTTTAACCCTTATCCTTGAGTGGCCTATCGGCCTTGATAAATGGTGACGCCTATGTAAAAAAAAAAGTGAACGTGTCTGTGTATCTGTGTGTCTGTGTACATTACGCTACGCAATAAATCTGTTAATTCTTAGTCTACAGACTCGAAATTTGATATACAGTGTACTGAGATTTGGGAAAATCTATGTGATCTGTTTTCGGTCAGAAATTTGGCTGTTAAGGGGTCAAATTTCAACGATTTGACCTTTGAGAACACTACCAAACTCCTCCGACAATTTTGGGTCTAAACACTTGAAACTTTAGATATAGGTTCCTTGGACATGGATCGAACTTAATAACTCGATGTGGGCCAAAAAACAATAAATATTAAGGGATTATAATAGGGGTCAATTTTTTAAAATTTGACTGTTTCTGTTTCTTTTTTTTTTTTTTTTTTGCTCAGCATACACCTCCTAACATCCGGGCACCCATGCAAGTATATCTATAAAAGTAAACACGTATGTGTGTGTGTGTCTGTCTGGCTGTCTGTCTGTCTGTGTGTCTGTGTATATTTTCCTTTGCAATAACTTTCGTAATTTTCAGTCAACAGACTCGAAATTTGATACACAGGTACTGAGATTTGGAAAAATTTAGGTGATCAGTTTTCGCCCATTAATTTGGCTATTAAAGGGGTCAAAATTCATCGATATGACATTTGAGAACTCTACCAAACTCCTCAAACAATGTGTGGTCTAAACACGTGAAATTTTGGATATAGGTTCATTTGACATGGATCTAACTTAATCACTTTATTTGAGCCCAAAACAATAAATTTTACGGGATCATAATAGGGTCAAAGTTTAAAAAATTGACCTTTTTTTTTTTTTTTTTTGCACAGCATACACCTCTAAACATCCGGGCAACGCCGGGCACCCATTCTAGTATATCTATAGAAGTGAACGTGTCTGTGTGTCTGTGTGTCTGTGTACATTTCCCTTCGCAATAACTCTGTTAATTTTTAGTCTACAGACTCGAAATTTGATATACAGGGTAGTGAGATTTAGATCAATCGATGTGATCGGTTTTCGAACAAAAGTTAAGGGGTCAAAATTCAACCATTTGACCTTTGTGAACTCAACCAAACTCCTCCGACAATTTTGGGTCTAAACACTTGAAATTTTAGATATAGGTTCCTTGGACATGGATCTAACTTTATAAACTTGATTTTAGCCCAAAACAATAAATGTTAAGGGATCATAATAGGGGTAAAAAAAAATTTTAAATTGACCTCTGCGGTCTCTTCTAAATTACTCAGACAATGTTTAGTCTAAATATTTGAAATTTTACATAAAGGGTATTCAGAGATAGGGCAAGCCTTTTCATCAGTTTGGGTCGAAAATTTTTAGTTACCAATATATAAATGTATGTATGTATGTCTGTTTGCATGTCTGCCTTAAACTTTCAATAGAGGCGGCAGATTTTACCAAGATCAGTATCGTTTTAAAGTTTGACCTTTCATACGACAAATATCGAAAAATTCGCTAAAAACATTAATATCTTCCCCTTCAACTAGGCACTTTTCTACAAGGGGGGCACTTCTTTGCCGATATTTTTTTAAGTTATCCTCTCCTTTAGACTGTATAGCCTTGATTTTTAAAAATGTCGCTTCCGGTTTGGCGGTGGTCGTAACGGCATAAACGTTAGGTTTTACCCTGTTCTTTTCCTCATTTGCGGTACGGGTTCGAGCCCGCCTTCCTACTACTACTTTTTTTTTTTTTTTGCTCAAAATACACATCCAAACACTCGGACAACACGGGCCTGAAATGCTAGTATAGATAATAGAAAAGTGAAAGTGTCTGTGTGTCTGTGTACATTTCCCTACGCAATAACTCTGTTAATTTTTAGTCTACAGACTCGAAATTTGATGTACAGGGTAGTGAGATTTAGGTCAATCGATGTGATCGGTTTTCGAACAAAAGTTAAGGGATCAAAATTCAACCATTTGACCTTTGTGAACTCTACCAAACTCCTCCGACAATTTTGGGTCTAAACACTTGAAATTTTAGATATAGGTTCCTTGGACATGGATCTAACTTAATAACTTGATTTTAGCCCAAAACAATAAAAGTTGAGGGGTCAAATTGAAAACTATTGGCCGTTTGTTTGTTTCTTTTGCTGAGCATACACCTCTAAACATCCGGGCAACGCCGGGCCGAAATGCTAGTATATATATATATATATATATATATATATATATATATATATTTCGGATAAATGCGTTGGCCGAAATCCACACAGATTGATTGTGGAAACTTGCGTAGAATCATCTACACGTTTTTTTATAACTGCTAATTCAAGTCGGTGAAATGTAATATTATGGGCAGAGCAGATATTAGATATCAGTTTTTATATCCGAGTTTTTTTTTCTCTGAAGTCATATGTCATAACAAAGAGTGGGGGGGGGCTCTCTGAGTCGTTTTAACGCGGCCCCAGTCACCGAGCTGAAAATTTTTACGTCCTGACATTGAACATCTAGAATTCTCAAATGGTTACCAACCTGGTTATAATCAGCCTTAGCGTTGCTTACCTTCGCTAATATCACAAGAACCGCTGTGTCAATGTGATGATATATATATATGTGTGTGTGTACTCCTATAAATTCGATTTTCTTTTGGGTGTGTTTATATTCATATTAAAACCCCCATTTCCTACTTAATACAATTTTCTTATATATGGGTTGTACAATTGCATCCATCTGCAAAAGATCTAGCTAATTTGCATATTCTTTTAAACGTTGATTTTAATTAATTCCCTATGAGGTTTTTTCGGTTTTCTTATGGGATGATATTTTTAGTTAACTATTACGTGTAATTATATTCATGCATATATTCTACATGATTTATACTTGCATAATATTTGCGTAAAATGTTTACAGGAAACACAAAATTGTTTCCATATATATTTATGTATACGTATATATTTTTGTTGCACAAATTTTGCCTACCAAACTCCTCCTAGAGTTTTTTGGTCTACAGACATGAAACTTCATATATAAGGTATTTGAATCTATGCAAAACTTTATATTTGCGTTTTATCCCGGAAAAATTGGTGGAAAAGTGTGAAAATTAAAAAAATGAAATTTTCCAGGTGAAGGTCGAACGCCGCCATGATGAATGAATGCATAACGTAGTTGATATTGGTTCATGTTTTAACTTTTAGCCTTGCAGTAAACATGTTTTCATATCCAGTCATTTACGGCAGAGGTAAAATAAATCGTGAGCTGAACGTTTTGGTTTCGATTCTCGGTGGTGGCGCATGAGTCTTTTTTTTATACTTTTTAAATCATTACTATATATTGCGTCCAATTTATCTATCTATCTATCTATATCTATAAAAGTGAAAATGTCTGTCTGTCTTTTCTCTATGGTAGTTAAGGAAGACTAATATACAGAAATACATTACTTTACATATTCATACTTTTTAATATATTCATATGCACATAACCTTATAAACAGTACATAGGCCCCGAGCAAAGCCGGGCGGAACTGCTAGCATATATATATAGTAGAACCCCGAAAAACGGTGGCCCTAGGGTACAGTTTTTTCAGGTTACGATGTGGAATACGATGCTTATCGCCCTCCTGGTTAAGACATTTGCTCCACCTTACTGTGTTATTTATGATATCATTTGATTATATATATATATGTGTGTATTATATGCTGTACTGTATTTTGTTACTGATTTTTCTTGCAGTATCCCGGGGTTATACTGTATATACATGTATAATGAGCTCCACCTTACTGTGTTATTTATGATATCATTTGATTATATATATATATGTGTGTATTATATGCTGTACTGTATTTTGTTACTAATTTTTCTTGCAGTATCCCGGGGTTATACTGTATATACATGTATAATGAGGTTATCAAAAGTATATTTTGAAAGAGCAAAACTTATCAAACGGAAAAAAATTAAATATATGAAATAGAAGATGAGGAATACAAGTTATATATCACTTTAATGTATCATCATTATATACATAAAAGTTATATATATATATATATATATATATATATATATATATATATATATATATATATATATATAACTTTATAATATTATCAAAGAAAAAGAACAAAAAGAAAGTTTATTAGGTTATGGCATTTCAAAATTAAATGCTTCTCACCAAAAGAGGAGAATTGCCAGAATTATAGAAAATATAAATACAGTAAAATCCCGGGATACGGTGGCTCTAGTATACGTTTTTTTTTTCAGATTACGATGTGGACTTCGATGTTTTTTTTTACCTTGGTTAAGGTATTTGGTCCGCCTTTCATTGTTATTTATAATTTTATTTGATTATCTACATATACTGTATTGTATTTAATTACTAATATTGATTGCCGTATCCTAGGGTTCTACCGTAAAGATAAAAAAAATGGCTTAATCTATATATCTATAAAAGGGACCGTGTCTGTGTGTCTATGTGTCTGTCTGGGTGTCTGTGTACATTTCCCTTCGCAATAACTCTGTCAATTTTCAGTCTACAGACTCAAAATTTGATATACATGGTACTGAGATTTGGGAAAATCTTTGTGATCCGTTTTCGACCGGAAATTTCGCTGTTAAAGGGTCAAAGTTCAACGAGTTGACCTTTGAGAACTCTACAAAACTCCTCCCACAATTTTGGGTCTAAACACTTGAAATTTTAGATATAGGTTCCTTGGGCATGAATCTTAACTTGATTTGAACCCAAAACAATAAATCTTAAGGGGTCTTAATAGGGGTCAAATTTAAAAAATTGACCGCTTTTGTTTTTGGCTTAACATACACATCCAAACACCCGGGCAACTCCGGGCTGAAATGCTAGTATATCTATAAAAGTGAACGTGTCTTTGTATCTGTGTGTCTGTATGTATGTCTATCTGTCAATTTTTAGTCTACAGACTTGAATATTTATATACAGGGTACTGAGATTTGGAAAAATCTATGTGATCGGTTTTCGGCCAGAAATGTGGCTGTTAAGGGGTCAAAGTTCAACGATTTAACCTTTGAGAACTCTACAAAACTCCTCCGCCAATTTTGGGTCTAAACACTTGAGATTTTAGATATAGGTTCCTTGGACATGGATCTTACTTAATCACTTTATTTTAGCCCAAAACAATAAATATTAAGGAGTCATAATAGGGGTCAAAGTTTAAAAAATTGACCGTTTTTTTTTCTTTTTTTGCTTTTGTTTTTTTGCTCAGCATACACCTTCAAACACCCGGGCAACGCCCGGCACCCATGCTAGTAACATATAGATTAGAAATGAGAATGAAGGAATAAGAAAATTAAGATATATTTAAAGTACGTATAATGCACATGAGTAAAGGCGTTTAACAAATGAAAAATATTAGAAATATAAACAATATAAGTAAGAAGTTAAGTATACGTGAAAAGGAAGGAGAAAATCGGAAGGGTAGTATAAAGGTTAGTAATAGTAAAAAGTAAATAGGGGACGCTATCAAATAATGGGGATCATTAAAGAAGAGCAAATAATAAGAGAAGAAAGGAAAAATGTGGGAGACATAGGAGAGAGCGAAGCAAGTAGGAACGGTGATAGCAAAAGCAAATAAGGGATACGGAAATACATATATGAATAAAACAATCTGAAAGTAAAGAAAATAGGATTTAAAGCTTTATATAATCGGGATTAAAAACTTTAAAATGTTTAAAGAATTGTTGTATATTTTTATATTGGAGGAGATGAATATTAAAACGTGTCATGTATTATCTAGTGGATGTAAGATATTGTTCTTTTAACAGACAGATAATAAACGTATAAATCGTATGTATTTTGTTTAGTTAGGAGGACATGCTATTGACGTGTAACTTGAATCATGTTGTATGAGACTTATCACCCGGTATATTTTTACAGTTCAGATGTAAGAAGAATAATATATGCTTCATACCTTTTGTTTTCTTGAAGATTTCTTCTGTATCTTCCCGCTGCTCCGTGACGAACCATGAAGCCAATTGAGACATCTGTTCTTCTTTGTGAAAACCACAAAACAACTCTTTATATTTTTATAATATAAATTTATTACAGTTGTCTCAAATGGTTTTCACAGGATCTGCAGTTAGTCCACATTTTCTGTGCATACAGCCCGCTTCTAGCTGTCTGTCCACCCCTGTCTAGACGTCTGTCCGCTCTGGTGGTCAATCCTCAACTCTCTGAATCTCTCCAAAACTAACTACATCACGTGTTCTCTTACGTCACCTAATTACGTGTCTCATACCAATCTAATCCAACTAGTTATTTGTTTATTCAAAACCCCAAAATAATGTTTACATATATTTTCTATTTTCACATTCTTTTTGCGATTCACACATCAATCATTTCTTTCGCAATTTAATATTTTACTCTTCTAATCATAATAACTGATCCAGCGACCATCCGTCGCTCAAATCAATTAACAAGAATACAATAACAATAATAATAATGTTTTGACCCTTGACCCCGCTTGCCACAGTTAACAGATACTACGCTATGATCACAGCCTAAAGGGTCATAACATTACAGAATGATCAAAGAAAAACTTTACAAAAAATCTTTATAACAGTTCAAGTGAAATTCTCATTTCGCAAATCGAAAAATATGGCAACTGTTTACAAATCCAACAAGTCATGATCTGCGGAGAATTAAGTCTTGAAAATAGTTGTAAATCCTTTAACAAATTTTACTTTCTTTTTTAACCTTTCCTTTTCTCCATTTGTTGATCACCTCATTTCCTGTAGTTATTATTCTTTCTCGCGGTCTGACTCTCTTTACTTCTTTCAATCCCTTCGCACCCCTCTCTTTCTGTTCTCTTATTTATATATCTTCCTCTTTCTTTATCTTATTTTTTCTTTATCTATTTTTTTTTTTTTACTCAGATTTTCATTTCTATATTTTTCTACCTATTTTCTTTTATTCTGATCTCTTTCTTTCTATTTCGATATTGGGAGATGAACGTGGTGGAGTGATTTAGAACACTGGCTTACGACCTGGGTGCTTCACATTCGAATTCAGTTCGCTCCACAAAAGTAACTTTCATTTATAATGTTCGCAACCTTCTCATGGTCCCTCACGCAAGTACCTGACGTCTTTCTAGAAATAATTATGACGAGAAAAATATCAGTGAAATCAATGCCAACAATAGAACATTCAGATTCGTACGATGATGATGATGATGATGATGATGATGATGATGATGATGATGATGATGATGATGATGATGATGATGATCTAGACATTTCATTATTGCTTGGTTTTGGCTTATTTATATTTCACTTTTCCTATATTTTTATTTTCTTACTTTTTACTTTTTTCCCCTCTTTATTATGATTTTATCTTGTAACTTTTTAAAGATTTTAAAGTTTTTATTTATTTATTTATTTTATTTAAAAAAAATGATTTTTATTGCATTTTCACCCCAAACAAGGCACATTGCCACTATGTTTTAGGGGGCTACTATAAGGTACATAAGCATCAGGGGTACTGTGTAGGGTGTTGGGCAGCAAGATGTCGGTTCACGTTACACTTGAACTTCTGCATGTTAGTACGGTTGGGGAAACAGGGACCCGGCAGGGAATTCCAAAGTCTAGCGGTTCTGGGGAAGAAACTACTCGAGTAAAAGGCTCTCTTACATCTAGGGATCTCTACCGTGAAGGGGTGGGATTTTCTTGCTTGTCGGGTTTGTCGGGGGTATTTACGTCGAAGGGGCACAAGTGCTTGCAGTTCGTCAGAGCATTCACCGTCAAAGTACTTTATTTATTTATTTATTTTATTTTTATTTTTATTTTTATTTTTGGTTATTTCATTTTCTGGTGTTGAGGCTTTTAGCTTACATCTATCTGATTACTTCTTCACGGGGGTTTTAACCTCATATTTTCTTTATTTTACAATCTCTATTTTTTCTATTTTGAATTGAATATATTCTGGTTTCCTCGGATACGGTAAAAAGAAAAAAATTGGAGCTTAATTTTACTTTTTGGGGGGAATATAATTTTTCCACATTCTCTACGGATCACCCTCTTAAAAGTTTATTAGTCTTCTAAAACCAATTTATAAGAGCCTCTTTTTTATATTCGTGCGAATATGAGCCCTTGGAATCGATTATCAGTAGTTGAAGATCTATCGAGGATTACTTCCCCTAGGAACTCTAAATAAGGATTCAATCTTGAAACCTTTTTGGATTATTTGTGTCTGTTTGAACGTCTCTTGAGAATCATTTTACCGGGGAAAATTGCATTGGAATTCATCTCCGAAGCACTTCGTGGTAGATTACCGACAGAATTTCGTTCGTGATTATTTTATTAAGATTTTCCATTCGGGAGTCTAATTTTCGAGCGGGTTCATATTGAACTACAATCACCTTGCTTGGAGGAGGGAAAGATGGTCTAGTGGTTAATGATACTGACTGACAACCTGGGTTCGAATCTTCTGTGTTCCACAAAAATCACTTTCACTTAAGATATTGGCAACCTTCTCATGGTCACTCCAGTAAGTACCCGCTATCTTTCTAGAAAGAATTCTGACTAGAAAAATGTCGGGAAAACCAATGTCAATAATAGAATTTTCAGATTCATACATATTGATTAGGACCTAACCTGAACTACCGTTCCAATGACCTTAAAATTATAGACAACTGAATTGGGATAAAATAGCATAGTAACTTGAAAGATGGCGTCTAAAAATAAAAATAGAAAGTGATAAAATGGCGGATTTCATCCATCTAAACAATCATATATATATATATATATATATATATATATATATATATATATATATATATATATATATATATATATATATTTATTATATACAATCTCTCACATTCTGAAAATCCTATCATAAGTTGCTCGCTTGGTTAGTATTGCTGGATGGCATCGTCCTTTCGAGTTAAAACTCCTACTTGTGAGACATCAGCTTGGGGTTATTAGCTGGTTGGACGACCGCGTCCCTTGTTGAGACGAAGTAGGTTCATTCACAGTCGGATTGCGGCGCGGTTTGCTTGATCTGTGTTGGTTAATTGAAATTCTTGTGTGCAGGGCGTTTGCTCAGTTGGTAGAGTGCTTGCCTTGCATGCAAGAGGCTCGGGTTTCGAATCCTGAGTTCGGATGTGTCTAACTGATGAGCCCAAATGAGGGCGAAACTCGAGTCTTGGACTTCCGGTTCTTTGACTGTCATGGCTCTTGTGGGCTGCGACGTTGTTTGGCTGTGGAATTTATTATATACAATCTCTCACATTCTGAAATATATATATGACTTTTAGCTGGGAGAGGTTTCTACCAAACCACTTTCTCAATGCTTGATCTATAAATTTGAAACTTGATATATATGAGATTTAAACCCAGAGAACACATTTGATTTGGTTTGGGCCAGTAAAAAAAAGCTGCCAAGAGGTTAAAATTGAAATAGACTAAACCTGTTACTTCTACACATAAACAAATATACATTTATAGGTTAAAGTCGCTGATTGTAAACGATTTCTCACCCATTTGTCAATGAATAAAACGGTAACGACTACGGCGGGAGGGCTAAATGTTGTGATTTCAATTCTAGCTGATGGAATCTAAGTAATATTTTTTGCTTTCACTTTGGAAATCATTACTATATACTGGGCATAATATAATCATCAATAAAGAATTAGCTCTATAACAAATACGAAATATGCATGAATTAAAATATTATATTTAAGCAGATTTTACGACCGATTAATGTCGGACGGTCTACTAGTATATATATATATATATATATATATATATATATATATATATATATATATATATATATATATATATGCGTGTGTGTGTGAGTGTGTGTGCGTGTGCGTGTGTGTGCGTGTGTGTCTTCACATGTTCAAGAGGAATACAGTTTCTAGGAATCATTACAAAAAACTTTTTAAAATAATTCATGTTTTTCGCTATGTTTGTGTCATTTTCTAATGTGTAGCGTTGTTGTTGTTTTTGTTGTTGTTGTTGCTATTTTTATTGTGGCCAATTTAAAAGAATCGTCTCTTATCACGCCCACATCCTTGTTTTTTTTTATACTCTAAAGATTCGCCCCTCATCAAAACTCTCATCTCCAAAGTTCATTATTTTCCCCAATACACTAATCTTGTAAAGTTCATCTTGAAAATAAGTTTCGATATTTTTTTATCCAATTTTCTTCGTTTATCTGTGATTTCTCTGAAATTCTCCCTCTCTCTTTCCCCCCCCCTCTCTCTCTATCTCTCTCTCTCTCTCTCTCTCTCTCTCTCTCTCTGTTTATCTTATGTCGTCTTAGATTACATTTACAATCTGTGCGTAGACGTTTTCAGGTTGGAAGGGACCGGTTGTATCTGTACTTGCTTATCTTCATTTCCTTATTATATCGGCGAGTTTCTTCGTTTGTCTGTAATATTAGATGAGAGTTTAATAGAAGTAGAATTAATTTCAAAACAAACTCATGTTGGGATGTCATAAACAAACGGCCATTAGCGTACTAAGCAATGCTCTTTGTGTAAACAAATAGAGCTTAGGCGTTTGTATCGTGTATGGACATTGTTAATTCACTTTAATTGTTAATTCAATTAATTCACATAGCAACAGCTGAATAGGGTAACAGTTAGAAACGTCGACTGTCGTTGCGGCGGTCGAGTTTCAATCCTGGCTTTAGGTAGCTGCTTGTCTAGCCGCACTGATGAGCTGTGATACAGCGAAACAGTACTGTATGTGGAAGGGTTACCGCATATCAAGGCTGTTTGAGTTAGTGTGTACGGCGATATTGTGACAATAGCGTAGTAATCGTTAGTAGTGAAAATTTGGCATAACTAGATTTTTAAGAGGACGGTTCAATGTGTTTATGTTTGACGGAACAGAGCTCGACAGGCGGTCAGTTCTAGGAAAGAAGTTTCTTTATGGAATTCACGTTTAAGTTTAGGCACCGACAAAGAGTAGGGGAAAATTTTATAGTTATTTTGGCTAGACTAATGTTTTCTTGTGAAGGATTGGCAAGGGGGGGGGCTAAATATTAAATGCTACCTATCTAGGGTTGAGCTTATTTGGGGAATAGAATAACAAACTGCCGCTAGTGTATAAAGCAATGCTCTTCGTGTAAACAAATAGAGCTTAGGCGCTTGGACAATGTTTGGTTATTGTAATTTTACATACCCACCTTAACAGCTGCCGAATAGCGTAATGGTTAGAAGCTCCAATTGTCGCCTAGGCGATCGAGTTTCAATCATGTTTTGAGGTAGTTGTTAGTCTAGCTCTATCGAAGAGCTGCGATGCCAAATAGTATATACATTAACATATGATATCTTTAACTCTATTGCTATCTCAGTCAATTTCAATTTATGATCAGACAAAACGATGATGCGGACTTTTTGTTGTTTGCTGAGATAACTACCGAATGTGGGCAACTGTGGCGTTCAGCATGATTTGTGTCCATACGACCGCGTTTAACGACAGCACATTACCTCTTTATCGCTTTTTGTACTGAGTCTGAATAACACTTATTAAGACAATGCATCGTGTAAACCGTCTTTTATTTCATCAGAAAGCAATGCTTTATGTTCACAATGTGGAATGGTTAATCCACTCAAACAATACAGGTGATGAGAGAAGGTTCTGTCACACGTTTTCTCTCTTGCTTATGACCTCACTAAGATTGTTCGTGAACCCACCCGTATGCCCGATCCTGACGGTCAGTATGAAGTCTCCTAGACCTTTTCTTTCAAAACTTGCCCTGAGCTATGTTCATCTTGCATTCTGTCTCGACTGGGATCTTTGGACTACTCTGTTGTATCAATTAAAATAAAAAACTAAATGTAATAAGTCCCCAGGCGTACCTCTCCATCGTACATTATATCGATACTCTATGGCTGACTGGGATAGCTTTCTGTACATTTATATCAGATCTACGTCTGCGTTCCATGTTTAAAAAGGATGTGTCGTCTATAGTATCAGACCTTACGGAATAGTTAGTATAGACCCTTTCATACCCTCGAAAGAATTTGAGCAAAAACAGAACAGCCAGCCGTGGTTCTTTCCAAAATGTGCTGCTGCCATTGCGCACAGAAATCACTTTTTCCATTGCTTCTAACGTAACAGATGTACTGAGACTGAAGCCGATTTCAGGACTGCTGGCAACTACTGTAAAAGAGTAATGAAGAGCGCGAGAGTTATATGCTCAATTCGTCAAGTCCAAAGTAGCTGAGCAACGGCTTGGTTCCCACCAATTTTGGGAAATAACAAACATGATCCTGAATAGAAGTATGTACTCTATTCCAACTATCATCAATGGACCTGAGGTAATCAGGTCAGCATCAGACAAAGCCAAACTCCTTACTAAGAACTTTGCAGCTAATTCTACCGAATGCGACCAAGGCCGCTAATCCCTCGTATTTCCTCCTGTGTCAGAAAACACGCTATGCGACATACTGTGCATGGTATTGCCAACAAAAAGGTTGATTCCAGTAAAGCAATTGAGCTGAGGGCATTCCAATCATCTGAGGGCATTCCAATCATAGAGCTGAAAAAGCTTAAACCAGAATTAGCTTCCATACTTACAAAGCGTTGTCTTAAAGAGAATTGCTTTACAACACCCTGAAAAATCTCATTACTATGTCCTGTATGTAAGAATTCAGGTGATCGGTTATCTCCCTCCCATTATAGACCAATAAGTCTCCTGTGTGTCACGAGTAAGTTATTGGAATCTGTGTTAAATAAATAAGTAGTCCACCACCTCACAAAATAACCTTCTTAGTGACATGCAATATGATTTCCGTTCTGCTAGATCTACAGAAAATGTGCTTACAGTTATATCCCATAGGATTAGCGAATTTCTTGACGGAGGGTTCCTTTCTATGGCAATTGCTCTTGACATATCTAAAGCATTTGATAGGATATGGCATAAAGGTCTACTTCACCAGATTTCCAGTTATAGTATAGCTGGAAATGTATTCTCAATTTTTAAATCATTTTTCTCTGATAGATTTATAAGAGTAGTGATTGATGGGCAAAAATCAGAAGTTCATAGTTAATGCTGGAGCTCTTTAGGAGTCCATCTTGGATCCAACTCTCTTCCTGATCTATACGATCACATCCTAAGATAATGCGTAGACATTTATGCTGACGACATACCATCTATCGCAACACATCAAAGGCCGTAAACGACCACGTTGTTTCTGATTCTCTCTTCTCTGATCTTGAGCATGGGATACAATGGGGGGGAAGTGGCTGGTTACTTTTAATACACCTAAAATCAAGCTTCTATCTTTATATCACAAACGCTCTGATCCCTATCTGGCATTAATTCAAATGAATGGCTCTTGTCTTAGTGGAGGCTTCATGTTTTAACAAGCTTCTGGGCTTAACCTTTTCTCCTGGAACACATGCATCAAATCCGTTACTAAGGTCGCTGAAAAAATAGTGGGATCGTTCTATCGATCCAGTTGATATCTACCTGCTGACGCAATTCTCTATCTATATTAGAGTCAGCTGCTAGAAGCAACTTATCCTGCCTTGACAGAGTTCAATATAGACTTCGTGGCCTTGTATGGGATTTCCTTTTCACTTCCCTGAAAACTCTTTCTCGCAAACGAGACGTTACGAACTTGTCTCTGCTTTATCGTTATTTTCATGGCAAGTGCTCGTCTGAGCTCCAATTTATGGTCCCCCATCGCCAAACATTCGCAAGAAACATTCATCTTACTGAAAATACTATCAATAATTCCCTCACATACCTACACATAAACGTAGATTCCATGAACAAAGCTTCTTTCTTAGAACTGCGCGTCTATGGAACTTTCTTCTGTTTCCCTGCTTTGCAGCTGACTACAATATGGTCGTCTTCAAGTCCAACGTAAACAAGTTCTTGATGTGCCATTCTTCTTAAGTAATCCAATTCACCAAATTTGCACTACTAACGATTACTATATTGTCCCTATATTGACTACTGTACACTATTTAACGCTTATCCTCGAGTGGCCTCTTGGCCTTGATAAGTGGTGACTTCTTTGTAAAAAAAAATAATTAAATTAAAATATTTCGATTGCTTTGAAAATTTACAACATTAGTTTACTTGAGTAGTCTGTAATTTGTAAACTAATAATCCAATTGATTTCCAGCTTCGACACATTCATTTTTAAGTTTTTACTCTATAAAACATCTATGAATTTTTATTGCGTGCGTCATCTATATTTTATACCTGAACCTTGTAAAGATAGATATATTCAATAGATAAAGTGTATGAATAGATCAACAGTAACAATTTCTTAAGTAATTCCAAATGACAAGCAACAATAAAAAAAAAATAAAGTAATCATTTATACAACGACAGTGCAGAACAAACTTAGAAACAGAAAATTTAAAAGATCGAGAAACAGATAACAAATTTTCAAATACCGTGTAGCACTGAGAAACCGTCTCTTTCTCATTTAACCAATGAAATGTATGTCCGCACTTTACCAGGTTAACATTCGTGACAACAACGTATATCATTTAGAAAGAGACGACTTGCTTATCAAAATTTAATGAACCTTCCAAATTGGCAAGGAAATGGAAAAAAAGGAAAGAACAAAATAGTTGAAAAAACCAAAACAGCCAGCAGCGCCCTCTACTGATTAAAGGAAAATCCAATATGTTTAAATTCGCTCTATCTGGTGAGCTGTTTCGCTTTCTTTTGTCGAATATAAAACTGTGCACAGTTATTAAATGAAATAACTTGAAGAAAACTATATGTCCTTATTTTTTTTAAACTTTGGCGAATTAAGTTTCTAATCTTATTAACCATTTTTATGACTTTCAGTTTCGCTCTTATTTTTTTATCTGATGAATAGAAATAACAACTAAAAACTATGTTCGTTTGTCGGAACGACGAAGACCATCTCAACATCCTTACTCTCTCATTTCAAACAACCTGATCCAGCGACAGGACATGGTCCAGACAGTTTGAGACTAAATGGGATGAAGGAGTTACCGGAAATGTTGACGTCCTCTTAAATACAGCTCTTGGTATCCGCAAATAATCACCTTATGGTACTCGTCAAGCTCGGCGTTGCTTAACTTCGGTGATTTAATGAGAACCCGTGTGTCAAGTGATTATTTTGTATGCAAAAAAAATATATATGAAAGTTTTCCAGTGAATTAATACGATTTATTGCTGCATATTCAAAATAAGCGTTGATTATAAGTAGCTGTTAAGTTTTAAGACATTGAGTTGAACAAAGATGGCGGCGTATTTCAGATCAATAACCAAGATGGCGGCCAAGAATAAAATGCGGTTCGTAGCGTAGTTAACGGCGAACCGATTGAATTAAAAAATTTGAAACGTTTTCATTGGTTGTTTAACACAGCCGGTGTTTATAAAAATGATTGTGGAATCAATTCGTCTCATATCCCCATTATTCGTCTGATGGGGAAGGTCTCCTAGCGGCTTCGGCTGCAGGGAGACAGGGTAGTACACTTCAAGGATTCGTCACTTGACACTCAGCCCAACAGGTGAGGAGCCGGGAACCGGCCCAGCACCTGAAGTACACCGCCTGGGTAATACCTAGGAGGTCCACCCTCCCAGGCCTTGCCACTGGGCTTTCCGGTGGGGCAAGTTTATTGATTGCTGCCTGAGGCGCCCCGACCGGGGAATGCCGACGGGATTACTCAGGCAATTTTTTAAATTGCAGGAGTGCCCCTCCTTTAGGGGAGCCTGCTGGATCCCCACTTTCTGGCCTTTTGCCACATTTTGCCGAGGTGGGCGGCAAATAAATAACTACCCTCATTAGTCCGTTGATGGGGAAGGTTTCCTAGCGGCTTCAGCTGCAGGGAGACAGGGTAGTAGTACTCGTCAAAGATTCGTCAATTGACATTCAGCCCAACAGATAAGGGGCCGGGAACCGGACCAGCACCTGTTGGACTGAAGTACGCCGACTGTGTAATACCTAGGAGGTCCACCTTCCCAGGAATTGCCACTGGGCTTTCCGGTGGATAAGTTCATTGTTTACTTATTGGAAAAACCCAGCGTGAAGAAATTATATTTTTATCTGTTGGTTTGCCACTATTTCGTATGTGTTATTGTGACGGGCCCGTACGAAAAAGGCAAACAAACCCGTCGAAACGGCACGTTGACAAGAGAGAGAGAGGGAGAAAGAGAGAGAGAGAGAGAGAACGTAGAGAACATAGAGAAAGAATATCAGCAGGAGCAAGGACCAAGGGAGATAACTAAGGCGGAAAAAGGAAAAAAACAGAAACAAAAAGAGTCAGTTGCCGCGAAGATTGAAAAATGGGATAGACGCAGCGCAGCACGTGGGAATTAAAAAAAAGAGGAATTACCGATTTAACCCCATTTAGATAAAACGAAAAACAAAAAAAGAAAGAGGAATATGAACCTGGAAAACCTAAGGTAAATGCAGGCATTTCTCTTTTAACGCGGAAGGCGATACGACAAGTATGAAATAGAATTTTTCATAGCGGGGGTTTTAATTACGTAAAAAAAAAAGAGAGAAAGCAACCAATATGATTCTCGGAAGAGATCTAGAACGTTTTGCAGATATTTCCTCTTTTCTATATCATGAAGTGCGGATGCACTATGAACACAAATAAAAAAAATTAAAAAAATGATCGAGTATTTTAATAAAAAAAAAATTGAATGCTTCGAAGAAGTGATAAAAACAACCAAAAAAAGGAATCAAGTTCCGATTTAATGTGCGAATGATTGATTATTATTTCAGCATCAATATATTGAATTGGCATATGCATATAAATGAGTAATGTGACATTTCATTTTCTAAATATAAGAAAAAAAGAGAAAAGGAATCAAGTTCCGATTTAATGTGCGAATGATTAATTATTATTTCAGCATCAGTATATTGAATTGGCATATATATATATAAATGTAATGTGACATTTCATTTTTTTATATAAAAAAAAAACAACCAAGAGAATCTCCCTCTCAATACTTTTCTATATTTAATAATAAAAGAAGAATCGCGCGTAATGCACCCGTGATTTTGGAATAAAAATATAATCCGCCATTTGTTTTTTGGGGTTTTTTTCTTCTCTTTGTTATTTGATGTCTATAAAATATCACAATGGAAACATTATTCCATCTAACCTCAGCGCGCTTTGGATTCTAGAGCCATAGCTTAGCGCATTCGCTGGTCGGTCCTTCCCGAGTTCGTATGTATTAATTACATACATACCCAACAGCGAATGTCACAGTTATTTTCAGATAAAGCTTTCAATTCGGATATCATAGTTTGTTCCCATTCTTGGTGATTTTCTGAATTAATCGCCTGATTATAACTTACGGTGCGCTGTTCAACGAATAACAGTAATCCACGGTGTAATATTGTATCTTTTCAATTTGTAAGAAGTCTGGTCCTTTTCACTCCCTTATTGGGTATCGACGTGTCTGGTTAATATTTTCGTCAGAAGTTCTACTGTAATTGTCGTCGTTATTAATATTTTCATTGTGATCGATTAAGATGCGAGGTAATATTTCGCGTTTTTCATCCACTGGATCGCCATTTTTTAAATTTAATGTATCATTGAATTTTACACATCTAACCCTTTTCATGGCATTTTGGTTTTGGAAGTAGATTAAATATGCCGGACTATTTTTATCGTAACCTACGAAAGTACCTTTTTCGCTTTTACTATTTAGTTTATTACTGGTGCTTTCTATAAATGCACAACAATCAGAACGAAATAGATGCATTCTGTTCATTTTAGGTTTTTCCACCGCAAAGCGCTTCATACGGCGTTTTTCCTAGCCTCTTATTGAACGATCTATTTCTGATATATGCTGCTGCCATTAAAGCGTATGTCCATAAACTATGCGCTAATTTCGATTCGATAAGTAGGCATCTCGGCATCTCAAAAAGGGTTCGCCATGCCCTTACAGCGGTGCCATTTTGGAAAGAGGGGAATACGGCGCTGATTTTTCGTCTTTACTACGGTGGTTAATTAACAGAAGTTCAAAGTCTTTACTAGTACATTCAGTTCCATTGTCTGAGCGAATACATTTTACTGAACCGTACGGGGCAATATCAGCTAAATATTTCTTGAGTGGCGAGTATAGTGTCGAATTTGTTTTTTTAGAAAATAAACCATAATTAAACCGGAAAAATCATCAATAAAGTTCAAAACGTACCTTAGATTATTTCTCCCCATCGGGCTGATCGGACCTGCTAAGTCACAATGCACAAGTGAGAGAATTCTCGTAGCTTTTTTGTCTGACGTTCGGCTTATATATTTTGTCATTTTCCCCTGTGCACACACATCACAATTTGGGAGATCGTCTGAAGGTATTATTTTCATGCCTTCGACTACATTTGGTAATTTTTTAAATATCAGCTGCATTGCAGTGTCCTAGAATTTTATGCCAGGTTTCCAAGTCGTGACAGGCTGTTTTTGAGGGAACCATACTTTTTAAATAATATAGTCGGCCATTTTCTTTAATGTCAAATGCAGTTCCATTGAGGCATATCAATTTTTATTTATTTTGGCCAAATTGTATATTCGCGCCTTGTTTAATTGCAGCCTGCACGGAAAATATGCCTTGCTTGAATGTAGGTATGAACAGAGCATTTTATAGAATACAGTTACAGATTTCGCCTTTATTATTTTTAGGGATATTTTAGCATCGCCTATTTTCAAGACTATATCATTTATTTGACTACCGTCGGCAAATTCGACAAAATGACTTTGAGGATTAAAGTTTGAATTAAAATTAATAAAATCAGATTCCTTGGTGATAACGTGCGCTGTAGCAGTCTACAAGGAGATTTTTACCGTTTGTGGTATTGTCAAAGTTACATGTGAATATAAATGTATATTCTTCCTCAAAGTTCTCAACGTTTTTTACGGAGTCCATTTTGGAGCCTTTATATCGACATTGGAAACTTTTGTGGTTGGGTCGTCCACAATAATAGCAGATAATTTTATTCTTTTTTCTTGGGAAAATTACATTTGGAGAATACGTTGCGGTGAGGTGCGTACTTTGGTGGTGTCTGCTTTCGAAAATCATTTTTGAACTTCATAATATTGCTGGAGTTATTGTCCACGAGCATACGATTAGTCTCTTCGTAACTGCGCAATGCTACTTTAAATTCGCTGAAATTTATGGGTTTGTCTTTCTGAGTTATAACAGTTGTAAATGGTTTAAAATCGGCTGGAAGTCCCTTGAGGGGCATTGATATCAACAAGATATCGCTTATTATTTCATCTGAGAGTTTTAAGGCATTGGCGGTTTTTTCTGCCCTTATAACGTAGTCGGTTATCGTTTCATCCTTGTTACGTTTCAAAGACGTTAGTTCTGTATATAGGGATATAATTTTCGGTTTGATAAATAATGTTCTCTTAATATGTTCAATGCTTTTCCTCCATCATCCAATGCGTCTCTTATAATCAGAGACAGGCTTCTATCGTCTAAACACTGAATCAGTTCTGCAAAAAAAAAAGACAGTCGCGTTCTTTTCGAGAAATTCAGGGTAGTTTGGATTTTCTGTTGGAGATTGTATGACTTTGTGTAGTTTTCGAATCCTTAGATATCCCAGAAATTTTACCTGCCACAATTCGAATTTAGATTCCGATTCTTCAAAAAAAAGACGATGGCTGGGCCCATAACCTGTTAAGTTTTGAGACATTGTGGTGGCCAAGAATCAAATGCGGTTCGTGGCGTAGTTAACGGCGAACTGACTGAATTCAAAATTCGGCAATTGTTATACTAATTTTGAAACGTTTTCATTGGTTGTTTAGCACAGCCGGTGTTTATAAAAATGATTGGCGAATCCATTCGTCTCATACCCACATTAGTCCTCTGATGAGGAAGGTCTCCTAGCGGCCTCGGCTGCAGGGAGACAGGGTAGAAGTACTCGTCAAGGATCCGTTCTTGACACTCAGCACGACAGGTGAGGGGCCGGGAACCGGCCCAGCACCTGTTGGACTGAGGTACGCCGGCTAGGTAATACCTAGGAGGTCCACCTTCCTAGGCCTTGCCACTGGGCTTTCCGGTGGAGTAAGTTTATAGCTTACTGCCTTAGGCGTCCCTACCTGGGAATGCCGACGGCGTTACTCGGGTAATTTTTACACTTGCAGGAGTGCCCCACCTTTAGGGGTGCCTGCTGGTCTCCCACTTTCCGGCCTTTTGCCACATTTTGCTGAGGTGGGCAGCAAATAAATCTCTACCCCCATTAGGAGTCAAAAACATTTTACACTAGCGGAGAATTATTTCAATGTTTTTTTGTTTTTTTTTAATTAAATGTTAGAGTTATACTTGAAGCGACTTTCTGCGATAGGCAAATCGTGGTTTTGGCATGTCCCTTGTCATCAGAAATAACAATGACAAGTTTACATTCCAGAAAAATCAAGGGGACAACCATCAAAAGGTAATGCTTACCAGATGTAAGCTGAGACTTGGATGTCACTCTTGACAGCTGAAAGAGTATGTCCAAACCGTGATAAATTATAAAATTTTGTATTTAAGCTTGTAGAATACGGCATGAATACGTTGATAAATGAGTTCTGGTTAGATTATTGAAGGTGCAGAAACGAATCTGTAAATTGATTATCCCCAACCTTTCTTCTTTCTCAACCGCTCTTTCATATACGTGATGTTGTTTATCTCAGTATTTTCTACCAATATTCTTATGGTACGTGTTCTTTAATATTGTTTCATCTATTTTCTACTTCTTTTGTTTCAGCTCGTTTGGCTCCTTGGTAAAGTGATCTTCACCAATACCAATCTCTTATTGTCATCCAGTGTCCTCGAGTTGCTTCTTTTCAAGAATCGCAGGCTTGTAGAATCCTCTTCCTGTTGATTCTTTTCCTCATATTTATAACCTTAGTTTTTCAAAGACTAAAATCAATTGGTATCTCCTATAATCTATAATCATATTTCGTTCTTAGCACCTTATATCAATTGGCTTCACGCCCTGTCTAGAGCGATTTCCAAAAAATATAAGCGATGTTGAGCTTGATAAGTATCAGTTTACCATTTATGAACTCCAGACATTTTATGCGAGAGGACGTCAGCATCACTTTGTAAGAATTTCAAAATCTAATGTCGTTATCTCTCCTGACCGGGATATACAGACGAAAAAACACCGCTTGTGAATTTACTATTCCCTAGATGCTTCCTCCGCCTAGAGTGAAGGCCGCTTCGTTTCGTTTTCTTTTTATGTGCCGAAGCTCTTGGGAGATCTAAACATAAGTCAATTTATTTGTTATTCTTCAGATTCTAGTACATTGCATACATATTTCAACGTCTATTCTTAAAAGGTGGGAAAGGCCAAAATCTTAGAAGATGAGCTTCAGTGTTTTGTGTGGTGAGGATGGAAATGGATGCTAATATTTAGTGCTTCTTTATTTTAACAATTACAACAATATATTCTCAACCAACAATTCCCATGATTAATAACATGATATCTGAGCTCATCATTCAAACTACTGGGCTTAAAATCCACAGGCAACATGAATTAAACAAATACATTGACGGCATTGCCAAGGCTGCTGCAAGAAAAGTGAACTCATCTATCGTGCTAGAAAATGACTCATACCTGTTAGTATCCTGTATTTCTACAAAGCCAACAATTTGCCCGTGCATGGAATATTGTTGCCACACCTGAACTGGTGCATCTACAACAAGTATTTTCCTCGAAGACAGAGTCCGAAAATACCCGTCTAGCTGAATCCACTTTGAAAAATTTTCCCCACTTTTTATCTGTGCCTAAATCAAAACGTAGATTCGATGAACAAAGTTTCTTTCTTAGAACTGCACGCCTGTAGAACTCTGTTCCGTCTGCCTGCTTCCCACCTGACTACAACCTAGATGTCTTCAAGTCCAACGTTAACAATTTCTTAATGAACCGCCCCCTTAAGTGAACACTTCATTAAATCTCCACACTAACGTACTGTACTTGCAAGAACCCTTATCCCTGAGTGGCTTCCGGATCTTGATAAGTGGTGACCACAGTGTAAAAAAAAACGCCCGTAATCTAATAGGTCTCGCACTTGAGCTAAAGCTATAATCTCTGTCCCATCGCCGAAATGTTGCATTTATGTGCCTGTTTTACAAGTACCCTGATGGAATGTGCTTTGATAAACTCGTAGTACTTGTTTCCACTAGACATGAATACCTGACTAACTCGACAAGCAACAAAATCCGATCCCTTTCCTGTAGAGGTTCTTAGATATCGGAAAACACTCTAATAGTTTTTTTCCCCACGAAATTAGATTTCCCCACCTTCCTCCTGCCTCTTTACTTTTACTAAATGGCAGAAATTTAAATGTAATTTTACTAAATTGCAGAAATTTAAATATAATCTAAACCTTAATATTGTTTCTCAACTCCCTACACAGTGCCTCTGTATACATGGTCCTAAATAGTAGCCTTTTACACCTAAGTGGCAAAGTGCTTAGTTGAGAGTGAATAATGAATATAAAAAACATGTATTTTTCCTTCGCTTTTACAAAAAGAATTTGTTTCTGCTATTGATTAAACAAGGTTAGCAGTTCTAGAAACATTTAGCAGAGGAGAAATACAACACAATTCACTATGACACATCGGTTTTTGCCGGATTATCGAAGTTAAGCAACGTTGAGCCTGGCCAGTACCAGATGGGTGACTATTTGGGAAGGCAAGCCGCTGTATATACCGCGAGGTAAAATACCAGGATGAGAAACTGGCGCGGTCTGTCCTTCTCTCCAGGGTAGATGGGGCTCTTTTAAGCCGTGGTAGGCACCCCTATTATTGATAGCCTTACGATAAAAAAAATCCCCTTGATAGCCCTGGAAAAGCATGAAGTATTCAGCTACTGACAAGATTTGAATTACACTACAAACTCGTGTAGTTAGTTCAATCTCGGCTACGGCAGCGCTGTTGTGAAGGAGCAGTTCTAATAATGGAAGTTCTCTTCTGAAAGGTAATTTCTTATCCAAACCAGTAAAAGGTTGACAGCAAGAACTAGGCTGTCTACCAAGATTCCGAAAAGTGTCCTTTCTCCATTCAAGTACCTATGTCATAACAGTTTCTATTACTGAAAAACAAATTTTATTTTGTGATTAAAAGGAAAAGTCTGTTTATCCATCTGAGCATTTATTCTATTAACTGTCCAAGTGTAATCCATTGTGAGAAACGTTTAAGTAAATAAAAACGAAAGGAATAAATACCTCGGAATCCAGTTACATTTTAGTACGAATGAACGTGATGAAAGATGGAACAAAAAAAGTAAATCATGAAAAAAAAATTGAAAAAGAAGTGAAAATAAATAAGAAAAATGAGTCACCGTTTGTAAAATCTACATTACAGATAAAGACGTGTTTTAGAAAGATAATTAAACAGAAAGCTATCGTGTATTATGCGCTTTCTCGATGATACGATCAGATCTTTCGATGGACAAAAGTGTGATACAATAGCTAACGAAAATAAGTTGGTTCCAAGCTTGCCGCTACTTATTGACTTGAGGAGACTGATCATGTGTTATAAAGGAGATCTGTAGAAATTCCACAGCGGTATCTTTCATATGTAATATATTTTTGCTGGGCATTCAGTGAACGTTCAGCGTGAACGGAGACCTTGCGATACTATTGTACCTATTTACAATGCCTCCCCACGGGACAGAGTTAGACACCAGGGTCGTTTTTTAACGTGGAGAAAAGGTACAAAAATAAAAATTGTCTCAGTCGTGAAGGATTTCTCCTCCACTGAAAGAGAACGAGAAATGGAAGTGCCGCATCCGAAGAACAGATACTACACTTTGATCTTGATACTATTGTAGCTCTTTAATAATTTGGTTAATGCATTGTGCGAACATATCTAGTTGTTACAGTCTATCTCCATTACCCTTCTATGGAACATATTTCCATTGAATGGACGCCTTACGTGAAAGAAAACTCCACGATACTATTATAAAATCTTAAGACAATACAGATACTACCCTTAGATCCTGGCCAGAAGACCAGGAAGGTATATTTTAGTTTCACGTACGGCCTAACAGCGATATAATTTTTATTTATTTATTTATTTATTTATTTATTTTACAATATATCTTCGATGATCGAGAGATCCTATTTATTAAAAAAGTAGGATAGAAGGTAATGACATAATATATTTAATGTTTGAAGTATGTTATATATCTTACTTCTTAATAAATAGGATCTCCCGATAGAATAATTTATAATCTGGAAACCGTGACACACGTACGTACGTTAAAGGTACTCCAGTATATAGATTACTCTTATTTATCCCAAACTAGTTATATCGTCATTTGGGGGTAAAGGCGCTACTATTTGGATCATGTCCAAATGACACTCTATGAGCAGATGAGTAGCGAAATGTCTCTTAACATTACATTTAAACTTCTGAATGTCAATCCGGTCAGGGGAGCAGAAACAGAGACAGAATTCCATATGTTAGCAGTCCGATCGAAGAAACAAAAGGCTATTATTTGTGATATGAGACCACACCAAACAAGGCACATTGTCTCTTTGATGTAGGGGGCTACTATCAGGGACATAAGCTACAAGGGTACTATGTAGGGAGTTGGGAGCAAGATGTCGGTTCACGTTACACTTGAACTTCTGCATGTCAGTACAGTTGGGGAAGCAGGAACCCGGAAGGGAATTCCAAAGTCTAGCGGCTCTGGGGAAGAAACTACTGGCTCTATTGAAGGCTCTCTTGCAGAAGGCTTTTTTGCATCTAGAGATATCTACTGTGAAGGGGTGGGATTAAGCTGCTTGTCGGGTTTGTTGGGGGTATTTACGTCGAAGGAGTACAAGTGCTAGCAGCTCATCGGCGCATTCACCGTTAAAGTACTTGTAGAACAGACAGAGGGATGCAACATCTCATCGATGGGATAGAGTCTGAAGCTTAGATGATAGTTCAGGACCTATCAGGTTGGCGACTCTCTTTTGAACATTGTCGAGAAGCGAGATATTAGTAGCAGATACACCAGCCCAATTATGACAACAATGCTCCATACATGGGCGAATGGTGGCTTCATAGAGGTACACGATACTTTCGAGCGTCAGTAGCTTTCTAGCACGGTGGAGAGAACCTACCTGTCTACATGAGATTATGTAGAGTGTAGAACAGCGAGATATCTGTGTACATTAACTTTATACTTCTGCATGCCAGTTCAGTCAATAAGACAAAAAAGAGAAGGATTTCCAGAGGTAGGCAGTCCGAGCGAAGGAACTAACGACTATTATTTCGAGTCATGGCTACTTGAAACTATGTAAAGAGTTGAGCAGCGAGATATCTGTGTACATTACATTTAAACTTGTGCATGTAAATACAGTCAGAGAATCTTTCCGGCATTTAGAGAGTTCAATAGTGAAAGGGTGGAATTTTGCTGCTGGACGAGTTGGTCGGTAGTATTTTCATCGATGGTATACAAAGGTTTTGAGTACATCGGAGCACATTCCATTAAAATAATTGTAAACCAGGCACAGAGATATGTTGGAAGAGACGCATCAGATAAGGTTTTCTCTTTCAAGAGAAAGGCTTGTTCATACAACACTGGAAAAATATAAACGCAACTTCTAGAAACGCTCTTCTAACTACACGACTCTCCTCGCCAACTCATGTCTAGCGCGTACTTCTAAATCTAGAATTTTAAGCATGCGCTTTTTTCCTATTACAAATGACCATCCGACAACTCAGTTATCACGGTTGCTTTGAACTCATCTCTATTATCATTCTGTTCTAATAGAAGGTTGCCTCCGGATGGCGATTATATTTGCTAGTAAGTATAATGGCATAAACATACACTGTAACGAGCCTTTAGAATCCAATTACATTTCTGCGTACTTCCTCACTGGACAAGTTAACTCTCAGTAAAATAATCATGAAAAACAGATAACATCTAAAGCAACCCAAAATGACAACACGCTGCGAAATGAAGACGATAGAACAAATACAGCTTGGTTTCAAATCAATATTTAAAATCTTCCTTCTTATTTGTTGTTATGTTTCAAACATATTCATTCTTTTAAAAGCTGTACACGTCTTTCTGTATTCCCCTAAATAATAGATGATGGAAAACAAATTATATACTCTAACAAATATGTGTTCTCTCTCTATATATATATTTATCTACTTATCTATCTAGATTTTCTCTCTCTCTCTCTCTCACACACACACACACTCTCTCTCTCTCTCTCTCTCTCTCTCTCTCTGTATATATATATATATATATATATATATATATATATATATATATATATCGCCAATTCATGCCAATTCTTGATGCGTGCTTTCGGAAAATATCTAACTATTTTGATTCGATTATATATAGTTTCTATATTTTTCTGGCTCCATAATTTCTCCTAACATAGCCATCATCAATTCGGAAAGCCGGAGAAACTTTTACTGCCACGGTCAGATCTACTCGCACTGTCACTCAAGTTCAGCTGACAGTGCTCTTCATAAGGTATTTTATTTTTCCTAGTATCAGTATTGTTTCATTTTTTCCACTTTTTGCTATTGTTATAACAAAGTGGCAGGGTCCTACAGAAAGAATTGCGAAAGATTATTACGCAAGTATATATTTGGAGATACACGTACTCGTATAGTACAAAAAATATAATCAGATTCTAAAATGCACTGGTAAAATCTTGTTTATAATTTCTCGAGATACAGCTGTTCCGTTTCGAAGCCGCAGAGGATGAACGGAAGTTCAGAAGTTGGTCCCCCTGGTTGGCTATTATGTTTGGGGTTATATGACAAATACCTGGAGAGGATGGTCATGCAGAACTAATTTTGCCAACAAGAACGATGAAAACACTTAAAGATGCGTCCGCGCCAATGGAGTGGCAAGGAAGGAAACCCGCTGGAAGGCGGATTTCCAGTGCTAAGTATTCAGTTTGAGTTAGAGTTTGGAAAATTTGAATTTTCAGAGAAAAGTTGTTTTGTTTTTTGCTGAGAGAATTGCTTTTTTCCTCATGAAAAAACGTCTTTCACCCCGTTCATAAAAACATTTAAGCACCGATTATTTATTAAAATTTGAAACCCAAACTCAGTCTAGAAGTACGAACTTATTTTCCCCCCTACTAACAACTAGTGAAAGATGTATTTGAGTTGTATAACAACAAGTGTGGCGGAAATATGTACCCTTATCTTTTATTTTTAAAAATTAGTTCTAATTACCAATACATTTCCCGTCCCTAAGTTGACGACTAATTCTTAAATCGACCCCTATACGAAGTTCTTGATAAATTAATACGTGGGGCGTAGTACGGCTAATTAAACAGAGACGTTTCGACACCAGAAATATACTTCAGGGCAACGGAAACTTCGTCAATGTCGACATCCCGGGAATACAGCCAAAACTCGGTGACGGCATATCAACCAATAGTAGATAGTAGAGATATAAGCGCGAAACATGAATTGGAACAAATAAGTAGGCCGACTGCATTATTAGTTGCTGCGAAGTGCTCAGTAGCTTTTTTGCTGTTTTGTTGTAGTTTTAACTACTTTACATTCTTAACATACATATGTCACGCTCCATTTAACTTACGCTTCCTTGTTAAGGCGTTCTGGTTGGCTATTTCAGAAACTCTATTTTACATTCAAGATTCATTGAATGACATTGTAACAGAGTCTAAGGAAATAGGAGGCCGGTAGGGAATTCCAAAGGTTAGATTCCGAGCGAAAAAACAACGAACTATTAATTGGAGTCATGACTACATAAGGCAATGTAGAGGATTTAATCAGCAAGATATCTGTTCACATTACATTTAAAATTGTGCATGTTAGTACAGTCAGAAAAGAAAAAAAAAACGGTGTAGGATTTCCAAAGGTTAGCAGTCCTAACAAAAATACTAAGGGCTATTATTACGGTTCATGGCTATATGAGACTATGGGAAAAGTTCAGCAGCAAGATATTTGTTCATATTACATTAAAATTTTCCATGTCAGTAAAGTCGGGGAAGCAAAGAAGAGAGACAAAATTCTATAGGTTAGCAGTTCTAGCGAAGAAATTAATAGCTATTATTTGAAATCATGGTTACATGAGATTTTATGAGTTGAGCCGCGAGATATCTGCTCACATTACATTTTAACAGAGCAGTAGAATACTTTTGTTTTGGTTTACAATTATTATAAATTTCTGTGTTTATTTCTAATGTATTTCAGATTTGAATTCACCTGAAAACAAACTTGGTCACATCAAATAGAATAAGTCTATTTTCATATTACAGTATAGGCATGTAGAAAATGGAAGGAACGAATACCAGCGCGCAATTTAACGTTAAACCAAATCAGTAATTAAATTACACTCGCAAGAAATTCCTTGGTTGCTTAAACTACTTTCGATTGATTTTTACTTTAAAACTGTTTGTAAGAAACATATTTTGTAAATTAATAAAAGAAATATTTTAGCTTTTTATTTATTTATGGTTATAATTTTAATCTTTTAAAAATGATTTTACCACCCTCGGTTGTCATGGTGACGAAGAATGTTGCAGCAACGTTAATTCCCAGCTACAAAAACCCGTGACATAATTCTGTTAAAGATATTCTATTCGATTTTGGAACAACTATCTTCGATATGTGTAAGATATTCATTTTTGGCGCTCTGTGACACCAGATGGTTCGGAATTCATTCTATTGTCATCTCTAGTTATCGAACAATTTCAAATATTTTTAGTTGGAAACTAATAATGTGCCTGTAACCTTCTCACCCTGCGTCTTTATTCACACACACATGACTGGGCTCCAAACCCTCGCTCCACTGTAAAATAGTCACGACAATAATTCGTTTTGCTACAATCACAGCAAAGAACTTCCCATTATCTATCTATCTATTTATATATATATATATATGTACAAAAATCAAACGGAACTTCCATAGAAAAGGTTTGTGGAATAAGATACCACGCATCTGTTTCCCAACCGACTAAAGTATTACACATTTAAATCTAAGACTAAAAAAAAATACTTGTTGAGATTTTGATAATCAAGTCCTCTAAAGCAATCTTGTGTCTATTCAACCCACTATCTTCAATCCTCTCATGATGGTGATCATCGTCCAGCAATCCTACAAACACTTATCGTTGAGTGGTCCCGAGCTTTAGCAGGTTGTGACACATCAGTAAATAGAAATAACTACAAGCGTGAATTCTGAGGTCGTGTTCTAAGCGATAAAAAAATATATATATAACGAGCAGCACTTACAGAGTATTTTTAACGTTTGACATCTCATCGATCTAGTGTCATCACCTTCAATCCGGAACAAAAGTAAATACATTACCTGAATATAGCAAAAGATTTAAATTGTCATAGTACTTAAGCGTAAAGTGCTTTATGTGTTACTGGTCAAAGTTTTGTGGTCAGGTTACTAATAATCTAATACACCAGTTATGTGATTATAAGATGTAAAGTAAGATTATTTATCTGGCAATACCATCAACGTGCATAGGGTTTTGGGTTCAACTAAGCGAAAACATTTTCAATAACCATTAATACAAATAAAATCACTCAATTGTCTATAAAAGAAGAATCGATTATTGTATACCTGCTAAATCTAATTAACAGAAAATCAGGCACTGGCCAAACTATCACTGCTCAGATTGGCTTCAGAAACTATTCGATGAACAGTTGACCGATTATAATTCAACATTGTTAAGTGATAATCCGTGTAGAGATTGTGCGGTTTAGAGGCAGAGCGATACTTTATGGGACATTAAGTGTCAATTACTTGTTATCATGGTGTAACGCTATCACTTACGCACGGGCTTCATCAGTGTGTCAAGAGATCCAACCTTTAAGCCAGTGAGAAGGGTGCCGCTGGATCTGTTCTGGGTCCCTGTTTGGGCTATCATACGTCAACAAGTAGATAGCATATATATATATATATATATATATATATATATATATATATATATATTATTTTTAAAATGTAATTATCCACTGACAAGTGTTTCGTCTTCTACGACTCATCACAGTGGCTGATTTCAAATCTCGCTATATTCAGCCACTCTGATGAGTCGCAAACGACGAAACACGTGTCAGTAGATAATTACATTTTAAAAATAATATATATACCGCACACCATGTGGGGGTACCAAATTGGTTAAAGGGAAAATTATTCCCAACTCGTATTTAGGTAAAAATGCACTTTCGTAAATAATTTAATTTATTCAAAACATATCGCTAAAACCAAAATAAACAACATATATATATATATATGTGTGTGTGTGTGTGTGTGTGTGTGTGTGTGTGTGTAAACGTGAATAAACATATTACATTGAATAAAAATACGAAAAATATATCCAGTTTGGTAGAAAAGTAACTTATCTTTCCTTTGATAACATTTATTCGTTATATATTTGTTTTTGGCAACTTTTTCGAATCTATGTGTACAGTAATACAAACCCATTAAAAATATTGTTTTTGATTTTGAAAAAATATTGTGGTTCATTTGTATTTAAAAATATTGTGGTTCATTTTGATTAAAAAATATTCATTTTGGTTAAAAAAATATTCATTTTGATTAAAAAAATATTCATTTTGATTTTAAAAAAATATTGTTCGTTTCGATTAAAAAAACATTCATTTTGATTTAAAAAAAATCATTTTGATTAAAAAAATTGTTTAATTTTAATATTTGTTTATTGTCTTAACTCATATCAAATGTTTTGCTTGTGGTCTGCTTCAAATATTCATATTCTTACATGCATAATTTTCATTTAATTATATTAAATAAACTTTACTACAAATCAAATCGTGTTCCTTCACTTTTTAAAATGTAATTTATAAGCATTAAAGAACGCATTCTAATATCTAAAATCTATAATACAACGAAATATTCAATTGCTTATAATACTTAAACAAACAACTTGTGTTTTTTTATTATTTTTTATTATTAATATTAGATGAGTTTCAGTATAAATCATCGTGTTCTTTATTTCAATCCAATTTGGAAGTTTTGTAACGCTGTCTGTAAAAATATATATGATGTTTATAATGACCTATGATTGCGTATTTATATACAGTATTTCCTCTATCCTTCTGTTCATCGTACATTTTTTACTCCCAAACTTAAACATGGTGGGTGCATGGAATTCATTTACCGATACAAAAGAAATAATAAGTAAATAAATCCATAAATAAATATTATAAATGGTTTATTTTAATACTTGCGAGGATGCGGAGGAAAATGAATGAAGGGGGAGGGGAATGAAATAAAAACATTTTGGAAACAGATTAAATTTGAAAGAATTGCTTTGCACAGAAAGAAATTAATGAAAAAAGAATAAAATTAAATTTCTTTTCCTTCTTGATTTTTTTAGTTTTTTATGAAAAAGGAAGTCAAAATTAAGACTATAAAAAAACAATTTTTATTAAGAGCGAACCTCAGTCGTCAGGTCTGTAAAAAAACGTGGAATAATCAAGAAATGTTTTCTAATACAACTTTTTTTACTTATGTGTTCATTTGTCTCTTTGAAGTTCGTTTGTTTAATATATTGGTTTGCAATATCACTTTGTCATTCTGTCAGACTCAAATTTTAAATCTATATATCTATAAAAGTGAAAGTGTTTGTGTGTGTGTGTGTCTGTGTACATTTCCCTACGAAATAACTCTGTCAATTTTTAGTCTACAGACTCGAAATTATACAGGGTACTGAGATTTGGAAAAATCTATGTGATCGGTTTTTAGCCAGAAATTTGGCGATTAAGGGGTCAAAGTTCAACGATTTGAGCTTTGAGAACTCTAGCAAACTTCTCCGACAATTTTGGGTCTACACCCTTGAAATTTTAGATATAAGTTCCGTGGACATGGATCTAACTTAATAACTTGATTTGAGGCCAAAACAATAAATTTTCAGGGGTCATAATAGGGGTCAAAGTTTAAAAAATTACCCCTTTTTTTTGCTCAGCATACACCTCCAAACACCCGGGCAACGCCGGGCACCCATGCTAGTATATCTATAAAAACAGAGATGTGTGTGCCACAGACGATTTCTGATTGGTTAATCCAATAATCACATCTCCTAAAAAACTATGTTTCGTAGGCTCTTAACTTTACCATAAAATATTATGGCTTTATTTATTGTCCATCTTGGAAGGGTTTAATTTTTTTCCAACTTGTTATTTACAAATTAAAAAAAATACGAAACTTACACAATCTTACAATCCAACCTACGACTTCACGGGCGCCATTCTGGTGCTAGCCGCAGACACGTACACAACACGAAAACAATGTTTTGAAAATCTAGCAAAAATTAATTTTCCTGAAATTTTTCAATATTTAAAAATAAATTATGCCGGCTGATAAAATTTTAAAGCTTTTTTTTAAAGCTAGAAAGATAAAATTTAAAAATACTTATTTTTATGTAAAACGCGCGTTCACTCGTGGTCTTTTCATTTCGGGTTTGTATTACTGTACACATAGATTCGAAAAAGTTGTCAAAAAACAAATATATAACAAATAAATGTTATCAAAGGCAAGATAAGTTACTTTTCTACCAAACTGGATATATTTTTCGTGTTTTTATTCAATGTAACACATTTATTCAGCTCGAAAAACGGGTTTGTATTACTGTACACATAGATTCGAAGAAGTTGATAAGATACGAAACAATACAGCACGAAAACACGCGCGCACACGCACACACACTCACGTCCACTACCGTCCTTGTCTACGTCACGTTGTTATGGCAACACGATAAATACACAGTAAATTTGATTTTCTTCATTTCTACGCAAATATTACGCAAATATAAATCATATAGAATATCTGTATGAATATAATTACACGTAATAGTTAAATAAAGATTATCATCGTATAAGAGAACCGAAAAAAAACTAATAGGGAATTAATTAAAAACGATAAAAAATATGCACATTAGCTAGATCTTTTGTAGATGAATGCAATTCCACGACTCATAAATAACAAAGTTGTATTTTCTTTTTAAATAAATAGAAAAAAGGGGTGTTGATAAGACTATTGGTACTTATACAGTTTAGTGACGACATTAAAAAATGGAAATATTGAAAAAAATTTTATTGTACGTAACTGTTATAGACTGAAGTTCTCCGAAAAAAAATTTCACTTCATTTGATCAAGTAGTTTTGTTTTTACAGCGAAAAACAATTATTTATCACGACGACGTCAACGTGGCCATTTTGGAAATGTACCTACCAGAATACCTCCATTTTAGGCCAAATTTCGCAATCTAGCCTTTTTTTCTCGCCACATTGAGATGCGCACAACACATCTGCAATTTTTTTACGTTTTTTTCTTTTTTTTTTTAAATCTGCAATTTTTTTTGCGTTTTTTTTTTAAATAAGAATACTATTGAATATGCAAAGAAATTGAAGAATGCAAAAAATTGAAGAATTTTTATACGAGATTATTTTCGAAACATGCGCAGTTGGACACGCATGGATAACTTCGAAACTTCGTTTATTTACTTCTGTTACAAATTAAAAAAAAAAAAAAAAAACACCCCAAAAATGGCATCTGTCTTCGCAAAAAAAAAAAAAAATCTCATTCTGGTGGGGGAAAAAAGGGCTAGATTGGCCTAAAATGGAGGTATTCTGCTATGTACGGCAGTTACCGGCCCTTGGGGAATTCCTGGGCATGCAATAACATTTCCAAAATGGCCACGTTGACGTAGCCGTAATAAATCATTGTTTTTCGCTGTAAAAACAAAACTACTTGATCAAATGAAGTGAATTTTTTTTTCGGAGAACTTCAGTCTATAACAGTTACGTACAATAATTTTTTTTTCAATATTTCCATTTTTTAATGTCGTCACTAAACTGTATAAGTACCAGACTATCAATACACACAAAAAAATATAGATTTATTTTTGGGTAAAGTTCCCCCGGGTTTTCCTTTCACTTCAGTAAATAATGGTCTTTTGTTATATATATGGCGTACTATTATCCTTATATATATGATGTTTATGTTTATATATATGTATAAGTGATAGTGTCTGTGTGTGTCTGTGCGTCTGTGTGCATTTCCCTACGCTAAAACTCTGTCAATTTTAAGCTTACAGATTCGAAATTTGATATACAGGGTACTGAGATTTGGGAAAATCGATGTGATAGGTTTTCGACAGAAATTTGGCGATTAAGTGGTCAATATTCAACAATTTGACCTTTGAGAACTCTACCAAACTCCTCCTACAATTTAGGGTCTAAACACGTGATATTTTATATATAGATTCCTTGGACATGGATCTAACTTATTAACTTTACTTGATCCCTAAAAAATAAATTTTAAGAGGTCATAATAGGGGTCAAAGTTTAAAAAAATTGACCGTTTTTTTTCCTCAGCATACACTTCAAAACACCTGGGCAACGCCGGGCACCGATTGCTAGTGCAAGTATAAATCATGTAGAATATCTGCATGAATATAATTACACGTAATAGTTAACTAAATATGATCATCCCATAAGAAAACCGAATAAACAAATAGGGAATTAATTAAAATGAATGTTTAAAGGAATATGCAAATTAGCTAGATATTTTGCAGATGAATTCAATTCCATGACCCATATATAAAAAAAATTGTATTTTCTTTTTAAATAAATAGAAAAGAGGGGTTTTAATATGAATATCAATATGCACAAAAGAAACACGAATTTATAGGAGCACGCACACACACACACACACATATATATATATATATATATATATATATATATATATATATATATGGAGAGAACTTATAGACACTATCCTCGAGTGTCTAAGGTCTTTCTGTACAGGGGTTTGTCATAACAACCTGGCATGGCTAACATTACTTACATTAGCTTTTACAAGGAATGGTGCACCTTCTCCAAGTGATGTTACCTCAAGTAATAGCACGAAGCTGAATACTCCATCAGACAAGATGAAGTCTTATTCTGGAATCTAATAAGACCAAGAGACCAAAACGAAAGTTATAGTACAACATATGAAAATGGTTAATTTGGCGGGGGGAGAATTATGTTCTCAATCTCTTTACTAACTCATTGTTTGAGTGATAAAGAACTTAAATGGAACATTTGAATATCTGTGTATTTCATGTTGTTGCCCCTTGATTTATGAGAACGTCGACTGAAGTAAAATAAAACAAGATATATATATATATATATATATATATATATATATATATATATATATATATATATATATATATATATATATATATATATATATATATATATTGTCGAGACGAAGTAGGTTCATTTCACAGTCGGATTTCGACGCGGTTTGCTTGATCTGTTGTTGGTTAATAGAAATTCTTGTGTGCGGGGCGTTTGCTCAGTTGGTAGAGTGCTTGCCTCGCATGCAAGAGGCTCGGGTTTCGAATCCTGAGTTCGGATGTGTCTAACTGATGAGCCCAAATGAGGGCGTAACTCGAGTCTTGGGCTTCCGGTTCGTTAACTGTCATGGCACTTGTGAGCTGCGGCTTTGTTTGGCTGTGGAATTTATTATACAATCTCTCACATTCTGAAAATCATATATATATATATATATATTTATATATAGTAAGTTATTAAATATAAATGGTGATTAAACTACACTGAATATTCCGCGTTTCATCCACTCTAGTATATATATATATATATATATATATATATATATATATATATATATATATATATATATAACTGGTAAATTGGGCGTAATAATCAAAAGAAACTGGAAACTGATTATTTTCGTTTGAGTGGACTCTTCGAGCAACGACACATTATCATTTTAACTGTGATTCTCGAGTGTTGACAGAAAATGTCAAGCTCGAGATTGAACTCGGCTGACCTTACGCCATTAGTGAGTCGTGGGATTTGCAAGTGTCTTTGAGAGGTTTTAGAGTGCGAAGTAAAAAACGGGAGCCGGTTGACCAATCAGCAAACAGTCGATAATGGCATAGTGGCTGCTGATTGGCCAGACGAAGAATTGCATCAGCAACCCAAACCATTACAGAGTATTAAAAGTGATGTGCGTTCGAATTTAAGCAGAAGGAACATGGGAGAAAAAAAAGCAGAAAAGATTAGGAGACGAGTCGAGAGCCGAACTGACTGACGAGGACCTAGGCTCAGTTCGTCCAAAATAAAGTAGACTGCACTGAGAAAAACTTCGAACTTCTTGCGAACACCTTTAAAAAATGGCAGAACCTTGGAAGCGATAGCTGGAATGTCTGCATTAATTTAAAAGGATTCGTATTCCCTGATATAATGCACCGACCTATATCGTAAGACAGGCTTCGAGCGGATAATCAAGATAGTTAAGATTGGCTTGGTTTCGTCTCTCGACCGGACAACGTTCTCTTTATGAAAGACAGAAGAAAGCTGAATTGATGCATGAGAACAAGATTAACCCCTCCACGATTTAATCCCTGACTGCTAGTCCCAGAAAAAGAGAGATAACAAGAAAAACCGAAGGTAGGTAAAAGAAACAAAAAAATAATAAGAGAAAGAGAGAAGGAGTTTAAGACGAATCGATGAGAAGTTAAAGGAAAACATTCATTCACTCCAACTTTTTTTCTTTCTGTTTTTTTTTTTTGTACCTTATTAATTTTTTTCGTTACTGTTTTTTTTCTCTCTCTCTCTCTCTCTCTCTCTCTCTCTCTCTCTCTCTCTCTCTCTGTCTACTGTTCAGTGTTGATAATTGTTTAGAGTATATAACCAAAACATTGAAACGTCTCGTGTCTTATTGCATGACGCTGGTGTTTTCATTTCATAAACTGTTCGCAGTGGCTGCTGAAAATTGACACATTGCGCAGCGACGTCATCTCAACCGATAAGGAAAACTCCTGTTTCCTCAAGATCACAGGTGCACTAGCTTCAAGAACAGCATTATCACTAAAAACGTGGGAATTTCTTTATCTCACAGTAAGAACTTATAGCTGTCCAATCTCAATCACTAACAGGGCCTGACAAGAACGATCGAGGTTCTGACAGGATATATCTGGGAACCAAGGATTCGGAATTCTATTCTTTTCCTTCATCTATGTACCTTATAAACCGTCCCCACCCCGAAAACCAGCATAATTGGTCCCGAGATACGGGATCAGTGAATTACGTCAAGTAATAAAATCATAATGGTAAGAGTGTTCCTTTCACGGGCCCCGAGACTGAAGTTCGATCCCCGGTTAAGTTAAAAATGGTATATGATTCGAACTTGCTTTACACTCAACATTATAACGGAAGTATCAAGGGCAAGTGGAGTAATTCTACGAATGAAGTGGAATCCTCCTCTATAACTAATGAAAAAGGAGCCTTCGGGCCTTCTTTGAAAATTGTTGGTTAATTTGATTAGCTTAGTGCCGATATCATTAAGTTTATTGTTAATGATTCCTTGTATACTACAACAATCTTGGTAAATTACGTGTAGATATCTTTCACATGGGTGAATAAGCGGGTAGTTAACCACAATACATCTAATGAGATCCAGCATTTTAACTCAGCATAATCGCAGCAGAACCGTGATGACAATCGGCAACATTAATAAGAACGTCGAATTATAACTGGCGGATTTTACTGATTAATTCCTCCGATGAATGGCGGATAACATGTATCACGTACTAGACGTACGACGTTTCGTTAGATCACAGCAGCGACGCATTTCTGTTTTGATTTAAAAATTCATAATCTATTAGACATTACTTCAGATATTTTATTACACAACTAAAAATAAGTCTCCTGATTGAATACTATCATTATTACTGGTAGTAAGAATATATAAAGTATTATTATTATTTTTTTACTATTATTATTATTATTATTATTATTGTTATTATTATTATTATTATTATTATTATTATTGTTATTATTATTGTTATTATTGTTATTATTATTATTATTATTATTGTTATTATTATTGTTATTGTTATTATTATTATTATTATTATTATTATTATTGTTATTATTATTGTTATTATTATTATTATTATTGTTATTATTATTGTTATTATTATTATTGTTATTATTATTATTATTATTATTATTATTATTATTGTTATTATTATTATTGTTGTTATTATTATTATTATTATTGTTATTATTATTATTATTATTATTATTATTATTATTATTATTATAATAATAATAATAATAATAAAGAATTAGAGTTTTGTTATTTTGCTTTCTAATTTGCCTCAGCGTTTATGGTGTGGACAGATACATTAACACTTAATATAATCAAAACTTTCTGAGTTAAAAGAAAGAACCAGGTCGTTGTGAATGACACCCAAACAGCTCCATATCGATGCTGACGTACCCCACAGATCGATAGTCGAACTTATATTTTATTCCTAATATTCATAGACGACCCCCTAGTATAATCGCGTATGAGATGGGTTTATTTACTGATCATACAACGCTTTGCTCCCGGTAGCAGGTTTACTCGAACGCACACACATAAAGTAAATGGCTGAATCATTGATTGTAGTAGAATGGGCCCAGTAATGGTTGGTTTAACACCACTAAGAGAACGCTCCTTTCCTTTAAGAATCATAAGAACATTGTAACCCTCGATTGTCACACCCAATAGCAGTAGTTGTATTCAGCCAAGAAGGAATTACGTGCGAACTTTTGATTCACAAACAGTCCCCAACCGTAAGTATACACACTTCAAAGATAGGATTGGCGAAGACACCCGAGAATCTTTCTGAAGTCGTCGTTACATACATCAAAGCCGACATCGAACCTACCTCCGGTTCACAGGTGCACGGTGTTAGCTAATAGTCACAATTGTGGCTGAACATAACTATCTTGGCAGCTGAGGACTGTCGCGAGTGGTCTGCATTCAGCCGAAATGATGTGTGTTCTATCTGAAGAGCATGCTTAACCTATTCTTGTTAAATGTCGCCGACGTTAAACATAGTCAGGTCATAGTCAAAAGCACCCTTCCCAGGAGTTCAACTTCTGTAACCCTCGGTTGGGCACTCTCAAAGAAAAAGAAATACAGTGAAATAAGTACATAGATTATGCTGCTAGGTCTACTGTAAATAAAGTATATCCCTCTACTGATCCAAACACACCTCCCAATAAGCTCCATATGTAGTATGGAGAATTGTTGCTACACCTGATCTGGTTCACAAACTACTAGACTCCGTGTTTTGGACAGTGTGAAAAAACAATTTCTAAAATAATAGTTCGTGCACTGTCTATTAGACTCCAGTTCCTGTAGTTTCGTCGCACTGTTTCACTTCTATGCTTCTTTTATAAGTACATCCACAGAATGTTCTCCGATGTTCTTACTGCACTTTAGTCCCCTCACGGTAATAAGCGACCTACCTTACTATCAGCAAAAACTTACTCCTTTACTGTAGATGCCGGAAGATTTTGCCCTCTACTATTTCCTTTCCTCAGGTTACTTGTTTTGAGAATTTCCTTCCTGCTCCCTACTTTATAGATCATAAATAATGTGTAGAAATTTAAATCTAATCTGAACAAACATATTGCTGCCACACTACCTTCTGATGGTATCCTTATAAATTTCATCCTATAATAGCAGCCCCCCACGTTTCAGTTCCATTGCTGCAGTGACACAGTACAATCTCGAGATGCTTATAGTGACATCTATATAATAATCTGTTTTTTCCTTCCTAAGCTTGTGCATTCAGTCTTCAGAAAGGCAAAATACAATTTTTGAAGGCGAAACTGCTGCAAAAGAGGCCAAATTCGCGAGATTTGGTTTTAAAAAGGCCAATCTGGCAATCCTAGACGCGAACATGAGTAATCTCACTTTGATGTCGTCTCAGTTTCGAATATCATTATAATAATATATGAGTATTGTTATAATGGTGTAAGAAAGGAGGTTTTAGTAATTTGGGCATGCAACGGTTCTTCACCGAAGTAAGAAATCGGTGAAATTTTACGTAAAAAAAGGAACGTTCGAAAGAAACAGGACATTAAAAGAAGGACATTATCTGCCAAGAGGTGCTGAATCGAAAGAATAAACTAAAAATTAGAACTTACAATGTCATTTTATTATTTGTAGTGAACTACGTAGCAAAATATTATTTTCTGAGTATTTATAAGTACTTATTAACTCATCTAATTTGTGTTCGTTCTTTATTTAAAATACAACGGACACTATTTGCATAGACTTCTTAATAAATTCATCCTTGCTGAGTGTTATTAGTTTTTTCTATCTAGAAAACTTTGCGCTATTGTAACATTGATTGTAACTATCAATGGAAGTTACCGTCATTCATAGAGTCAGTCCCGTTCAGTTACAAAAGAGAAGAAAAGATCTAGCGTTCTTGAAACTCAACGAATTGACAATAAAATAAGATCGCTGTAGATACTATTATTTATAGAAGGTCTCCTCGAGACTAGTTGATGCATCGTTATTCGTAAGATGTTTTCGTCAAGCAAAACAAAACGGAAGCGACATCCGCGATATATGTAGCAAAGATGACGCGAACTGTTAATTTGATTTTTCAAACGTATATATTTAAAAACAATGTCAACAATTCACAGTTTGGTCAGTGGCACTAATACTAAAAAGAAAAAAAAACGAGTTAATAAAAATGAAAAGAAGACAAAATCATAGTACCGGCGTTTTTATTCAACGATTGCGCTCCTTCTCATTTTTTCTCGCCTCAGACGGAGAGAAAACTGTGTCCCCTCTTCTGTGTTATTAAGAAATCGAGTTTAAATTTTATCTTTTTTTTTTTTTTCGTTTTTCTGGGGTCTCTATCAACTGTATCGACGAATCCGAGCTTTTTACTCCTTTTATACAATGTCAGGGGAATATCTTTGTTGCTTCGAGTTAGTACGACGATTCTCGTCTTGAGTTTCTGAGTTGCTTTTTCTCAAATTGGTTACACGAATCTCCGAACATCTTGAAAAGTTTTTCATATGTATATATTTGGTGGAACTGATCTGTTTACTATCGAAACCTCAACAGCAACTGACGGACCGAAACTCTCTCTCTCTCTCTCTCTCTCTCTCTCTCTCTCTCTCTCTCTCTCTCTCTCTCCCTCTCTCTGTTGCATTGTCTCTCCCTAGCTCGTCTCTCGAACTGTCGAAAAACGGCTGTGTGATGAAATTTATACTAAGGGATTGGTCGATTATGAAAGTGCGACATCCTTTTCTCTACCAATGAGCGCATGCCAAGTCGATTCTCGCTGGAATATGATTGGTCAACCGTCCGTATTAGGCCGGTTGAACTCAAACAGGCTACCCAAGGAAAATGTGATATCATGTCCAAATTTTTAACCAGAACCAACGAGTAAACTTTCTTTGGTTGACATTTTATTTCGTCCCTAATTAAAATTTAAAAACGAATTGACATTTTAACTTTTACATGCTCGAAAATAAGTTTTAACTCAAAACTATTATTTTCCATGTTCGTTGCGTTAAATTTGTTAGTCAGTCAACACACTGATATCTACTAGTGGATGAACCTTCTGTAATCAGGACTCCTGGGTATTATATAAATTAAGGGATCGCTTTCGTCACACCTCGCTTGGCCTAGTAGTAAAATCTATCGGGGTTAGCTACACAGATAGGGTATCGGTGTTCCACTCCAGCGCTAGCGTAACACTATTCAGAAAAAATATCAGCTTTATGAAAACATTTGTTGATTAAATATATTTCTTATTCTGTGGAATTTCCACTAGTCCTGCTAGTTAACAAATATTATTGAGTGGTTAAATCAACCCAAAGTAAGAGATAATGAGGGGAAAAAATAGACAGGAGTTGATTATTTAGTGGATATTTTAAACTTTGTTTTTTAATTCGAATAAAATTCTGTTTTCTGTATGACATTCGCTTTGTTTACGAAGTTTATTTTCATTGTAGTGAAAGACAGTTATGTTTACAAAAGGTTTAGTGATACGATTGCATCGGGTCCATTTAAAAAAAAAAAGGAAAATTGCAGTAGGCAGGCTCAAACCTGTCACGCGAAGGCGGAAAAGAAAGTGGAGGTGTATGTAAGGGTGTTGGTTGAGCAAAAAAAAAAAGGAAAATTGCAGTAGGCAGGCTCAAACCTGTCACGCGAAGGCGGAAAAGAAAGTGGAGGTGTATGTAAGGGTGTTGGTTGAGCAAAAAAAAAAGGAAAATTGCAGTAGGCAGGCTCAAACCTGTCACGCGAAGGCGGAAAAGAAAGTGGAGGTGTATGTAAGGGTGTTGGTTGAGCAAAAAAAAAAGGAAAATTTCAGTAGGCAGGCTCAAACCTGTCACGCGAAGGCGGAAAAGAAAGTGGAGGTGTATGTAAGGGTGTTGGTTGAGCAAAAAAAAAAGGAAAATTGCAGTAGGCAGGCTCAAACCTGTCACGCGAAGGCGGAAAAGAAAGTGGAGGTGTATGTAAGGGTGTTGGTTGAGCAAAAAAAAAAGGAAAATTGCAGTAGGCAGGCTCAAACCTGTCACGCGAAGGCGGAAAAGAAAGTGGAGGTGTATGTAAGGGTGTTGGTTGAGCAAAAAAAAAAGGAAAATTGCAGTAGGCAGGCTCAAACCTGTCACGCGAAGGCGGAAAAGAAAGTGGAGGTGTATGTAAGGGTGTTGGTTGAGCAAAAAAAAAAGGAAAATTGCAGTAGGCAGGCTCAAACCTGTCACGCGAAGGCGGAAAAGAAAGTGGAGGTGTATGTAAGGGTGTTGGTTGAGCAAAAAAAAAAAGGAAAATTGCGAGCGCAAAAAAGTTGTAGTAGGCAGGCAGACTCGAACCCGTACCGGTAAGGAAGAAAAGAACGTGAAGAAAACGTAACGCGTTAGCTGCTGCGCCCATGGTCAAACCGCAAGTGAGGTAGGTTCAATTTAAGGCTAGGCAATCGAAAAGAGGCGATGTCTTTCGAAATAACTGAGAAAAAGCGACCTCTCTCTGTAGAAAAGTACCCAGTTGAGGGTGAAGAAATTAATGTTTTGGGCCAATTTTTCGATATTTTTGTCCGAAGTGTCGACTTCAAAACGATAACGATCTCATGAAAATCCGTCGCCTCTGTCGAAAGTTTTTGCTAGACATACATACATACATACATACATTAAAACAGACAAGTGAGATTTATATTATAGATAATAACCTTTCATGTGGTAGAAGTATTTCACAGTACTGCGATCATATTTGCCTTCTATTGCCCCACACAACTCTCATTGAAATATCTCTGCGAAAATTGACCACATTCTGTCTGCTCATCCTTCAGCTAACACTCACGCCTGTAGAGACTTCAATATTCGCAAGTTTGAAAGACTACCAACTCAAATAAGGGAACCCTGTTCTGATTTTTCTATTGCTTATGACATAACATAGATTGTTCATAAACCGACCCATGTGTTCGACATTGACGAGTAGTATGAAAATCTCATTGACCTTTTTCTTACAACTTATCCAAAACTGTGCTCATCCTCCGTTGTGCCTCCACTGCAATCTTCTGATCACTCGGTTGGCTCAATAAGAATAAACACAAAATGTAATAAGTCTTCAAGTGTATCTCTTCATCGTACAGTACTTCGACACTTTACTGGCTGAGATAGCTTCCGAACATTTTTATCAGATATACATCCGCGTCCCACATTTAAAAAGAACGTGGACTCCATAGTATTAGACATGACTGGTAATCTGTCGGTATAGACCGATTCATATCCTCCAAGAAATTCCAGCAGAATGTGGTTCTGTCCAAAATTTGCTGCTTCCATTGAACACAGAAACCACTTTTTCTATTGCTTTCAACGAAATAGATGTCTTGAAACTAAAGCAGATTTTAGGACTGCCAGCAACTAATGCAAAGAGTAATAATGAACAGGAGAGTCATATGATTAGTCTGTCAAGTCTATAATAGCTGAGCAGCGGGTTGGTTCACAAAAATTTTGGCGAATCAGAAACCTTATCCTGAACAGAGATGTGCCCTCTAACCCGACCATCATCAATGGAACTGAGATAATTTCGTCAGCATGTGATAAAGCTAAAGTCTTTGTCTATGACTTTACATAAATGTTTACTCTTTGCAATCTCCTACCAATGTATTTCCTACTGTGATTGAAAACAAACACGCTATGCGATATGCAAATAGTTGTGCATAAAGTTACCAAACTTATCAAAATCCTTGATTCAGGCAAAGCAATTGGCCCTGACGGCATTCCAATCATAATGCTCAAAAAGTTTAACATAAATTAGCTCCTTATCTTATAAATCTGTTTAATTTTGCCTTAATGAGAAATGATTCCCAATACCTTGGAAAACTTCATCAGTCTGCTTCGTATTTAAAAATTCGTGAGATCGATTACCTGCCTCTCAGTACAGAAAACCAATCCCCTGTGCGTATCCGAGTAAGTTGTTGAAATCTGTGATAAATAGAGGAGTGGTCAATCACCTCAGCAAAAACAACCTATCTTGTGACATGCAATATGGTTTCCGTTCTGCTAAATCTACAGCTGATGTACTAACTGTAATATCACAGAGGATTATTGAATCACTTTACAGAAGCTTCGTTTCTAGAGTAATTGCTTTTGACATATCAAAGGCCTTTCATAGTGTATGGCATAAAGGTCTCTTTCACATTATTTCCAGCTACGGAATAGCTGAAAATGTCCTCTCAATTATCAAATCCTTTTTCTCTGATAGTTTTATAAGAGTAATCGTCCGTGAGAAAAAATCAAAAGCTCATAGTATCAATGATGGCATCTCCAGAGTACCATATTTGATATTACTCTCTTCCTGGTCTTTATCGATAGTCACCCAAATCACATTCTTAGATCATTCGTAGATATTTATGCAGATTACACTACCATCTATGGCAACACTTAAGAACCAGACAATGACCAAGATCTTTCTTACTCTCTCTCTCTCTCTCTCTCTCTCTCTCTCTCTCTCTCTCTCTCTCTCTCTCTCTTCTGACTTTGAGAACGTGATGCACTTGGGAAAATGTGGCTTGTTAATTTTAATGCATCTAAAACCAAGTTTCTCATTTTTACTACCTGGACCTAATTGAAATGAATGGCTCTAGTATTGGGGAAGCACTATGTTTTGAAATACGTACCTCAAAGTCGTTGCTAAAATTGCCGGGAAAATGGTTGGATCATTCTATCTCTCCAGTAGATATCTCACTACCGATGCAATCCTTTACCTGTATAAGACACAGGTACGTCCTAGGATGAAGTAATGTTGCCACATCTAGGTAGGAGCTGCTCGGAACACTATCCTGCATTGAGAGAGTTCAAAACCGGCTTCGAAACCCTCTTTCCCACAGAAGATACATTGCGAGCCTCTCTCTGCTCTATCGTTATTTTTATGGAGAATTCTCGTCTAAGCTTCAATCAACGGTCTCACTTTATATCAAACTTTCATAAAAAAACACTCGACTTACTACAACCGCTATCAACAATTTTCCCGACTCTCTATCTGTACCTAAATCTAAACGCAGATTCCATAAACAAAGATTCTGCTTGCTTGTGGAACTCTGTCCCACTGGCCTACTTTCCAGCTGACTGCGATATGGTCGTCATTCAGTCCAACGTAAAAATGTTTCCTTAAATAATCAAACTCTACTTAATTTCGAATACTAACGATTTCTATTCTGTTATCCCGGTGACCATTGTATACTCATTAACCCTTATCCTTTAGAAGTCTTCGAGCCTTGATAAGAGATTGTCTCTTTGTAATAAAAAAAGAAAAGAAGCATATTTTTATTTCCAAACATAATCATGTTATTTTTTATCTGTTGTTGAAAGTTTGTTTGGCGGGAATGTTGCGAAATATACCTGTTTAATCGAAAATAAGACGTTATATATTTATCTTCCTATGAAGTGGAGTTTTTTTTTATATTTACTTGGTGCTGAGATTGCTAATTGACCAATAATATTCTATTATTTATCGCAACCAAGTGTCACACGTTTATTAGGAAGGAGTTATCTTGGCCTGTAATTTACCCCTTTTATTTTTAGATTTCTAAGGGGATAGGGCTATCTTTTTTTTTTTTTTTGTTAAAAAGTGACACAATTTTTATCAATTTATTATTATGCGTAATATTTTGGATTTTCCTTGGCAAATATTCTGGTCTGGTGAGCGATATGTTAGTGTGTGCGCGCTTGCATGCGTGCGTGTGTGCGTGCGTGTGCATGTGTGTGTGCGTGTGTGTGCATGTGTGTGTGTGTGTAAAAGCTCATATCAATCTTCCTTTGCTTCTGCGAAATGCGGAAATGGTTTAGATACAAAAACCTTTGACTACCACTTTGAAAACTCGGTTTGAAACGTTCACTGTGTCTAGTCAAACTGCTGCGCCGTGATACAGCTAAAATGGCATCTGTAGACGCCTTTATATAGACAGATTGATGGATTTGTAAGATAGATAGATAGATAGATAGATAGATAGATAGATAGATAGGCATACATACATACAGATAGATAGATAGATAGATAGATAGATAGGCATACATACATACAGATAGATAGATAGATAGATAGATCGATAGATAGATAGATAGATAGATAGATAGATAGATAGATAGATAGATTTAGCGTGATATTACAAATGTAAAATAATTTTCCATCCCATTTGTTGTAATGTTACGCTAGAGAGAAACAAGTTATGAACAATTCCAATATTGCTGCCTCCCTCTTCTGCCCTGGGGTAGTTATGGTCCGTCAAATTCTGATGGAAATCACTCATAAAAATGTCTTTTAACGTTTTATTTTTTTATATATAATTTAAACGTTTTTAATATGAATTTACCTTTTTTTATTTAATTTCCTTTTATTTCTTGGTTCACGCTTTTAATTTTTTTCTGAAACTTTTCGGTGCAAGATTTTCAATAAACACTTTTTTATAACTTTTTTTTTTGTATTACAATGTTCGTATTTTTTTTTTCGTTATTTTCTATGAACCTATTTTTGAATGCGTATTGTTTTTTTTTACCCTTTTTAACATTTCTTCTCTTCCTTCTTCTATTTCCATTCTATTCTTTTCCATCCGGCAACTCTTTATCCTTTTTTCTTGTTCGTGTCTTTTTTACCCGTACTCTTTTACTAATCCTTCTTGTTATTATTATTATTATTATTATTATTATTATTATTATTATTATTATTATTATTATTTTTATTATTATTATTATTATTATTATTATTATTATTAACGTCATCAGCCTTCTCGCGTAGATACTCATCTGTGAGTTTTCACTGAAAATAATCGTTGATTCAACCAGTCTTCCAAAATTTTAAATATTCTTTATTTCTTCGATAGCCATTGTATACTAGTTTGCTTTATCACAAATACCGCTTACCATTGATGTTTAGCATTTCATATACTTTCCAATACTCTTCACCTTTTTCTATTAGCATTGAAAATTATTTTGCATTATCGCAGCGGCGGCGTACAATTGATTTCTCGCTGGCAACTGCTAAGGGTCATCTATGGGATTTGGATAGCAATGAACCTCTCCAAGATCCTAATACTCTCTGGAGTTTTTCAGTTGAGTTCTGGTTAGTGCTCTCCCTCCTCGGTCTTGCCATTCTTTGACTCTTCGCGACTATTTTTTCGTCTCTATCATTCATCTAATTGGCATGTTTTGCCTTATTGTTATTTACCCGGTAAAGATTCATTAACAATGGTCGCTCACTGGCAACTAAAAGTAGTATTTTATGGAATCTGAGTGATAGCAAGTCTCCTCGTATTTCAAGTACCTTCCGCCTCTTTATATAACTGTTACAAATCTTTTAGTATTATCGCAATAGCGATTACCATTGGTTTAACGCTCATACCGCTCATTGGTCTTTTCTGGAATTTGAGTGACAATAAATCTTTCCACGTTAATACTGCAAAGATCTGGTCAGTGCTTCCCTTCTCGATCCTTCCATCATACTTGGCTCGTAATAATCATTTTATGGGGTACCAGCGGAGGCTGGTGCTACGACATGTGTATTTTGGGGGTCAGTTTATGAGATTACTGATTGTTCAGTTTATAGAATTATGTTTTGCATTTACAACGAGTTATTACAGAGGCCATCACTCGTTGACATTAACCGGTGGTGCTCCCTGTTGTATCTTAGCACTGCCGAGCATTGGCAAGTGACTGGGGCGATTATTATTATTATCATCATTTTTAACGAAATGTAGATGTTTTTGCAGAGAAAATATTGAATAGTAAAGAGGAATTTGGAAAGATAAAACAATTATGTTTTGAGTCGCAATGAGACTCGGTATCATGGAAGGGGGCCAGTTCGGAATTTTAGGAAACAATAGCAAATAGAATTTAGATCAAAACAGTGACCTTGGTTGCGGCCTGAATGGTGACGCTAGAGTTGAATCAAACAAAGGAAGAGTTTCATTGTTATACACGTAGATATATACAAAGAGTCGGTCAAAGTTAGAGTGAACAAACCAGTCAGTCAGAGCACAAATCATCCAGTGGCGGTCTCAGGAATGCCCGAGGAAACTATCAGATAAAGGTATAGAGAAATGTAAACTACAATAAGCGGGCAAACCCCAAAAGAGGATCCAGATGAAATAAAAACCCCATATAACAAATACGATTTGCGTCTGGATGTTTTCTTTTGAAGAGAAGCATTTGCCGCACTCACATAATCAAAAACGGAAAACAAAGAATTTGTAAATTTTACTGATGTCATTTCGATGTAAAAGAAGTGTCCGTGTACGTTATTGTCCGTGTATTGTTTAACTGATATTTATATATGTTAACACCGCACGCACACCCACACGCAATTAATATTATATAGATGATCACGCGCATAAACACGTACATATGATCACAGGAGAAAATAAATATTTACAGATACACTTGTTATATTCACACTTAGTATATAAAATTATATAAGAATTTGTGCCGTGACCAGGATTTCTAGTACTCTCCATCTATTTTGATAACTTTCGAAAATGATTCTCTCTCTCTCTCTCTCTCTCTCTCTCTCTCTCTCTCTCTCTCTCTCTCTCTCTCTCTCTCTCTCTCTCCAACCCCTTTTCCGCACCTCTCCTTCAGAGAGTGGTTACAGACACCCTTTCTTTCTTCCTCTTAGAGCTTACCCTTCGTCTTGTCCACTCAACACCTCTCTCTGTCTCTCTCTCTCTCTCTCTCTCTCTAGCCTTCAGTCCGTCTCTCTCTGTGAATCTAAATAAAACGTCTTATGTATTTCTATTTCAGCCACTAAAATAGTCATAACAAAATGATACTGTGTTTACTTTAAATTCATACACATAACTAAACATTCTAAAATAGCCTTTTGTTTTGTTTTTGTTTTTTTGTTTGTTTTTTTTTTCTTATTTTTGATTCCGAGACTGTTCCCATGAAAAACAACAAATAGAGGGATATGGGATAGTGTTAATCCGTATTAAATAAAAGCCCGTTGATTTTATTTTGTAATATTAAACAACTGCTTATATTTGTTTTTATATTTCCTTAAATTTTTTAAATACAGCTAATTCAAAAGATGACTTTAAGACGTATTAAAGAAAATTTAAAGAAAAAAATTTAAGAAAATATTAAAGTTTTGTGTATTATTAGAGAATAATAGTCGTAGCAACCCCATCATGTTATGCATGAACTTTCATAAGTTCTGTGCAAGTAAGCTAGTATATATATATATATATATATATATATATATATATATATATATATATATATATATATATATATATATATATATATATATATATATACACTGCGTGGATGGGTTGGTAAAATAGTATTCTCCAATATACGGCACAATCACGTTGACACACCGCTTCTCGCCAGATAACCAAAGGTAAGCAACGATAAGCCTGGCCAGTACTAGATGGGTAACCATTTGGAAAGTCTAGGTGCGGTATGTACCACGCCGTGACGTAGAAATTTCCAGGCATGCATCTGAGTGCGCGTTTAATTCACTGGAAGAGATGCACTCCAATCTTCGTTAAGATATTCATCCTGAAGAAAGAAAAAACTTCTGATGCAAAACCTAAGGTCTACTCTATGCTTTATCTTTTGGTATCCATTGCGCCGGCGAAGATTAACAGTTGTACCAAAATGTATGGTTGTTTCTGCATAAAGCTTTCACTGCTATAAACAAATAACCTGTGTGAATTTCTGAACAAATTAGTTGTTGAGGAGGAGCTCATATGTCGAAATCGCCGGAAGGGTCGATCATATATATATATATATATATATATATATATATATATATATATATATATATATATATATATATATATGCGCTGCATTTACTTGATGTTAACCGGCTGGAGACACATTGCTGGAGGCAGGTATGAGATTCATAATTACAATTTATTTTAAATATTAAACATGAATTTTAAAAATTTGTCTTAGATGTTATATTAAAAATTGATAAAACGAACTATTAGACTTTAGAATTCCTGCTTCCACGACTGTACTAAACCGCAGCACTTTACATGTAATGTGAAGAAACATCTCGTTGCTCAACTCCGTAAGGGTCCCTATTAGTCATGATCTCAAATAGTAGCCCATGGTGTTTCAAGTGGCAATATACCTTATCTGTAATGAAATAGTGTAAAAAGAAAACATGTATTAGCTACGTAGACTAATCGCCTTCAGTTTATAGGCACAGTGTTAAAATCTACATGTTGATGGCTTAAAGGTAGCGCGCCATTATTTCAAAAATGGTTTCCTACAGCATAAGATTGAAACATCACATAAAATAGTATGATTGGAAATTTTTACACTCATCAGTAATAAAGTATAATGCTAAGAAATGAATATGCTAATATTTATGTGAACAAAAAATACAATTCATTATCCGATCAGGAAATATGTAGTAAAAGAGTAAAATGTATCTTTTATTAACGATATAAGCTATTTTTGCTTTTAAACACTTTAATGAAGAATTTGCCGATAGAATTTTTATCCAGATCGAAATGATTAATTTTTGTTTTTACAGAAGGCGAACTTTGAATTGACAAATCTATTCTCCTTAATTGCAGATTTGGCCACTATCGGCTATTTTCAGTTCAACTTGGTTTGGTAATTTATCTTTAAATCACTGACACGAAATCAGCGTTTGTAAATTGCAAATTGGAATGATATGATCAAGTTACTGAGAGAAATATCTGATGAAGAAGTAATTTCACGAAATTGGACACCTCGTTTGTGCGATTTAATCCCATTAGACTATTTATTCGGGGACATGTAAAGTCCCATATCTTCACTGTTAGACCATTTGAAAGAAAACATTCGGCACGTTACTGACGTAATAAAGCTTAACTTAATGCCCAGAATTTGAGAATATTGAACATCTAAGTTACGCCATATACTTGCGATACGCAGAACCATATGTCCGAAATTGTATTTAGATTGTAAATGCCAAAAATTAATATTTTGAATAAACCCTATATTTTTATAATAAAAATATTTTTGTGTGATTTATTTTAATTTAAAATCACCCACCTATAAAAGGACACTCTATATAAAGAAATCAAAAATGAAGTATTTTTAAGATCAAATTACATGCTAGAATAACCAAAGGCAAACATTGGCTCGGCAGAACCAAATAGCAACTTAAATGTTATTCAGGCTTAAAATTTAAGATCAAGCCAGATAACCTTATATGCTACATATAATTTGAAAATGCTTATTGCCAGCGGCATTTTAACTTTGTCTAATTTAAACTGATAAACCAAGAAGAGGAAGTCCACGTTAAGTTTTTTACGCTTTCTAGATTTTATCACGCTTCACCTGCTCCCCCATCCCACTATGCCCCCAAACCACCTCCACTCTTTTAAACTCATCCTGATAAAAAAATTACTTCTTGCTTCGGTGCACCGACCAAATCTTATTGGTTGTGTTTCCTCTTTGTTTATTGGCGCGTTCGGGCATCACTATGCTCGCTTGCGTCTGTCGATCTGGTAATGCTTCCTGTTTTAGATGCCAAGTTCATCAGTGTCTTATGCGTATTTGAAACAGCATTTGCATACATAAGATCGCATCTGATTTTCCATGCCTGGAGGCATCTACACAGGAGATTCTGTCAGTCTGTCACGTCTGATTTTTTTTAAAACTTGGTCTTTACCGTCCCAGTTTTGAGAACCATTTTTGTCGCTAATCTTAAAAAAGATCGCTCGCTTGGAATATCTAAGATATCTATCTAGCGGATAAATGTCTAGCATCCAGTAGGATGTTCCATTCCAGCAAAGTAAAATGATCGGAGAATTGGAAGAAAATGGATGTATTTCATTCCAGATGCGTCCAAAACTTTCTATAATATGTAACTCTTTCCGTCGAACGGTCGGTCTGTAACGCTTAAGTGTGAAATATATTTTTATTTGTCACCCCTACGTTTAAAATAACATTTTTGTTAGTCGATCATGCTTAAGTTATTTTTCTCAAACAAGTCCGTGTATAAATTATGTCATTCTGGTTGTCACGTTTAGCATTTTCATTGCTAAAATGCATAGATTGAGTGGACGGATATTAAAACTCTTTTATATTATTCTTTTGTTTTATTTTTTTTTTTAATTTTCATCGGTTTTTGTTTTTGTATTTATACTTTTTTCTTTTATTTCTGTGATGATTTCTTTCTATTATTTTTTCTGTTGTCTTTTTATTTTTTCTTCTTTCCTTCTTTTTATTATTTTTTCTTTTTATATTACTTATTTTTCGATTCTTTTTTTCTTTTTAATCTTCTTTTGCATAATTTCTTTTTTTTATTGTTCCTTTAATTCTCTTTGTGGTTATATATGGTCTTTCCTTGTAACCATTTGTTATATTATTATTTCTATAATTCTATCCGTTTTATGTCTTCTTTCTTTTTATTTTTTTTTTCTTTCTTTTTATTCCTTTCATTTATCACTATTTATTTCTATTTTATTGCGTCATTTCCTTTTTCTGTTAATAATTTCCTCTTTGGTTTTAATCTTTCCCTTCTTTTTTTTTCTACCTTTCGTTTTATACTTTGTCATGTAATTTTGCTCCGGTTATTCATTCTTTCTTTATTTTCATTATTTCCTTTATTTTTATACTTCCTTTTCTTTTTATATTTTATTCTTTTTATTCTTAATGTTTTTTCTTGCTGTACGTGAAACTGACTCTGAACATTTTTTTATGGCCAATATTTCCCAAAGTAATAAAATACATTTTTTTTCAATTAAAATTGAGCAAAAACAGAAAAGAGATTGAAATGCTTTCTTCGCTTCAATTGTCTCAAAATCTATTTCTTATAAAATTCGCCTTTCAACCAACAGCCAACGTTTGGAACGATCTTTTCCACCAATGGAATACAGCGTTTAAAAAACAAAAAAAAATGTTTTCTTTTTATTTATCATCCTGTTTTATTGATTTTTTTTTTATCATTTAGCTATATATTTTATTTTTACTTTTCTATTTATTACTAACATGGTCATGTTATATAAAATTCTATATAGCGTGTCTCTGTAATGTATCTACATCAGTACATGTTATTAGGCGTCTATATTAACGTGCACGTATTTTTTTTTGTATTGAGAAAATGCTTTTTAGGAATATATGTTTCAGTGTAAACTTGCTGCCTAGACTACAAGCTTACACTGAAACATTGTTAAAAATCACGAAAGCATTTCTCTTTAATGACTTTCTTTTGGATTTTTTCCAATTTACGTATTAATCTTTTTGCAGTATTATCAAATTCTTAGATGTAACAGAGAAATAACCGCCTAAAGACGATTAACGGTTTCAGTTGTAAGCGCGAAACGAAACAATGCGAGAACACGTAACATGTAGATCTTACATACAAACAATTAATACGTAAATTGGGAAAAATCAAAAAGAAAATCGTTCAATAGAACCTCCGTTCTTTTCAACAATATATATATATATGTATGTATATATATACATATATATATATATGTATATATATACATATATATATAAATATATATATATATAGATATATATAGATATATATATAAATATATATATAAATATATATAAATAAATATATATATATAAATATATATATAATACATATATGTAAATACATATATATATATATATATATATATATATATATATTATGTCAGCGCCTTAAGAAACTTGTTTCTTATCGTTGAGCATTTTCAGTTGAATTAAAGTCGGTCAATTTAGCTCTTATGCCCAGATCATCACATAATCATTGCTTTACTCACACAGTCGTTAAAAAGCATTTAAAAAATGAAATGTTTAAAATTCAACAGCATTTCTTGCGGTTAACGGTAGCCGAATGGATTGGGTCCTTACAAATGAATCCAGGGATAGCTCCTCTCGCTGGGTTCGGATCTATGTACTGGTGTTAATCGTGACACCCTGCACCGATGATTCCAGAAAGGATAAAACAGTAATGTCTGTATGTATTTAATAATTATTATAGTAAATAATTATATATATATATATATATATATATATATATATATATATATATATATATATATATACGTGTAATTGTGACCCTCTAGTGGTGTGAGTGTATGCACGTGTCAATATGTGTGATCGTCTAACAGCGTTGTGTATATTTATAACAGTACTTGTAAAATAGCGTCTATTTAATGTACGCGAGAACATATACATTCAAATACAGTTCATGACTGGACAATAGTATATGAGAAAGTTGTTTTACAAAGAGACAATCACCTTTGTTCAACATCAGAAAAAGCGACACATATCTTCTTGAATACTCGCAATTCTTCGACGTATAATTTTTGGAAGAAACTTCCTTCCGAAGAACTAATGACGACAACGTAATATTTCATACATCACATTTATGTTCATCGTTTCTCAGAGCGCATGCCTGTTTTTCTTTTGTTATATCTGCTCTAATTCCCCAACCTAACGCTTTCTGACTGACAAAGCCAGCCTCCTGCAGTGTATGGCTCTCAGCTTTGCGTCTCTAACAGACTAACTCCTCGTTTGTCTCGTTAATACGTATAAAATACCTTCGTAGTTTATTTGATTCTCTGGTGTCAGATCCAGGTCAATCATTATTGCCCATTTGTTTTGCCTATTGTTTTGATATTTAAATTCTAAAATCTCGTGTTAATATGGCTGTTTATGAAGCAAAATTCCTAAATCTTTAAAGAACTAACTGTGAATATGTCTCTCCATAACATCTTTTTGCTATTAAAACATTTTCTCAAGACAAAATTCCTTATTGTTGCTGAAATATTGTCAATTGAATAAACATTTACACGCGTATCCACTTTTGTCTCAATACGGTCATTCAGCGTTTCCTGGGTTACCAATATTCAACAGTTACTCGGCGTTTTAAATCAAACATATAGAAAAATGTGTTTGGTAATTTACTAAAGAATTTCCAATTTACCAAATTTCCACTACTAATCATTGCTACATGTTCCCTTTAACTACTGTAAAATCATTAATTCTCACCCTCGAGTGGCCTCCGAGACTTGATAAGTGGTAACTACTTTGGAAAAAAATATAAACTGAGCAGCAACCTTGGAAAAGATTTCAATGAAAGGGATCCATTCCATTTCAAGACAAAACTGGAAGGAAAACCGTTCTTTATTTTGTATTAGAGAGAATACAGTTTGCTGCGAAATGATTAATCATCCTTTTTCGTAGTTCGTGTTGGTCGCACGTAGATCTGAATAAAAGGCTTAAACCTGCGACATCTTTTTTCTTGCAGCGTGGAGGATCGGGAGGCGAAATGAAGAATACGACAATGGAAAATGAAAAGGTACGCAAAAAGTATTGGAAAAAGTAATTAAATATTTCTTTTTTGTCCACATGCCATAAATCTCAAGCTAAAGGTAATATGAAAAACTTATTTATAAAAGATCATTTATATTGATATATACTTGTACGCATGTATATATATACCTGCCCCCCATGCGCACACACACACATACACACACATATATGTGTGTGTATGATGTGTATACCTATGCGTGCGCACATACACATACACACATATGTGTGTGTGTGTGTGTGTGTGTGTGTGTGTGTGTGTGTGTGTGTGTGTGTGTGTGTGTGTGTGTGTGTGTGTGTACGAGAGTATGTGAATTGGGTGGGCTAACCTAGCCCAACCAATTCACACACTCTCGCACACGTTTGGAGCATGAAAAAACGAGATTGCAAAACACAAATAAAAAATTAGTATTTCTTTATTTGATCTCTATATCTCCCTTAATGTCTTTCTCTTTATCTATCCATCCATCTATTTATCTATCTATCTTTTCCTGCCTTTCTCTATTTCCTTTACAGCTATGGGTTAAATAATATTACTACGGTTTGTGATATTGTCTTTAATTTATAATGTTCTAATCGGGCTTGGCTTAGTTCCTTTTCCCTGGGAGCTTAATGGGCAAGTTGCTGTGTGGATAGAACTGAGCATTTGAACAATTAAACAACGAGGGAATAATGATCGCGTTGAATAATTTCTATGGTTAAACTGGGGGGAGACGCTCTGTTATATATGAGGTTAGACGTGACAAAGTGTCGAGGGGATGTTTTTCTTACATTTCCTCAAAAGATATAATGTGAGGCTAACATGAATTCTGAATGATGTGGGGATGAAAATAATGATTAAAAAATGAAATCATTATAAAACTGGCTGACCTTATTTGGTCCTTGTAGCGGGGGTAGAGAACTTTCATTGACCTTACGCATGGAAACGGTAAAAGCTAGTAATATTTTTAATTTTTATGTGGTAGTAAAGAAAGATGAAGACCCTTTCTTTAACCGTTGAATAAATTTCAGTTTTGCATAACTTTAATGTCAAGAAATCAAGAAATAATAAAACTAAATCAAACTGTCCTTATGAAAATTTTGTTTAAATGATAAAAATTAAAGGGTCTTAAGAAATTTTTAGGACATTTATTGAATGATTTCTAATACTGATTGTTAAAATATAACAAAAGTCAAGGACATTTTCAAGAAAGGGTTCCACCTCCTTTTCATCTCCTTTGCATAAAACTAAGATAAAATAATTGTAGACCTCATTATCCACGTTTACGCTGCATTTCACTTCAAGTAAATAAGTTCATTAGGCAAATCTGTGCATCTCAAATTTTGAATTTTGACAAAATTATCATACGCCCATGTTACTCATCCTGTTGGCTATAATATAGATTCCAATATTATAACAATCCGTTTATTAGTTTAAGAGATTATCATGTGCGTGGAAATGTATAAAGTTCGCCTTTTTGTAGATATGTACGTTTTCGTTGGTTTACAAAAGAAAATAATGTGCTCACGTTATTCGCCCTGTTACCTAGAATATATATTTCATAAGTTATATTAGTAAGACCAATAGTGTAGGATTTTATTCTGCGCATACATATTATTGACGCTCATGCGAGCGGGCTGATCTTCTTTAAAATGTATTGATTTATAAGCAATAACTCATGCTTTTCGTTGGTATATGTAATCTTAACAACTGGATCTGTGATATGGACATATCATTTTGCCCTTCTAAATTTATCATTTAGAAGTTACGCCCATCCAATCTGGCACTCGTCCCATAAAAAAGAACTTTAAAAAGTTGGATACAAAAATATCAATACAAAAATGAATTGCGCGACATAAAAGCGTGCATTATATACGGCTATATGAGCTGGTTTAAAAAAAAAAAAACATTTTTTTAAATATTTTTACTTTATTGTCTTTTTACTTTTAATTTTTGACTTTTATCTTTATCTTTGTTTTAAATCCACCCTTAAAGAATCGGATTTGAACTTTCCAACTATCTTGGTTTTATCAAAAATATTTCGCTAAATTGGAACATTCATTTAAGCAATTGGGCTTTACTTTTACTTTATAAAAGAGAACTTCTTACTTTATAAACGAGAACGTCTTTTTACAGATACAAGAATCCAGGTTTGCCCAGCTGGGAAAACTTGAGTCCTGGTACCGGAAAAATATCCAGTAAATAAAATGTTTAGTAAATCGGGGTTTTTTTTAATTTTATTTTTATTTATTTATTTATTTATTTTTGCATTTCCATACACCAAACATGGATATAAATATCACTAAATCATCTGCTGGGTCATAAGCTTCATTTCGAACCGCGTCTCTCTCTCTCTCTCTCTCTCTCTCTCTCTCTCTCTCTCTCTCACTCTCTCTCTCTCTCACACACACACACACACACACAGTAAATCGAATTAACTAAGGGAGATAATAACTTCCGGTGGATACCGGAAAAGTATCCAGTAAATAAAACGTGGTTTAGTAAATCGTTATTTCTTTTTTGCATTTTTTTGCATTTCCGTACAGAAAACATGGACATAAATATCACTAAAACATCCGCTGGGTCATAAGCTTCATTTTTGTTCCTTACTTGCCTGAGGAGATTGCTTGTAGGCTGAGACTAACCGCGTCACACACGCACACAGTACGAAAATTTATAATAGGATTTTCTACGGATTTTGCACCATCAACAGAATGAGGCGTAATAATTCTCTGATACTCCATTCCAAACTGATCATTACTAATTACTCTGGACGCTATATCAAAAAGAATTAGAATTTATCTTCAATGTGGATTTCTTTGAACAATTTGGCATCTAATACCTTAATCCTATTTTATTAAATGATTACGACTACATTCGGATACCAAAATCTCATATCTTCTTATTTCGACCCTTATCATCTTTCTCTATGTTCATTAAAAAGATTTAATCTTTAATATATTTTCTATGTATGTGCTGAGGAGCAAAATTATTTCAAACCAGATTTATATTTTGCTAATAACGATTCCTCCCAGAGACAAGTCTACATCGAAAATACATGGATTTAAGGAATTACTTTAAATTGTATTCTTTGTTCAAATAGTAAATTTTTGTTTTGAGAAATTATATTTTCCTTAATGAAATTTAAATATATAAAATTATCAAATTTATTTTGGTCAAGCTAATATATTGAGCATTTCTTACTTGGCTGGGATTGTCTTATATAAAAAATATTACCTCCCAGTAATATTTTATAAGACTTGATAACACAAGATTCAATAATCTGTGATCAAAGGCAGCTCATTATTCTGATATATATATATGATGATTGCAATGTCTTGTCGGACGAGTGCCACTCCCTCAGACACTTAAAGTCCATGAGCCCAAAAATGACTTCCATCGCCACAGGACCATTTTAATAGAAAAATTCCTGAAGGAGTATCTATACGCAGATTATGTTACAGAGTCTTAGCTTTGTACGACACCTAAGTCTCTCTCTCTCTTTCTCTCTCTCTCTCTCTCTCTTTATTTCTCTCTCTTTCTCTCTCTATCGGTTCAAAATGTTGAGATCCAATAACAAGCAAGAGCAAGATAGCCAGCAACAAGTTAAACTACAGATCTAAAAATAGTCACGGTTTACACTTCGTCATTGTCAGCTTAACGCGCGTACTGGTCTCCCGCTTTATGGTTTTTTAAATCAGAGATTTGCTTCTTCTAGAAAAGCTGCCTTCACCGCGGCTTACGGGAGCCCTCTCCACCCCAACACACACATACATACACACAAACACACACGGTGCTAGTTGGCCGTTGACCCCGAAAAAGTGTCCATTCGCCCTTTGGAAGGTCTTGCTTTTAATCCTTCAGGGAGACTAGCCACCCTCCTCACCAAACAAGTCTGGTGGGGGAACCAGTTTAGTCGCTGGTGACCCGACCATGAGGCAAGTAGTACTGGATTACATGGTACCAATATATATATATATATATATATATATATATATATAAATGGAGTTCCAGATTGCGGTAGCATTACTCCGTTTATTATGGCACTACCACGAGAAAAAGTAGAAGCTTAGAGGAACGTGCTACTGATTCTTAAGACTTTATGAGCTTTTATAGCCCTATTTATGAAATCTATGGTCCAGCCTCATCTTCTATCTCACCCAAAGAGCAGATCTAAGCTCTATACCAAACCAGAAGATATTTGTGATTGCTGAATAAACCAGTTCAATTCTTGAGTCGACCATGTACTGTTGATGATGGCTTTATAGACAGACTAGATCAACCCCCACTAAAGGTACTAGATAACAAAGCTACTTTTCTTCGTCGCAACAATTTTGGTGATCACGGTCGTTAGTGCCGCCTTATTCTAATCCGTAGTGAGCGAGTAGGGATAGAAAGAGAGCGATATAAAGCGATCGTGGGGGATTTAGAATTTTTTATGCATATAGCAAGACAGTAAATTATATATCCTATAATCTCCCATTAGCAGTTTTTACACGAGTCGGTATCGGTGACGACCATCATTAAAGCGACTTCACAGTTAATAAAATGTTGCTCGAAGTTCAGTAAGTTCTAGAATTCGCTGTGAAAACTATCGATGATTTTCTTTTGATCTCTTCCTTATTTACCTGCCTACCAATTGGTTCTAGATGTGACACAAGTTTGAACTAAATATTCGATGAAATCATTAATTAGTACTATTAGGGGAACAATGGAGCTGTATTGTTAACTTATGTTTTAATTAAACAGCTCTTTATTATTGGAAGATATTGTTTTCAGAATTCTATTAAATCGCATGGAGATAAGCAAATCACCACTCATTCTTTAATAAATCCAATGCGATTTCCGCCTTGAACGCGACACAACTTGCATGATTTTCTGGAATCTCGAGATTCAGGAAACGTGTATTAATCTTCACTAGTGTTTTATCAGTATTGTACCTGATTTTAGAATGCTCGTTATTATATCATTTTAAAATGATATATATTTTTGGTACACCTGCAGAAATTCTCGGGATTTCCTGTCAATCATGGATCGGGCGTGACCGGCAATCATCGGATTAAGCCGGGCGATTTTCAACTCTAAATCAACATTTGTTTTGTTGTTTTTTATTTTAGAAAATGTTTATTTAATTATTTTTGGGTGATGGTAAGGGGGGAATTTTTCTGTTAATTTATTTATTTTTACTTCAATGGCTGAGCGTTTGATCAGCCAATAAAAAAGAATTATTGAAATGGAAGCAGACGACTTTCGAATTAGAAGAGATTGAACGAAAAAAAAAAATAGTTTCAAACTCGCACAAAAAGAAAATGGCAAGCACGGGAATGGATTTATGTTCCTTTGAAAAAGAAATAAAATCTCCGGAGCCGACAATCTAATATTGTCAGGAGAAACTGCTATCAAAACAAATGGGGTGCAAGACTTGTATACACAAATGCGTGCTGAAACGAAGACCGTCGGGTTAAGGATGGTTTCTCGTGGAGATACACAAATGCGCATTGTAGGCAGTGAGTCTCCTAGCCCACGGGATCGTTTTTTATATGATCCAACTTGGAGATTCCCAGAATCATAAAAATCATTTATTTGTCGGCATACGAAATGGCTATTCTGAAGAACCTGCGATATTGTTTTAGAGAACACATATACAGACTGGATGAGTTTTCTCAGAGAAATTTTCCAGCAGTATTTCCTTAGAAATCCCCGGCAGATCGGAACACAGTCGAAATAGTCGCAACGTTGGGAGAATCCTCGAACCACTCTGGGTCTTCGGCGGCTTTGACATCATCCGAACGTGCTCCTGAACGCGCTCCCTTGTGTGTTGCACACGTTTTTTTTATAGTAATTTTCTTTATTCTAACGGTGACGTCATTTCGCATTTCCTATGCATTTACATACGCGCGTTCGCGCTCTGTTGCATTGTCACCATATCTTTCTGAACTGCTATATCTAATACTAGTCTCTTTCCCTTAGACAGGGTCCTAAAAATAGTCGCCAAGCTAATAGGTCTCGCCCTAGTAACGTCTCTTCTCTGAGAAAGTAGCTAAGGGAAAATTAATAGATTATCTACTAGATTGCGAAGTCGATTTTTGTCGAACATCTAGAGTGGCTTATGATTCAGTCTCTGTCGATTATAATGCATTTCACAACCTGAAATCATAGAAACGTTTACTTCTGTGTACATTTCCCTATGCAATAATTCTGTCAATTTTTAGTCTACAGACTCGAAATTTGATATACAAGGTACTGAGATTTGGGAAAATCGATGTGATCGGGTTTCGGCCAGAAATTTCACTGTTAAGGAATCAAAGTTCAACGATTTGACCTTTGAGAACTCTACCAAACTCATCGGACAATTTTGGGTCCACACACTTGATACTTTAGATATAGGTTCCTGGGACAGGAATCTAACTTAATAACTTGTTTGACCCCAAAACAATAAATTTTAAGGGGTCATAATAGGGGTCAAAGTTAAAAAAATTAACCCTTTATTTTGTTTTTGCTCAGCATAAACCTCCAAACACTCGGGCAACGCTGGGCTTAAATGCTAGTATATCTATAAAAGTGAACGTGTCTGTGTGTCTGTGTGTGTGTCTGTGTACATTTTCCTTCGCAATCTCTGTTAATTTTCAGTCTACAAACTCGAAATTTGATATACAGGGTACTGAGATTTGGGAAAATCTATGTAATCGGTTTTCGGCCAGAAATTTGGCCGTTAAGGAGTTCAAGGTTCAACGATTTGACCTTTGAGAACTCTACCAAACTTCTCCGACAATTTTGGGTCTAAACACTTAAAAATTTATATATAGGTTCCTTGGACATGGATCTAACTTAATAACTCAATTTGAGCCCAAAACAGTAAATTTTAAGGGGTCATAATAGGGGTCAAATTTAAAAAATTGACCTTTTTTTGTTTTGTTTGTTTTTTTTTGTTTTTTGTTTTTTTGCTCAGCATACACCTCCAAAAACCCGGGCAACGCTGGGCACCCATGCTAGTATATATATATATATATATATATATATATATATATATATATATATATATATATATACACTACCGTCTTCCTTTACTGTTGTATAGGGGTGCATAATGAGCACCCATTAACGGGGACTCACAACAAATGATGACAATGTGGGGGACGTTTATACAGACTGGGATGATTCTTGGACTTCATATTATTAATACAGACTGCATGATATGATGCAACAGTTCTTAACACATATACACAAGGAGGAGATACTTCAGTTTTGATGATGGTGGGGAGGACACATAATACTTGGAAGAATTGTACAAAAGTTCGGTACAAGATGATGATAAACACATTTACCTGACTAACAAACGATACAAGATGTAGAGTTGCAGTTATTTATTTCATCAATATTTCAACTTCGATCATAAAATGAAACGGTTGATCTCGACCAACGTTTCAGTCACGCTCAACCCATCATATGTGTGAGATGGCTTAAAATCCACTCCAACTCGAGTCTCGATATAACACAACACAATCAGCAGAATTACTATTTAAGAAGAGAAACGCTCGTTCAATCGCACTGCAATAACCTACTAAAATATGTAGACATCGCAAATTAGCGCTGTACTAGATCAACAGACGAGATAATATACAAGAAAGTATTTTCAGAAATCAATACATCTGCACTTTGGTCACTAGGTAAGCGACAGGCGTGTTATGATATTTTCTTAAGCGTCTACAGCACGGCATAAAGGTCACATTTAGCGAGATAAGGTTAAAACATTTATTTTCGTCAGCAATTTTCCGAAAGGACTTTAGAGGTAGTGTTTGTAGGTCGAGTTTACACACACACACACACACACACACACACACATATATATATATATATATATATATATATATATATATATATATATATATACTAGCAGTTCAACCCGGTTTTGCTCGGGTCCTATGTATTGTTAATAACTTTATGTGCATATGTATACATATTTCATAACTGGCTTTATATATCTAACGAATGATAAAAAGTATTTTTTGTATAGTTTTAAAAGTTAAAATCTTCAAAGACTATATATATATATATATATATATATATATATATATATATATACTCGCAGAGATACCCAACGTTGCCCGGGATCGAATAAGGATCAACAAATTTTCCACCCTACCATACTTTCATTGTCATCGAAATCGGTGAAATCAACTAATTTTAAAATCAAATCGATTGATTGACTGCTCTAGTGTGGTACCCATCGCATTGCATCAGGAAGAAGCCTCCTCGCAGTGACAATTTATAATACATTGTAGTCTACGAGGTGCCTTAAATAAGTTTCCAGACTTTATTCATATGGGCATTTTCATAAATAGTATACATATTAAACTCTAGTCGCCTTTGAAGTAAGCTCTGCAGAAGTCCTCTTGTGCGAGTGTGTCAATGAATCTCATCACGCTCTCTTTCATCTCCGCAAATGTCTCATAACGACAGCTTCTAAGATTTTACTTGAGGTTAGGGAATGATTAAAAGTCACAGGGAGCAAGGTCTGGACTATAGGGAGAGTGAGGAACTGTTTTGATGACAATCTTGTTCATGACAATGTCTTTCTGATTTTCTCTGGGCACACTTGGGACAAACTTCGCGCAAGTTTTCCGCATCTTCAGTTCCTTGCGGATAATTGTGTGTACAGTTCTAACACTAACATGAAAATGTGTTCTTATTGTCTCTATACACACATGACTGTTTATCCACCAAATTCTTGACTTGCCAACCAACTCTAGTGTTCTGACTTCCTTACTCCTCCCACACCTCTCATCATCCTTCACAGATTTCCTGCTTTCCTTGAATCTCTTACACCACTCATAAATTGATGTTCGATTCATCCAAAAGCAGTATTAAGAATCCCATACGTTTCTGTGACATTTTTCCAAGTTAAAACAAAATTTTATTGCATATCGTTCTTCTAAATTTTCCTCACGTCCAGATTGCATTTTTGAAACTCCCCAGCTGTGACAATTAGGCTTTAGTATGGTGTATTTCAAATCCTGCTGTAGGTGTTTATTTGAACTTTAAATCATAACATTATATATATATATATATATATATATATATATATATATATATATAATTGGTGTGTATTGATATTCATATTAAAACGTCTTTTTTCTATTTATTTTAAAAGAAAATAAAGTTTTCTTATATAATGTTATGACCCTTTAGGCTGTGATCATAGCGTAGTATCTGTTAACTGTGGCAAGCTGGATCAATGGTCAAAACATTATTATTATTGTTATTGTATTCTTATTAATTGATTTGAGCGACGGATAGTCGCTGGATCAGTTATTATGATTAGAAGAATAAGCAAGTAAATTGGGGAAGAAATGATTGACGTGTGAATCGCAAAAGGAATGTGAAAATAGAAAATATATGTAAACATTATTTTGGGGTTTTGAATAAACAAATAACTAGCTGTGGACATTAGGTTGGTCTGAGACACGTAATTCGATGACGTAAGAGAACACGTGATGCAGTTAGTTTTGGAGAGATTCAGAGAGTTGACGACAGACGTCTAGACTGGGGTGGACAGACAGCTAGGGAGCGAGCTGTAAGAATAGAAATGTAGACGAAATGCAGATCGTGTGAAACCATTTGAGACAACTGTAATAAATTTATATTATAAAATAAGTTGTTTTGATGGTTTCACAAATAAGAACAGATGTCTCAAGTGGATGGTGCTGATCGCTTCATGGTTCGTCACGGAGCAGCGGGAAGATACAGAAGAACCATTCAAGAAAAAAGGTATGATGCATATATTATTCTTCTTACATATGAACTGTAAAAATATCCCGTGCGATAAGTCTGATACAACATGATTCAGTTTACACGTCAAT
>NC_136500.1:31026350-31081350 GCF_053919585.1 Euprymna scolopes
AGTTTAATATGGATTAAATTTAAATTTAAATTAAGTCACGTTGCGAGTTTTCTTTTGTGAACACTGTTTGTTTCTCATTATTATGTTTATAAATAAAATCACCATAATTTATTTTTTTTTACGGATAATTATCCCAGTCTATTTTGTTGTTGGCCAAGTGTTCCTCGTCAGGTGGTAACCGCGACAGGATAGGAATTCCGAATCACTTAACTGCAGTCTCAGTAATTACTGCCTTTCATAGTTGTTGTCGTCTCACCACATTTTAGCCAACTAAGCCTTTGGCCGGGTTTGGGTAGGATTGAAACCGCTATCTTCAGACAATGTTCACCTTGAAGCGTAGAGATTCAACGTCTCTATGCACTGCGCCACGGGCCTGGAAGGGCGATCAAGGTTGGATTTTTTTTGGCTTATAAATCCACGTTTATATCTGATCTTCCATTGTCGGATCCGTACCGAATGGTATATATCATTTTAATTAATTAGAATGCCTAATGAGAGGAATATCATTTATTCATTTATTTATTGCGGGCTATTATCCTCATCTTTTTTTAGTTGTTTCACGACGTTTCGACCAACTATTCCTCTGGCCTTCGTCAGGTAATAACCGCGACGGATAGGAACTCTGAATCCGATAAATGCCATTCTCAGCAATTACTGCCTTCCATAGTTGTTTTTTTTTGTCTCACGATACTTATTTTTCTCGCATTTGTTAATGAATATGAAATTTCACAGGGTAGAACGATAAAATTGTCGCCCTAAAGAAAACAAAACCAGAGCTTTATTTTAAAACTTTTATTGGAAACATCAGTTCAGGTAATTTGATGATGTATTAGAGTTGACATTTATTCAATGCAGCTGCCTTTAGCCTCAATCTCCTCCTCGACATGAGTCCGGAACTGACACCTAATGGAGGGGTAGATATTTTTTTGGTGTCCACCGCAACAAAATGTGACCCAAATGGGAAAGAAGGTGGAAAATAGGCAAGCTCCCCTAAGGGGGGGGGATTCTTGCCGCAACAAAAATTGCCTGGGCACCCCCGTCGGCATTCCCTGGTAAGGGCGCCTCAGACGACAAGCAATAAACTTGCCCCAACCGAAAGCCGGGTCGCAAGGCTTGGATGGGTAGACCTCCTGGGTGATACCCAAGCGGTGTACCTGAGCCCGACAGATACTGGGCTGGTTCCCGGACCCTTACTTGTCTGACTGAGTGTCAAGAACGGATCCTTGAAAAGTACTTTACCCTGTCTCTCTGCAACCGAAGCCGTTAGGAGACCATTCCCACTACTAATTGGGGTATGACACGATCGTTTTTATAACCACAAGTTATAATAACCAATCAATCAGAAGCTTCCAAAGTTACTATAAAATTGTCGAATTTTGGATTCAATCAGTTCGCCGTTGTGTCTGTCACGAACCGGCATTCGATTCTTCGCCGCCATCTTTGTTAATAGGAATTACTAAACACTCAAGATCAGAACTACACTGATTCTTCACCGCCATCTTTGTTCAACAAAATGTCTCAACACTTAACAATGACAATAAATCCCAGTTGATAAAGGTTATTCATGATGTATTGAGCCATGATGAATTTGCACAAAAGCTTGAAACTAGGAAAGTTTTAGTGTTATCAGGGATCATGTTCATCTACTGCAAACAGAAGATGCCTTAACAATTCAGGAGATTGAACTAAATGAACGCTACTCCACACAGGAATAAAATGATACTCGCATCATTCTTTACTGCTTGTAAGGCCAGGAAAAGTATACAAAAGCGCGTGCATCAGAAGTCTTGATAGTGATGTCTTCTTCATTGTTCTTTACCATGCCTCTCTCTTTGACATAACTTTGCTTTTTGACACGAGTACTGGAAACAAACGAGCAACTATTGCCCAATCCTTTTCCTAGTTCCACTGATGACCAGGGCTGGAAGGTTAATGATAGTGGGAAGCTGGAACAAGTCTGGTTTTAAGGAGATATTTTTCCAGGAGATGATACAAACAGGTTAATGGAGGATGATACAAATTCAAGTGATTCTCAGGATTTGAGGATTCTGATGAAGATAATGAATATAGAAATTACTTTTCAGATTCTGACAGTGAAGATGATTAAAGTGTTACTTTTGAATCTTTTTTTTTGGGGGGGTAGTATATTTTTCAGCACTTATTAGCAATATAAGATTAAATAATACCTTAAAATGGTTATATGCTGATATTAGGGCATGAAATAAGCTTTCATTTGATATATAATATGTCATTCCAGGATCAGTTAGATCAGTTGATCTTTTTCAAGCGTCGAAGACAATTTTGGCGGTAGGGTAGATTATATTCGAAAATCTAACAGTGCATCTCATTTTAATGTTAACATATTCTTCTTACTCGAGACATACCAAGTTTTCAAACGATACTTATGGGGGGTGCACGGTTGACCCCACTAGCCCATGGTCTATGATGATTCGGTCAAATTTAAGACGACAATATAGCTTGAACAGTCTGTGTGCAGAGTCGAGTGCTGCAGTCGATAGAGTATCCACAACTGCTACCTGGCCATTTTTTGTGCATAAAAATATATATATATATATATATATATATATATATATATATATATATATATATATATATATATATATAGGGTGTTCAAAAAGTCTGGCAACATTATTTAGCCAGACTTTGTGGAAGCATCCTGTAGATTATGTAGCCAGACTTTGTGGGCACCCTGTATATATATATATATATATATATATATATATATATATATATATATATATATATATATATATATATATAGCCAGTAGAGTTTAGTTTCCTAGAAGTACATCCAATGAAACAACACGTGTCTACCAAAATAGTGCTCAATGAGTGAACAGAGCAGGTATATTAATTTTATTTATACAAACATTAATGGCTACATATGTGCATACATGTTTCTGTAATCACCCACGTTGGGGGATTACGTCTTCAGGCCAAGAACTACCTTCAAAAGTGACATTTCCACCAAATACATTTTTCTATGTCGTTTATCAAGTTAAAAATACAACCTGGGTGGGAGTCAAAAAAAAAAAAAAAAAAAAAAAAAAAAAAAAAAAAAACGGTAAAAGGATGAGTGAGGTCTATGAAGATGATAAACATCTTTTTTCTTTTCCCCCTCCCCCATCTAACTTAACTTTTGGCTTTTTATGGCATAGGGTACTTGAGAGTTTCGTTTTCTTGTCTTAGAGTCTGTAAGTTAATAACCTTAGCTATGGTCAACCAAGTACTGACCGGTGCCTTTTTAATCTACCTCCACCCACACATACACGCAACACACACATAACACATCCATACACAGACACTGCCAACACACACATACACACATTAATCCATATATTCAAAAGCGAATCCATGCTGAACACTTTTTGTTTTATTTACTGAAACTAGACAATGATTCTGAAACTACGTAGAAGATAAAGTAAAAGTTACATTAAGGTAAATAAAAAAATATAAATAAATAAAAATAAAATACATAAATAAATAAATAAATAAAAATAAATAAAAAATAAAAAATATATAAAAAATATAATAAAAAATAAAAAAATAAATAAATAAGATAAATAAGAATAAAAATAAAATTAAATTAAAACAAATAAACCAACAAAATGTGAATAAATATAAACCCGAAAGTTATCTAAACCCCACATGTACGTATATGCGTGTATCAATACACTTATAAATGTCTAACATTTATCTACACCCGCGCATATATACACACACACATTTCAGACATACAGAGACAAATAATAGTATTTTTCTTTACTTATGTAGCGTGGTAACATCTTCGTATATGCAATATTATGCTACCCGACTACAGACGGGTGTATATATATATATATATATATATATACATATATATATACATATATATATATATATATATATACATATACACATACATACACATATATACACAAACACACACATACATACATACATAAATACATACATATACATATATATATATACATATACACATACATACATATAAACACACACACAACAGACATACATATACATATCCACACATACATACATATATAACATATATATAAACAACATTCGGACATCCATACATTTTTGTAATCTATATTGTTACAACAATTCTATACGAGGCAGCCTATTCTAATAGTTCAGAAATATACGTGTGTATACATATATCTACATACAATAGACACAGAGACACATCCACATACAAACATACACACAGATACATAGATACAGATATATATATATAAACATACAAACATACATGCATACGTAAAATACACTTATATATCCAAAGTCACACAAATATAGACATATATATATATACATGCATACATGTACCGTGCCACCAAATGATACATCTAAAGTAGAAACAGACATGAATACACCTACTATATAAATTCACTTTTTCTATCAAATTCCACACGTCTAGTTATGTTTCATGGCCCCATCCGCTTGTTACACTTTCCTAAGTTGTAGGTTTTTACCGTAAAAATTGACACTACGTAAAAATTTATATTGAATTCAGCATGAAGTTCATAGGGTTATCCTCATATTTAACAAAGATGCTTTCGATGCTAAGGCAGATATACATAAGATGTATCACGACACAATAATAATATATAATAACATATGACAGAAATCAGAGTATTTAGGTTATACAAACCTAGTATATAAGCTTATATATTGTAGTACTTACCTTCATCTTTGCTTATTCACTCTAAAACCCTTATTCCTTTCTCTTCCATTCACCCTTCATTCCTAACTTTCTTTCATCTATTTTTTTTTTTTTTTTTTTTATATTAATAAATTATTTTTCCTACCCGGGTATATAAAGATCATATATCCATACATGCACACACCCAAAAATATCCATATGCATACATTATTACGAGCTTCACTCAAAACGATCTATTACTCATTTAGTTCAAATATACCTTCATACAGGTACTTATTTCGGCTAGTAATACCATAACTGCTCGATGAAGTAGAATATTAAGTGACTTACGTAACCCATATGGGTATGATTATAGTTGCGACCTCACTTATCCTCTTTGTGGGGGGGGGTTATTTGATGGGGGTTAGTTGTACTTATAGCAGTTCCATTATCCTAATTTAGAGTTCCTTAAGTGCATGTATTCTGAAATGTTTGCAGGATATAGCAGTTTCTTGTTTAATATTCAATAATTTTTCTCGGTCTTTAAACCTAGTTATCTCAAGTTTTTCTGATAAGCATAATAGACATGGTGAGTTCAATGAGTGGCAAGTATTGGCCCTTCTAATAATATTCCATTCTATACTAGGTGTTTTATTTTCTCTAACTAATTTCCAGTAATATAACGATAAGGAAGTGTCCTTTTCATATGTTTGATTATTCATCGAGCGTGTATGTCCATAGAATCTATTTTTGAAAGTCATTTGGGTACTCCCTATGTAGAATCTTTCGTCCCTTGGGTTCTCCACCGGGAATATCCTTGCTTGGTATACTACCGATGAGGTCAGACATTCATTTTTTATTGGGCATTCCTCAGGTTTTTTACAGTTACATTTATTCACCGCAGTGTTTGCACTAGTATTCTCCCCTTCTCTATTAGTCGTCTTTAAAATTCTTCCATTATGCTTTTTTATAATCCTTTCCAAATTATCACTACAGCTGTAACTTAATTTTAATGTATTTTTATTAAATATTTTATGTAATATATTATTTGGTGGGAAATGCTTATTAATAAGTTGTAAAAATTTTGCACCAAGTTTTGTTTTCAACATAATGTTAAAGGGGGGTGTGAACCAAATAATTTTCCTACCACGATTTCTAGATCCATTTGTGCTAGTGTTATTTACTTTATATTTTATCTCTATGTCCTTATATCCACTATTTTTAAGTGCTGTATTATAAATAGCTTTGCAATTATTGAAAGTTACTTCATTAGATGAATTGTTACTTATTCTACTTTCAATAGATAACGGTATATGTTTAATAATGGATGGTGGATGGTTAGACTGCGGGTGTATATAAATAGGATTAGCGTTATCCTTCATATATGGTTTATAAGCATTTAAATCCAGATCTAAAGTAACGTCAAGGAAATCAACCTGTTTTAAGTTAGCATTAACTTCTACTTTTAGGCCAAAATTTTTCATGTCCCTATGGATTGCTCTCCTAATCTGATCGCATTTAACACTTGTAGCATTCTTCACTATTATCAGCCCATCATCACGATATAGGCCCATGTCCCTTCTATCAATAATATTATCGTTCGTTAAATTATGAATGATATAAAGTCCAACGAGATCTGTTGCCTCTGCAGAGTCCAGCGATCCCATTGATACCCCGAAAAAGTTGTTTTGCCCATTTTTTGCCCATTGTTCCCCGTTATAGACAAGGACAGTTGTGCGGCATTTCATAATAATATCCAAATCCTCCTCGGAGACATTAGTATAGGTCTTGGCAAATTCAATTGCCTTTCCAAAGAGATCCTTTGTGATTGACGGGTAGTAATCCATAATGTCAAATTGCACAAAGGCGCAGTTTTTCTTGTTGGCAATGTTAAGAAACCATTTTACCGGATCCGCCGTATTTATCCATAGGTTCAGGTTGAATTGCCGTTTTAATTCTAGATTGATTTTCTCTAATATTCTTTTACTAATCTTTCCAATTTCGGGTCTGGTTGGGTTAATTATATATATATATATATATATATATATATATATATATATATATATATATATATAGATATGTGTGTGTGTGTGTGTGTGTGTGTGTGTACAGGGTGCCCACAAAGTGGCTACATAATCTACAGGATGCTTCCACAAAGTCTGGCTACATAATGTAGCCAGACTTTGTGGACACCCTCTGTGTGTGTGTGTGTGTGTGTGTGGTAATAAGTAATGATCTATACTGATAAGTACTAGGATAAATTAAAATAGTTTTAAGGCTCATAAAATTCCTGCTAGACTTCTCCGCTAGGACCCGTGTAATAATTGATAAACTACAAGATAACATTCATTTGTACGTGATATTCTTCTGGATGTTGACGGTTCAATCCTTAACGCAGGCGAAACTCATGACACAATTGTCAATTACTTAAGACTTCTACGTTGCTAATGGGACTAGAGCGTGCTATCCGCGACGATTAAATAAAGACGTGTTTGAAATTTCGTGCAGATTACCGTGCAGGATCGACGGACTCATATCCTTATTTTACAAGAAATACCTCAAGTACGTTGTATCAGCCGAAATCTCTTGAAAATAACTCTCAACATGAAAGCACTAGTTCGAATAATCCAAATAATACATGCTATGAGGGTCAAATTTCGAGAGACCCTGCTCACGTACAAAATAGACTTCAAAATTGATCTCATTTCTGACACTCAAATTCTTCGTCAGAGAAGAGACGTCACTAGTGTCTGTCTATTCTATCGTTATCTATTTGGAACATGCTCGACTGAGCTCTATTTTTTAGTTTATCCTCATGTGACATTACAGCAAAGAAAAGAGAATTCCCTTTCCCCATTGTATGCGCTTGATCCCAGGATGAATTTCCAAAGACACAACTTGTTAAAACGACTTCCTATATGTGAAACACATTCTCACGGTACTGTTTCCGTGCTGATTGCAACTTGAGCATTTTCAAATTCAATGTCAATACATTCCTGTCTTGGGGCATCTTAAAAGTAATCAAACGCAATTCACACAATTGATCAGTGTTAGTACTTCCATAGTATTCATCATCTTTCTGGTTGCATTCATTTTCCGTCTCATTAACCTTTATACTTGAGCGACTTTTATCCTTGATAAGCGAGATACAAAAAAAAAGATTATTGATTAGAATTCGATCCAATGGCCTAACAATTAGAAAGCAAGTGTTTCCGGACTTATGTTTATGGGACTTTATTTTCATTATTTACAAGTATAGAACATAACCCTGAAGTTATGCCATCGATTTTTCTAACAGACTTGTTTTCTTTAAGTAGAATGAGTTTCTAGAAATATATCTGGGCTTATATGGAAACATCAAAACACAAACTTTTGTAAAAAATAGTTTGTTTTTTTAATTCGTACTGGAAAGAGAAAAATCAATGTCAGTTCAAACTGACTCGGGGTTGACCGGAATGAAATAGTGATGTTAGCTTTTAATTTGTATTCGTTTGCACGTATTATTTCGATCTTTCGGGCTACTGTTTTCATATGTAGTCTTATTCTCACAACATTTCGGTCAATGTGACCCCAATCTTCTTTAGGTATCTCTTGTCGAACTCGGTAGTCTTTTTGTCGAACTCGGGAATCAGCCATAACTGGATAAAAGTTCTAAGTAATTCACAATTGTATCTGCAATGTCGCCCGAATTAGGGCGCGAACCGTCAGCCTCCAGAACAGTGCAATTTTACAAGTGCATTTTACCATGTACTTTATCCACTACGCTACGGGTCCTTGCTTGAATAAATTAAAAGAGCACCGTTGGAAATTCCGTATAGATTCCTGGGTTCAACAGAAAGAGCTTCGGTTTTTTACAGACAGATTCCTAAGTTCAACAATATATACCTAATAAAGGTTGGGGGTGACATCGACGGAAACGTTGTAAAAATAACACTCAAGATGAGAACAGTAGTCCCAAATATCCAAATAAAACTAATACTCAATCCTCATCTCAAAAATTCAGATTCATTTGCAGTCACAAACTTATACAGAAAAATTAAAAAAAACAATTAGTTATAAAGTATTGAATACTTTCTTTTTGAATGATATGTGGGTGATATTTTTCGACATCGACATTAAATGGTTTCTAGATATACTACCTATTTCTTTCCACGACAATTATAATCTTTGTTAAAAGAATTTAAAGAAGCATCTCAAGTCTACTAGAAGTCTATTAATTTATTTTTTATTATTAATGTAATATAATTATTACTTTTTAGGGGATTATTTTAAAACGTTTCATTTACTAGTCGTTTGGGCAGAACTAGATATTTTTAAAAATAAATTTAGCAAAGGCTTTTATTATATTATCAATAATATGATATCGCAACAACAAATGAAATTGAATAATTATCATAAAAGTTAGATTTGCACATTTAAATGATATTTAAGTCAAACTTTAAAATCCGACAAAGTAAGCTTATATGTTAAATTTTCCTTTTTATCGATTCCCTAATATAATTATTCTGTTATGGGATTTTTGCCTTGATATCTCCATACAAGGTTAGTTATAAAGATTGCTATGAATAAAGCTATACACAATTACCTGGTGCCAACTACTAAAGTCTACCTATTTAAATAAATCCCTCTCTCTCTCTCTCTCTCTCTCTCTCTCTCTCTCTCTCTCTCTCTCTCTCTCTCTTTCACAACACGTGATATATCTCCACCAATCAGAGCCACGATTGTCGCCACTAATCAGCTCCTCTTATTTTAGATAATAGCTTGATCTGTTTTCTTTCTCAGTTTTAAACACTGTTTATCAACATTTGTTTAAATGTGCTTTAAATATCTATTTATTCCTTACTCTGCTTATTTTTCTGATGTGTCTTTCATTTTTTAATTATCTTTTTTTGTCTTTAAAATATACTATCAATTTTTCCTTTGTGTTTTTAAGATCCGATCTTTTTTTTCTAATCACTTTTCTTTTAGCTTCCATTGCAAATAAAAAATGTTTTATCGTTTGCAGGTGTTAAAACCTATTACATTTACGATATAGTACTCACTTGTTTTTTTGTTTGTTTGTTTGTTTGTTTGTTTGTTTTTTATACTTTCACAGATTTGTACGTTAGAGATATTGCCAGTAAAATGTATATATCTCTCTGCTTTAAAAAAGTTTGGTACCTTATATGTTAATATATCTGTATGTACAGGATTCACTGGAAAACTAATAGACCGATATTTATTAATTTTAGATTACAGTTGCTAGACGTAAGTGGGGCAAATGTACATTATTTGGTTTAATTTAGTTTTATGCTGAGTAAAAAGTATTAAAACTTTTCGGAAAAATTCAGACAGCTCTGCTATTTGTGGAATTATAGCAATGTCGTATCAGATATCCATTAATAAGTATTCTCCAAAATTAAAGTTTCTTTGAAGTTTTTAAAATGTTTTTTATGTCATAACATGGTCACATTTTATTTGAATATACTCACACACACACACACACACACACACACATATATATATATATATATATATATATATATATATATGTATATATATATATATATAAGCTCTCATTTATATTTCATTTTGTTGTTGTTATTAATGCTCATTATAAACAAAAATATATGAAAGGAAATGTAGCTTTTAACTAGTAATACCAAATCTCCAATGACAATGTAAATTCTTTGGAAGCTAATTGTATGTATGAGATCGTTTGTTTGTAAAAATCGAATGCGGAAATATATTGGTTGACGGATTCTGGAGAGGGTTATCATTTAACAGTATATCAGATGGAATTAATTCCTGGGTACCTTTTTATAAAGCTTCTACGCGGTGAAGGATGAGAGTCAGTAATATGATTCGTTTTAGTATCGAGACTTTATTGAGGTAACGCAGTTATAGTACATTATTAAATTACGCCAATATGCATAGAATTATTGTTATGGTACATCGGTGGGAGGCTTAACAATTACAGCTCAAGGAGTTAGTTGCGGATTATCAGAGTTATCATTCTTCATTTTTTATTATAAGACGTAATTATAGCTTTTGCTATATTAAGCATAGTAGAACAATAAAATTGTAATAGTATTTTTATTTAATGTAGCATTATATTTATGGGGGTATTTAGAAGAATGATCTTAGATTTTAAAAAACTTATTGCGGGGTATTAATCTTTACGCAAAGTCAAAATAAGAATTAAACTATATATTAGTTTTCTCCTTTATTTAGAAGTATCATCCTTTCTATTATTAATTATATTAGTGCTTAGTTTATATTGCAAATTAATATTGTTAGCATTATTGACATCAATAATTCTATAGTATTTTATTTTATTCTTTTAAGCACCGTATTAGAAGGGATTATGCTCGTACGATTCATGGGATTATTATAGCTATTTTATGAAGAGCGAATTTTCTCGGGTATACTGAATTAGAAAGAGCGTTATATATATATATATATATATATATATATATATATATATATATATATATATATATATATATACATACATACAAAATACTAATCATAGTGGGGGTGATAAGTAGTTAAATGGATTAATCCTAATCTTATAAATACAATACTGATAAATTAAAAAATAAAAAATATATCCATTTTTAATTTGGAAATTGATGAATCATACAGGTAAGAAATTCATTTTTATTGCATGAAAAGGATAGTAATTGCAATTAAGAATAGGAATGTTTGTAATATGTCTTCTTCCTAAGATTGAGGGAGGTGAGGTTTGGTCAACACTGCTGGTGAGCCATGATGTAATATACTGTTTTGTTTTTAAATCCCCGAAACTGTGTTTCATGGTAAACAACTGATGATCCCTTAAAAATAAAATTATTAGTACTATAGTAAATTCGAGAGCGAGTTGATGCAGTGATTGCAGATGATTAAAAAATGACTTACTGACTAGATGGTTTTCTAACGAATGATAAAAAATATTTATTATTTTTTTGTATAGTTTTAAAGGTTAAAAACTTCAAAGACTATATATATATATATATATATATATATATATATATATATATATATATATATATATATATATTCAGATTCAGACACATCTGATTGAACACGATGGTGTTATTTTTTTTCCGATCTTAATGGATAATTTTTCAATTTACCGGACGGTCTTTTTAATTTCAGTAGGTAACTTACACAGAATGATGCCAAAAGGTTGTTTTTCGGCCATATTTTCTTTCGGTGCATCCGATTATCTTCAGGAGCGGTTGTTATTGTTTTCGTTTTCTTTTTCTTTTTCTATGAAGCTTTTTATAATTATATATTTTTTTACTATATGACCCACCTCGAAAATAACATCTTCCTAGATCCAAAAAATAAACTCACTATCTATGGCCGATATGTTGATGACATATTCAATGCGACCGAATCAATACAAGACACCGAAAAACTCAAACTACACATAGAAACACTCCCCGTCCTCAAATTCACCTACGAACCAAACATAAATAACAAAATACCATTTCTCAACGTATTAGTAGATTCAAGCGATCCCATTAAATACACAACATCAGCATACAAAACCCTACCAACAATAACGCAATACGCCTAAATTACCATAGTGAATGCCCAAAAAGATATAAAACTACCCTTGTGAAAAATTTGATTCACCGCGCATACAATATAGCATCAACTCGACAAATATTTTACAAAAAGCTAACAAACATAAAGCAAACCCTAATAAACAATAAATTTTCCAATAAAATCGTTGATAAACACATAAAACTCTATTTAAACTCACTCCACAATAAAAACATAAACCCTAACAAAAATGACACGATCAAAATATACAATTACAATTACACACTAACTACAAAATAGATGAAAAATAATAACCAACCTAATTAAAAGATAGCCAAACCCACCGACCAAAACAAAAAGATCAAACTAATAATATAGTATACCAAATTTAAAACTTCCAGTTTAATAATAAAAACAACAACACTAACACCACACTAAATCAAATTAATGTAGTGTATGAATTTATTTGCTCTTTCGAAGAATGTCTCTGAACCCACTCCAAAAGTTCATACAACGCATACAACACTCTCCTGACGACTAACCTATCATTTCGCGTACGATAGTGCCATAAAACAACATCTAACACCCACGATAAAAATCTACAGTCGTCCGACATTAGCAATATCTTAATTAACAATACTTAAATCAGATATCTTAACAACTGCACACGACCATTAAAATTACTAGAAGCCATACTTGTAAAAAAACGACTGCCCTTTTTGGACCGGATCTCATTTAATACCGGGACAAATATACTAACAGTATTTAATAACTAAAAACTAAATAAATAAATAATGCAATAAAAAAATTGAAATTAAAAATAAAATAAAAATAAGTCGCTTCAACCCTCCTGTACCCACTTTTATAACCAATTAAAAATATATAATTACACCAAGCTTCATTGAAAAATAAATACAACGAAAACAACAACAATCGCCCCTGAAGATAATAGGATGCACCGATAGAAAACGCTGGAGAAGAATATAGTCGAAAAACGACCTTTGGGCGTCATTCTGTATAAGTTACCAACTGAAATTAAAAAGACTGCCCGCACAAATTAAAAAATTATCCATTAAGATCGGAAAAAAGAATAACTCCGTCATGTTCAATCAGATGTGCCTAAATAATAACATGCTGCCAAAATATACAAATATATATATATATATGTGTGGGGGGTGTATGTGTGTGTGTGTGTGTGTGTGTGTGTGTGTGTGTGCGCGCGCGCGGAGGGAGGGTCGCGTATGTGTGTGTGTATGTGTGTGTGCATATAAATAAACAAAGTCAAAGGTTTTATTAATATTACCAATCAGTTTTTTTCCAAAATAAAAGAAAACTTCAGCAGATTTTAGAGATCTGTTCATGATGAACAATTAATATTTGTATGTAAACATTGGACATTTGCTTTCGTGAAGTCGGCAGGTAAAATTTTTTTTTTTTTTAAACAGAAAGTTCTAAAAGAATAAAATGCATAACGATGTAAAGAGAAAACTTACGTCGCCCGTATTCTAGAGTGGCTACCTTGTTTTATGGGAACAACCTATCACACCATTATTACTCTATAAACTTAAATTGTATAAGATCCTTTGCTTACAAGTTACAAAGAAATTATACATAAACGGCCTTAGTCAATTTTAGACTAATTATTATATTTTATATGTTAATTGGGAGTAAAACCTAGGCATTTTCAAGTTCTATGATCAAAAACCTAATCTTATATATATCGGGGTATTGTTTTCGTATTCTGCGCTCGGCCATCTTGTTTTAGGGGAAAGCTATCGCATCATCATCATTACCGTATCGATTTAAATTGTTTTAGATTCTTTTTGGTTACATATTACAAAATATTATACATTGAAATACCTTAAACTAGTACTTATTATATATCATATGTTAATTGGGGTTGAAATGAGGGAAACGTTTTCAATTATATAAGTACTAAACTGGTCGTATATCAGGAGTAGCTTTCGTATTGCTTGGATTGTATTGCATATAATCCAAGGGCAATAAACAAGGCTTAGAAACTTGCTTTAATTACAACACTTTTATTAAAAGTATTGCTTACGTTGAGTTAATCTATGTCATATTTTGTTGTTAATATGATAGGTTTATTTTTATAACATACTTAGGTTCTACTAATGGTTCTGTTTAATAATATATCCCTTTATTCTAGATATTCCTTTATTCCAGATATCAATAATATCGACTATAAAATGTTTATATTCTTATTTATTTTATTTTAGCATTTATTTATGTACTCATTTAATTTGTCTTTCCAAATTTCTATCTCCGCTTATTCGGATAGTTTAAGCTATTAGTTTGTCCATTACAATTAATATTTGTTTCAAAATACGTTATTAAGGATACTACCGCCATATAGCTCGCTTCCTCGTTTTTAATATTTATGTACTTACAGCTACTTATTCTGGCCTGAGACGGGAGAGTACATAACTAGCTCTATGCAAACAATTTAGGACCCTATACTATCTTTTATTTAGTAAGTTCTCATTAGATACTATTATGTGGTTTGATGCTACGGTGCAAAGATTGCATCTCTTGGATTTACTATGTTTACATTTTCATGTTCTTCCTAATAGGAGCTATTTAAATATGTATATTGTTATTGCTACGTAATTCCTTTATCTGCTTTAGCAGAGTAGTTTATTTCTTGTTGAGATGATGATTAGGTATGTAAAAGGGGGCATACGAGCCCTAATGAAAATATCAGTAGCAGCCGAAGTATGGGCGGCAAGCGATTGTATTAGCAGCAGCAGGAGCAGCGTTTGAACGCATATGCAAATCGCCAAGTATGCTCGGACTCATGTCTGAAGAAAAAGTAAAAGGAGACCACGTAGCCAGAAAGAAAAAAGTCAACACCGAAGCAGACAGACGTGTAAAGGCGGTGGTGGGTTGGCTGTTGCCAGCTTTGGTTGGAAGAAAGAGGGACGTGTTAAATAGGCATGTGGCAGCGGGAAACTTTTAAGCTAGCGTCGAGTCGGGGAGAAACAAAAACGGTAATAACCGATTTATGTTAAAAAAAAAAAACAAAGAAAAGCCGAATCGGATTTATTTATTTTTGTTTGTTTGTTCCTTTCTGACGGTGCCGGACGGCGTGGGGGTCCGAGACAGGTTTGAATTCTAATGAACAATGTTCAAACGTAACGGCTACGTTTCGGGCACATAAATGATAATACATGATTTCTGAATCGATCCTTGAACCTGACACTCTCTTTGCGCTCTAGTTCTAGTTCTTTCCATTTATACACGGTGTCCGAAATAAGAAATTATTTTCTAAATGAACTTCATTACTGTTCCTACAATTACATAGTAGTTTTCCATCAATATATTATCCCTTTTCGCCTTATTAGAACCTTTTAAAGTTGTAAGTAAATTGATAGAGATTGAAAAGAACAATTTCACTGTGTTTATGTTGATAAATGTTCTTGTGTTTCTACCTAGAAAAAGGTTCTTTTATAGGATCTGGTCAAACTACTTCGTTATGTTGCTCAAGATGTGTATACTTTAAGGCAGATTGAACCATATTGAATTTCTACCTCTATTATTCGTCACATGATTCCTAGTTTAAAATGTTAGTGTGGCGTCTTTTTTTTCTATTTAGATTGGTTTTATTCGTGCTATTGTATTACTTTTACCATCCTTTTGTTTAGGATTGCACATTTTATATGTATATGTATTTTATAGAGAAAGGGGCGACAAAGAAGGTAAAAAAGGGACGGATATGTACGTGTTTGTGGAATATCTGTAGTGTTTCGTATAAAAAAATATAGAAGCTATTCTGTGAAGACATTCATCCAATCAACGCAATGACGAAACGGTCCGCAGAGGAAGATTTTGGTAATGACGTTAACACGAATCTGAATAAAATAAGTTTTATTGCTGTGTTTGCTTGGATTTCATTCTTGGATTTCTTATTTTGTATCTTTCTAATTCTATTCTGTTACTTTGTTATTCCACTGACGTTCCGAAGACAATGATCATAAAATAAAAAACTCCCCGAACAGTCACTCGACTGGTTTGTTTTTCCTCTCTCATAAAATGCAACGTATGTTCAAAATTCAATCCACTTCAATAAAATCGGTATATACATCATGAGTTTCATTTTCTTTTACTTATATCTGTGTGTGTATGCAAGTGTGTGTGTGTATATATGTATATATGTGTGTTTAAAAGTACATGGAAATGGATAAAAAAATCAACAATAAAGCAAGGGAAAGATGGCCTTCTTCTGTCAAGTAGTGACGATCACCATATGTGTGTATATATATATGTATGTATATATATATATATATATATATATATATATATATATATATATATATATATATATATATATATATATATATATATATATATATATAATACAAATGCAATTTATATATTCTTTTTTTTTATTTTTTGGGAATAAATAAATGACAATTCTTTAAATGAGGCTGCATAAGTCACGCAAGTAGGTAACCAATTTCTGTCTTTTTTTTTTAAATTTGCAATGCAAATTCGATAGACAACGCTTTTTTGACTTCTTAATATTCTTCTTATTTCTCTTTTTGTTGTTGTTGTTGTTGTTTCTTTTTCATTTTACTCGCATAACTTTATCGTACTGTCTCATCTGTTTTTGTTCTGTTAGTCTTTCACACCCTTTCTCGCTTTATCTCATTTCCACTCGCTTTCCCCCCCCTCGCTTTTTCTCGACCTCTCTCTCCCCCTATTATACTCTCTGTCTCTCTCTCTATCGATCTCACGCTCAGTCTTTTCTCCTATCTCTTTATATAATACTATATATATTATATAATAATTTTGTACCTTTTCCCAATGTCTATTTTTCTATTTTCTCTCTCTTACTGTCTGTCCCTCTCTCTCTCTCTCTCTCTCTCTCTCTCTCTCTCTCACTCTCTTTAAATAAAGCTATATATTTGTTCGTTCTTATCCACTCTTCCCTCTCTCTCTCTTTCTTTCTCTTTCTCTAACTCTCTCTCTCTCTCTCTCTCTCTCTCTCTCTCTCTCTCTCTATATATATATATATATATATATATATATATATATATATATTGCTTGTCCGTTTACTCGCTTGCTTTTGGCACTCTCTCCATCTTCATATCCTCTCTCTCTTTCTCTCTCTCTTTCCCTCTCCATATAGTTTTATCTATCTATATCTATGTTCTCTATACCCAATATACACTCCTACAAAACAAATACAAATCAATCACATATAAAACCTATGTACAATTGTGGCAACTCTTTTTATTTTTATCTCAAACAGGGCATACTGCTATTTAGACGAAGGGTCTACTATTTCAAACCATGTCTGCAGGCAAATGTTGAGTAGCGAGACGTCTATTTAAATTACATTTAAACATCTACATGTTATTACTGTCAGGGAAACAGAAAACATGGAAGGAATTCCAAAGTCTAGCAGGTCGAGTGAATAAATTATTACAGTAGAAGGCTTTATGGCATTAGGCATCTAAACAGTGAAGGAGTGGGATTTTCCTGTATGTCCGTTTTTTCGGGAGTATAGACGTCGAGGGGGCACAAGGGCCATGAGTTCACCAGAACACGTTCCATTAAAGTAATTGTAAAACAGGCAAGGGGGGTGTAACAAATTTGGTGATGGGACAGAGGTTGGCGCTTTGCCGATAGTTCAAGACCTATTAGATTTGATATTCTTTTTTGAACACTGTCTAAGAGAGCGAGATTAGTTGTAGATGCACCAAACGGTAATATGACAAAATACTCCATGCTTGAGTGAACGGTGATTTTGTAGAAATAAAAGATACTCTTAAATGTATTTTTAGTACAGTAGGCGAGGCCTGTCTTTTGTGCCATAGCCTTGTTATCATCCTTAATATATTTGTTCCAATTCTTGCCGCTCGTGAATGTTAAGCCGAACATAAAATGATCCAAAAATGACCCAATAATGATTCAATAATTATCCAATAATGACGTAACACTCAACAACTAACAAGCCTCGCTGCGCTTTATAAATAATTTTTTACTGCCCTCACGTTTTCTCGTTCTTTTCCGTACTTTCTTTCAACCCCGTATACTTTATAAATCCTTTTACCTTCTTTATGGTTTCCTTTCATTCCTTCGTCGCCTTTTCGTTTTACATATTCCCGTTGGTCTTCGCCATTTCTCGCAATTATTCTCTTTTTTTTCTTGTATCCCAGATTATTCTACTAAAGTTTTTTTTAAACAATTTCAGATTTTTCAAAATTCTTCTTTCCTTCATTCTAGAGCCATATCACCATTTCAGACGCTTTCTAATTTATGCATATACTCTTATCTTACTCACTCTATCATAAATGGTTTCGTTAATACACAGGGTCGTCTAAATCCATCATTAACAACCAACGAAACATATTTTCAAAACAAAGTCCTCAAACCTATACAAAAGAGAATTTCTGAGTCAATTTTGCCAAATAATTAAAAAATAAATAAAAACGTCAAAACCCCCCGCTGCAACATAGAATAATAATATGTACGACAGAAAATACACAGCCATCTTGTCTGAGATGGTTGTCTATTCTCTTTTTTAATCCGTTTTCTCTTTGACAGAAACTAATACCGTTTCATAAAAAAACACGAAATACATAAGATGCTATTTTCGCGATTGCTAGAATTTTCTTTTAATTATTGTTCATGTATAAAATTTACATATTTTTATGAAGAAACACATGAATGTGTGTCGACATAAGTAGACTGGTACTTGAAAAGACAGACAGGCGAATACAAGAAGGGGCGTTTTTAAATTTAATGATTTAAGCTTATAATTTTGAAAACAAGTCTCCATATTGTTTTTATAATTTTTTCCATTTTTGAATTAATTTCTACTTTAGAACAACATAGAGAACTTGAATGCCTACTAAACACTCTCCTCGAGTGTTTAAGGTTTCTTTATATAGGGACCGGTCAGGACAAACTGATTTGAAAATACTTTTTACAAAAATTAAACTCTGAACAAATATTCAAACTTACATAATATTCGAACTCCACCAGACTTGATGATTTCTTGTCCTGAATTCAGGAAGACTAAGAGACCATAATATATATATTGATCCCAATTGAGGGTGAAATCAAAGCTAAATAATCCGACTAGAGCAAACCAGAAAAAGCTGAAAAAAGTGAGAGCAGACGTCAGGAAAAAGCTAAGAGATATGCAGAAGCAAGCAGAGGAAAACAATTTTGCAGGTTTCTTCAGGCCACTGAAGGAAGTGTATGGCCCCAGCGCCCAAATGACTAACACCCTCTTATCGGAGGATGGAAATGTTACAGTGTCTCAACCAAAAACAGTTAATTTAAAGATGGCAAGAATACTTCAGCATCCTATTGAATGTAGAATCAAATACGGATGAGATCTTAACCCACATAATAGTCTTCCCCGAACAGAAGGACCTGAATGACACAACAACTTTTGAGGAAGTAAGGGAAGCATTTAACAAAACTAAAATGAACAAATCTCCATTTATGATGTACCAGCTGAAGTATACAAGTTCGGCAGATCCAAAGAAAAGCCATTAAACAATACCGGGAGCCCTACATAGTCTTTGTAGACTTTCGCAAAGCATTTGATGCGGTTGACCGAAAAATGCTGTGGAAAGTCCTTAAAGTGTTCGGATACCTCGATCACTCCGTGGGAATTATCAAACAATTTCATGAAGAAACAAAAGGGAGAGTTGTAGTAGGGAATCTAGAAAGCGAACTCCTAGAAGTAAACCACGGCATCAAACAAGGGTGCGTAGTGACCCCAACACTGTTCATCCTATTTTTGGCAACAGTCTAAATGATGCTTCATAAAAATATCGAAGAAAGTGTCTTCATTCGCACGTGTCCCGACAGGAAAATGTTAAAACTTACAAGACTGAGGGCCATGGCCAAGACCAGAAAGGAGCTGATAACCGAACTGCTGTCCGCAGATGACACTGCTCTGATAGCTCACAATCAAGCTCAGATACCTTCTCTCAAACAGCTGAGAAGATTGGCAGACAAATCAACATAGCGAAGGCAGAAGTGATGTATCAGCCCTCACCCGATAACAACGACCCCAACAGCCTGTAATAACAATAAATGGTGAGGTGCTAAAAGTTGTAAAAAACTTCAAATATCTTGGAAACACCCTAAGCACTGACAACCGTGCCGAGAAAGAAATAAACTGCCAAATTCAAAGCGCATGTGCCTCCTTTGATAAGCTAGAAAACGGCTCTGGAAAAGGACCGATATCCGGTTAGACGCAAAAGTCTACAAAGCCGTCGTCATTCCAGCCTTGCTGTACTCAGCAGATACTTATGCTCTGTATAGAGAACACATAGAGAGACTTAAAGCCGCCCAACAGAGACACCTGAGAAGGATCATGAAGATCAAATGGAATGACTGTATATTAAACATGGAAGTTCTTCAGAGAGCAAACCTAGCAGCATGGAAGCTATCCTTGCTACTATGCAACTATGATTGACCGGGCACATTGCCAGAAATGGAAAACAACCGAATACCAAAGAGGATCTTCTAGGGGAAACTGAAAAATGGAACTCGTAAATTAGTAAGCCAGAAACTTCGCTACAAGGATGTAACAAAGCGGCACCTGAAGGCGATGAACATCAGTGCCGAGAGTTGAGAGGGACAAGCCAAAGAAAGTAGCTGGCGGAACAGTTTCAACAAACGGAAGGAAATAATAGAGAGAAAGATTGGAGAAGCCTTAGAGCTGAGACACTATCAAGGACACATCCCCGGCATCTACATATGTGGTGCCTGCGACCGGACGTTTCACACAGAAAGAGGACAACGCTAACACCGAGGGATAAAGCAGAGGCTCCGACTAGTCATCGTCAAGATTGACGGACTGCATAATGACGATATATATATATATATATATATATATATATATATATATATATATATATATATATATATATATAAATTCGTTTTTCTTTTGTGTGTATTGATATTCATATTAAAACCCCTCTTTTCTATTTATTTAAAAAGAAAATACAATTTTCTTATATATGAGTTTTGGAATTGCATTCACTAGCAAAAGATCTAGCTAATTTACATATTCATTTAAACATTCAATTAATTCCCTATTAGTGGATTCGGTTTTCTTATGAGATGATCATCTTTAGTTAACTATTACGTGTAATTATATTCATGCAGATATTCTACATGATTTATACTTGCATAATATTTGCGTAAAAAGCTTACAGTAAACAGAACATTGTTTCCATATATATTTATGTATACGTATATATTTTTGTTTAATCTATCTATCTATCTCTATATCTATAAAAGTGAACGTGTCTCTGTGTGTGTCTGTGTACATTACCATACACTATAACTTTGTCAATTTTCAGTCTAAAGACTCGAAATTTGATATACAAGGTACTGAGATTTGGGAAGCTCTGGGAATTCGTTTTCGGAAAGATATTTGAATATTAAAGGGTAAAAGTTCAACAATTTGACCTTTCAGAACTCTACCAACTCCTCCGACAATTTTGGTCTAAACACTTGAAATTTTAGATATGGGTTCCTTGGACATGGATCTAACTTAATAACTTGATTTGAGACCCAAACAATAAATGTTAAGGGGTCATAATAAGGGTCAAATATAAAACAAAATTGAACTCTTCGGTTTCTACCAAATTACTCAGACAATTTCTGGTCTAAACATTTGAAAGTTTACATAAAGGGTATTCAGAGATAGAGCAAGCTGTTTAATCGGTTTGAGTCAAAAATATTTAGTTACCAATATATAAATGTATGTTTGCATGTCTTCCTAAAACTTTCGACAGAGGCGACGGATGAATACAAGATCAGTATCGCGTGTAAGGTCGACCTTTCAGACGACAAATATCAAAAAATTGGCTAAAAACATTAATATCTTCACCTTAAACTAGGCCCTTTTCTACAGGGGGTTCGCTTTTTTCGCCGATATTTTTGAAAGTCATCCTCTGTTTCCGATTGTCCAGCCTGAATTAAAACCTACGTCACTTCCGGTTTGGTGGTGGTCGTAACAGCAAAGACGTACGGTTTTTCCCCGTTCTTTTCCTCCTTCACGGTACGGGTTCGAGCCTGCCTTCCTACTACCACATTTTGCCCACCAGACACATCCAAACACCCGGGCAACGCCGGGCTGAAATGCTAGTCTATATGCATGTAAAAGTTAACGCGTCTACGTATCTGTCTGTATGTGTGTCTGTGTGTGTGTGTGTGTACATTTCCCTACGCAATAACTCTGTCAATATGAAGTCTACATATTCGAAATTTGATATAGTGTACTGAGATTTGGGATAATCTATGTGATCGGTTTTCGACCAGAAATTTGGCTGTTAAGGGGTCAAAGTTCAACGATTTGACTTTTGAAAACTCTACCAAACTCCTCCGACAGTTTTGGATCTAAACATTTGAAATTTTAGATATAGGTTCCTTGGACATGGATCTAACTTAATAACTTGATTTGAGCCCAAAACAATAAATTTTAAGGAGTCATAATAGGGGTCAAAGTTTAAAAGAATTTAACCTCTTCGGTCTCTACCAAATTACTAAGACAATTTCTGGTCTGAACATTTGAAATTTTGCATAAAGAGTATTCAGAAATAGGTCAAGCTTTTTCATCGGTTTGGTTCGAAAATTTTCAGTTACCAATATATAAATGTATATATGTATGTATGCATGCATGTATGTATGTATGTATGTATGTATGTATGTATGCCCAACACAGAGGCGACGAATTTTACAAAGATCAGAATCGTTTTAAAGCTAAACCTTTCAGACGACAATTATCGAAAAATTGGCTTAAAACATTAATATCTTTACCTTAAACTGGACACTTTTCTACAGGTTGGGTCGCTTTTTTCGCCGATATTTTTTTAATTCATCCTCTCCTTTCAGTTGTCTAGCCTTAATTTTAAAAAATGTCACTTCCGGTTTGGCGGTGGTGGTAACAGCATAGACGTACGGTTTTTTCCACGTTCTTTTCCTCCTCTTCGGTACGGGTTCGAGCCTGCCTTCCTATTACCACATTTTTTTTTTTTTGCTCAACATATACAGACAAACACTCGGGCAACACCTGGCTGAAATGCTAGTCTATATATCTATAAAAGTGAACGTGTCTGTATATATCTCTGTCTGTGTGTCTGTGCGTGTGTACATTTCCCTACGCAATAACTCTGTCAATTTTAAGTCTGCAGACTCAAAATTTCATATACAGGCTAATGAGATTTGGGAAATGCTCGATTTTCGGCCAGAAATTTTGGCGATAAAGGGATCAACGTTCAAAGATTTGACCTTTGAGAACTCTACCAAACTCCTCCGATAATTTTAAGTCTAAACACTTTAAATTTTAGATATAGATTCCTTGTACATGGATCTAACTTAATAACTATATTTGAGCCGAAAAATATAAATGTTAAAGGGGGCATAATAGGGGTAAAAGTTAAAAAAAAAATGACCTCTTTTTGTGCTAAACATACACCTCCAAATACTCGGGCAACACCGGGCACCCATGCTAGTATGTCTATAAAAGTGAATATGTCTGTGTGTCTGTGTATCTGTGTGTGTACATTTCCCTACGCAATAACTCTCTCAATTTTAAGTCTACAGACTCGAAATTTTATATGCATGGTACTGAGATTTCGGAAAATGTTTGTGATTGGTTTTCGCCCAGAAATTTGGCTGTTAAGGGGTCAAAGTTCAACGATTTGACCTTTGAGAACTCTACCAAACTCCTCCGACAATTTTTGGTGTAAGCATTTGAATTTTAGATATAGGTTCCTTGGACATGGATCTAACTTAATAACTTGATTTGAGCCCAAAACAATAAATTCTAAGGGGTCATAATAGGGGTCAAAGTTTTTTTTTTTAAATTGACCTCTGCGGTCTCTACCAAATTACTCAGACAATTTCTGGTCTAAACATTTGAAATTTTACATACAGGGTATTCAGAGATAGGGCAAGCTTGGGTGTGATCGTAACAGTATAGACGTCAGGTTTTTCTCCCGTTCTTTTCCTCTTTCGCGGTACGAGTTCGAGCCTGCCTTCCTACTACCACTTTTTTTTTTTTTTTGCTCAACAATCACATACAAACACCCTGGCAATGCTGGGCTGAAATGCTAGTATATCTATAAAAGTGAACGTGTCTGTGTGTGTGTGTCTGTGTACATTTTCCTTCGCAATAATTCTGTCAATTTTAAGTCTAAAGACTGGAAATTTTATATACAGGGTACTGAGATTTGGTAAAATCTTTGTGATCAATTTTCGTCTAGAAATTTGACGGTTAAGGGGTCAAAGTTCAACGATTTGATCTTTGAGAACTTTACTCCTCCGAAAATGTTGGGTCTAAACATTTTAGATATAGGTTCCGTGGACAAGGATCGAACTTAATAACTTCATTTGAGCCCAAAACAATAAATGTTAAGGGGTCATAATAGGGGTCAAATTTAAAAAAAAATTGACAGCTTTTTTTTAATTTTTTTTTTTTTTTTTTTTTTTTTGCTCAACGCCGGACTGAAATGCTAGTCTATACTCCTATAAATTCGTTTTTCTTTTGTGTGTGTCGATATTCATATTAAAAACCCTCTTTTCTATTTATTTAAAAAGAAAATACAATTTTCCTATATGTGGTTTCTGGAATTGCATTCACTAGCAAAAGATCTAGGTAATTTTGCATATTCTTTTAAACATTCATTCTAATTTCCTATTAGTTTTTTTCGGTTTTCTTATGGGATGATCATCTTTAGTTAACTACTAGCATGGGTTCCCGGCGTTTCCCGTGTGTTTGGAGGTGTATGCTGAGAAAAAAAAACGATCGATTTTTGTAACTTTGACCCCTATTATGACCCCCTTAACATTTATTGGTTTGGGCTCAAATCAAGTTATTAAGTTAAATCCATGTCCAAGGAACCTATATCTGAAATTTCAAGCGTTTACATGTACAATCCGCTCTGATTCATCCCGACGGAATAAAAATTTTAAGTCATTACTTTCGGAACATCACTCGTGAATGAAGTTGTCTTTTTTTGTATTTCACTTCAGTAAACTTTAAGAGATCAAGAGGCTCCTTCCTGGAGCTAACCCTTGATTCCGTTATGATTTAAATTTATATCCGAGGGCTCTTTTATGAATAGATACTGTTCCCTTTATGGCTACTATCTGTATTTCATTGCAGCTTGGTCTTCCAGGGATCGCTTTGTGTCTATGTGTATATCCAGATTAAACTTAAAAATAAAAAGCAACCACAAAGTTTGTATTTTCTCGATCGGCGATGTCTAGATGTATTATATCTAAGATTATTCATTGTTTGACTCTAAATTAGAATAGATTTTGTTAGATGTAAAAGGAAGTGACTCTGATTTTAAGAGTTGTTTCCGTTACGTTGATTTATTTTCTCCATCAATATATAAAATATGTGTGTATATACGTAAGTTAAGGATGTGTATATGTATATATTTTCTATATAAGTGATTCGCCTCTAAATTAATATATCAGAACTAATTTTAAAACACAATTGATGTGATGTAAGGTGTCCTAATCTGGGTTAATTCAATTTGATTTGATTTTAATAAAAAGACGAAGTAAAAATTGTGTTAGAAAGCTCTTCATAAAAATTCAAATATTTCTAACTTTGTTACATTTTAACAATTGGTATTAGACATAAGTAAATGAATATTTCCCAAATTTAATCTTCTTTTAGACATTTTAAAGAGATCTGTGTGTCATAATACGATCACAAACTATCATTTTGAAATTCAAATTGCTCAGAGTTGCATTGAATTTAACAAATAGACACAAGACACTAATAAATTCAGATTTCTCTAGGTTGGAATTACGCCTTGAGTTTAAGATATTGTTTAGAATAAAAATCATTTGGGTTATTTCGATTATTCGGACTACTGTTCTCATCTTGAGTTTTATTTATACAGCATGTCGGCCAACATAACCTTTGAGATTGTTCATGTATATTTTTCGAACTCGGGAATATTACTGTTGAACTCGGGAATCTTTACGTCGAACTTGGGAATCTGCCCGGAATTAAACACGAAACCAATTATTTAATTCACGACGCATACTCACACTCCGACAGCCATTCCAATGTACAAGTGGTAAGTAATTTGAAATCATTTTTTACATATTGCTTGCACCGATGATTGAACCTTCAACCTCCAAAAGAGTGTCATTTCTAAATGAATTTAATTTATCCGTTACGCCACCGCCCCTTATCTAAAGAATTCCATATGCATAATAATAATCATGTAATAGATTTCGCTAAAAATTTTATTGCATCACTTTTTTACTAAACTAATTAAAGGAAATATGAAATATGCATTCTAGTTAACAGTTAACGGGGACATATTTTAATTTTATATACATTTAGTTTGTGAAAAGAAACTAGAAAAGAAATTAAAATTACAATCTAATGCTGCTCATGGTGCTTATATTTGTCCTGTGACATGAATTTGTGTGTTTGTTTGTTTTTTGTTTTTTTATGTTTTTTGGGGTTTCTTTTTTTTTGCAAGGTAGTCACAACTTATCAAGGCTCGGAAGCCACTCGGGGATAAGGGTTATTGTGTGTACTGTAGGTTAGTGTTGTAGATCTGATAAAGTGTCTTACTTAAGGGGGCGGTTCACATTTGTTTACATTGGACTTGAAGACATCCAGGTTGTAGTCAGGTGGGAAATAGGCAACCGGAACAGAGTTCCACAGACGTGCACTTCTAAGAAAAAAGTTTTGTTCATGGAATCTACGTTTTGATTTTGGCACAGATAAGGAGTGGGGAAAATTTTTGACAGTGGTTTCAGCTAGGCGGGATTTTATCGTGAAAGATTGGCGAGGCGGACGTGAGATTGGAGTGCAGAGGAGCACCTGCCATGATAGTAACGATAAAACAAAGACAGACTCGCAACGTCTCTCCTGTGGGAGAGAGGTTGCAGGAAAGAGAAAAGGGTATCACCCACTAGGCTACGAAGCCTATTTTGTACTCTGTCAAGGCAGGATAGGCTGTTTTTAGCAGCTCCTGCCCAAATGTGATACCAGTACTCCATCCTTGGACGTAGTTGGCTTTTATATAGAGAATTGCATCAGGGGTGAGATATCTTCTGGAGCGGTAGAAGGATCCTACCATTTTTCCAGCGACCTTGGAAACTGACTTGATGTACGTGTTCCATTTAAGGTCGGGAGTAAAGGTCAAGCCCAGAAGCTTATCAAAACATGGAGCTTCCCCTAGACAAGAGCCACTCATTTCAATTGATGCCAGATGGGGATCAGAGCATTGATGATGTAAAGATAAGAACATTTGTTTTAGCTGCATTAAAAGTAACCAGCCACCTCCTCCCCCATTGTACCACTTGATCAGATGAGAGAGAATCTGAGATAACTTTGTCATTTATGGCCTTTGATGTGTTGCCATAGATGGTCGTGTCATCAGCATAGATGTCAACGAATGATTTAAGTATGTGTTTTGGGAGATCATTGATGTGTATCAGGAAAAGAATTGGGCCTAGGATGGACCCCTGAGGGACTCCGCCATTAATACTGTGGGCCTCTGATTTCTTCCCATCAACCACTACTCTTATGAGCCTATCGGAGAGAAATGATTTAATGATTGAGAAAACATTTCCAGATATACCGTAGCTGGAAATCTTGTGAAGTAGTCCCTTATGCCATACCTTATCAAAGGCCTTTGATATGTCCAAAGCAATTGCCCTAGAGAGGAAGTCTTTGTCAAGAGATTCGATAATCCTATGAGATATAAGAGTTAGCACATCTGTTGTAGATCTGGCAGAACGGAAACCATATTGCATGTCACTAAGAAGGTTATTTCTGCTGAGGTGTTTGACTACTTCTCTGTTTAATATGGATTCCAGCAGCTTACTCATGACACACAGAAGACTTATTGGTCTGTACTGAGAGGGAGATGACTTATCATCTGAATTCTTAAATACAGGGCATACTGATGAGGTCTTCCAGGGTGTTGGGAAGCACTTCTCTTTAAGGCAACGCTTAAAGAGTTTTGTAAGTATGGGGGCAAGTTCTGGGTGAAGCTTTTTAAGCACAATGATTGGAATGCCGCCAGGACCAGTTGCTTTACGGTAATCAAGGTTCTTAATTAGCTTGGCGACCTCACGTACAGATATTTGTATGTTGCAGAGCGTGTTGTCCGTTATAGGAGGAAATATGGGGAGTTGATGGCCTTCGTCGCATAGAGTAGAATTAGCTGCAAAGTTCTTGGCAAATACTTTGGCCTTATCTGATGCTGACGAGATGACCTCAGGTCCATTGATGATGGTTGGGATAGAATGCACTCTTCTGTTCAGGATCCTATTTGTAATTTGCCAAAACTGGTGGGAACCAAGCCGCTTCTCAGCTACTTTGGATTTAGCGGACTGAGCATACAGCTCTCTTGCATTTTTTATTACTCTTTTGCAGTGGTTGCTGGCAGTCCTGAAGGCAGCTTTAGTCTCAGTGCATCTATTACGTTGATAGCTATGGAAAAAGTGATTTCTGTGCACTATGGCAATAGCACATTCTGGGGAGAACCATGGCTGGCTGTTAGGTTTTTGTTGGAATTTTTTGGATGGTATGAATCGGTCTATGCCTACAATTAACCATTCGGTCAGGTCTGATACTATGGAGAACAATGCAGGGGTAGATCGGATATAAATGTACGGAAGCTATCCCAGTCAGCGGTAGAGTATCGATATACAGTACGGTGGAGAGGTACATCTGAAGACTTATTGCATTTCGTTTTTATCTTAACTGATACAACCCAGAGGAGACAGAACGGAACTTGAACATAGCTCAGAGGAAGTTGTGATGAAAAGGTCTAGAAGGCTAGCATACTGACCGTAAGTATTGGGCACTCGGGTGGGTTCGTGAACAATCTGGGTGAGGTCATAGGCAATGGCAAAATCATGCCAGAACTTCCCCTTATCATCTGTCTTGTTAGAGTTGGTCGGCAATTCCACATTGTGGACATTGAAGTCACCACAAATTTGGATGTTAGTTGAAGGGTGAGAAGACAGGATGTGGTTAATTTTTTCAGATATGCTCTTAAAGAAAGTAAATCCGCTATTGTGGGGGCGATAGAGAGCAAATATAAATGCAATGGTGTAAGCAAGTGCATGTATTGTTAATTAGGGTATTTTCTGGAGATATCCCTACCACACGGAAAGCCATCTTTAATGTAGGCACATATTTCATGTACATAGCGATCTTGGGGGTCAGATTTAGATGTTAAGTTAGAGTCTCCTTTAATTATGAATTCGTCAAGGGAATGCCAATTTCGCTAAGGAAAAATATGTCTGCTCAGACATATTCTTCCGTACACCTCACACTCCAGACCAATTTGGCGCCACATATCCACTCCATATCAGGCTAAGCTTGATAACGTGAGCCTCAATGTTAAGGCATTGGGTCCGTCCAAGCGCCTCCACATCACTGACATGAATCTGCCAACCCACACCTAAGATTCGCTGTAGGCACATCTGGTGAAACCGCTCGAGACGTCTCAAATGCTCCCTGTATGTTGTCCAAGTTTCACAATCATAGAGAAGAGTAGAGAGAACGCATGCGGCATAAACCATAATCTTAGTTGGCAGCAAGATCCCATGACGTTTCCACAAACGCACGTCCAACTTTCCGAAGGCATCACTTGCCCTGCTGATCCGTAAGGATACCTCATTATCCAGGGCACCGGACATACTCAGTGTGCTACCCAAGTATACAAACTTAGTGACAACCCCTATCCTTGACCCACAGATGTAAACTGATGGCTCATAGTATGGCATGACCGGATCAGGCTGATACATTAAGACAGTTTTTTTTTTCAGATTGATGGTCAGGCCCAATGCGCTGCAGGCAACTACGAACGCGTCCACAAGATGCTGCATATCAGTCACCGTATGAGCCACCAGATCACAGTCATCCGCATAGAGCAAGTCACGAATCGTGTTGGTGAGTACCTTTGTACTTGCATTGAAGCGCCTAATGTTGAACAACCCCCAGTAGTTCGGTAACGAATATATACACAATCAGAGCACCCCACCTCAAATGCCATCCGAAAGACCATGGTGAAATAGAACGCAAAGAGTGTGGGTGCTGGAATTTCTCCCCGCTTAACTCCATTTTCTACTGAGATAGGATCAGCCAGCTTTCCCCCAAAGTTGATCACAACCTTCATATCATCGTGGAAGAGCTTTAAGATGGTTACAAACTTGTCAGAACAGACAAGCTTTTTCAGAATCTCCCACAAAGCATCCCTATTGACTGTATCAAAGGCCTTGGTTAAATCGATGAACACCTGATACAGTCCCTTTTGCTGTTCTATACATTTCTTCTGTAGTTGCCTGGCTGTAAAAATTAGATCCACTGTCCCTCAACATCTTTAGAAACCAGACTGCGACTCAAGCAAAACATCATCAGCAATATGCTCCAGCATTCTTTCTAGATGATCCTACAGAGCACCTTACCGACTACTGACAGCAAAGAGATTCCCCGATAATTTCCACATTCATTTCTGCTACCCTTCCCCTTGTATAGCACTACCATCAATGAATTCCGCCAATCCTGCGGAATACACTCATCCCGCCAAGCAGTCTGTAACAAGTCCGCTAAGCGTTGCATCACCTTGGGTCCAGAAAATTTAAAGATCTCCGCATGCAAATGATTCAGGTCAGGAAACTTTCTATTGTTCAGCTTATGGACAGCTGCTTCAACCTCCTGGAGAGAAGAAACCTCTGCCAAGATATCCTTGACTCGATTGCTAGGAATCGACCCAACAAACTCCTGATCATCGTAAGAAGGTCTGTTCAGGTCATCGAAATACTCCCTCCATCTATGAAGAATGTCGGTAGGATCTCGGAGAAGATCCCCACCATCCCTCGAGCGCAGAGGAGTGATAGGTGATCTGGATGGTCCGTAAACCGCACGCAGTAGGCTGTATAAGATCTTGGTGTTGTTCGAATCCGAGGCTAGCTGTATTTCCTCAACTTTCTGCTTCCACCATTTAGCCGCCACGTTACGCAACCTCCTCTGCACCTCGTGCTTGATTGCCTTAAACTTGTCCTCAATCGATCTTGCTCACCATCCGTCAAATCGCTCATCATTTGGAAATTAAATTTAGGTCTTCGCTGGAGATATCTCTACCACACGGAAAGCCATCTTTAATGTAGGCACATATTCCATGTGCATGGCGATTTTGGGAGTCAGATTTAGATGTTAAGTTAGAGTGTCCTTTAATTATGAAATTCGTCAAGGGAAGTGGTCGGCCTTATGCCAGTTTCGCTTAGGAAGAATATGTTTGGTTTCGTCTCCTGTAATTGGGTTTCAACCTCTGAAAGGTTGGAATGTAGACCCCTGATGTTGGAGGAGACATGGTAGTAGGGGGTCTACGTTGGAGGATGGGGTTCTAGGTTTACAAGTGTTATCTTTCTATCGCTGTAATCTGTTAGAGAAACTTTCGTATTTCTTGCTGACATGAAGAACTTATGTAGAAGAATTCTAAAGAATTCTCCAAATGGTTGGTGAGAAGCCCGAAAGGCGTTACTAAACATGAGATGGCTAGAATCAAAAACATCTGTTATGAAAATTGATCCCGTTATTATATATGCATTAATATTAATATATATATATATATGTGTGTGTGTGTGTGTGTGTGTGTGTGTGTGTGTGCTTGTATTAGTTCTTCTCTTTATTATATACAAGCACACACACATATATACTTTTGAATGAACTAAAGTTTATATACCAAAAAGCATTTACCTTAATGCTAGTTGGAAATACTTTTCCCTTCACTAATGTTAATCCCCGAAATAGAGAGCGATATATATATATATATATATATATATATATATATAGATAGATAGATAGATAGATAGATAGATAAAGAACATGTTTCGTCGTTTATGACTCGTCTGCGTGGCTGAACTTAATATAATTCGAAATCTGGAAATCAGAATATAAAACGTGAAGATCTACCACTGGACTTGTATTCTCTGGTGTTAAAATATATCGTTGTTTTATAGATACCATTTCTTTGCATATTTTGTTTGCGATATTTTTGAGTGAATGCAAATATTAACCTTTATTATTATTGGGAATAATTTTTCCTTTACTAATCTGATCTCCACAGTTAAGAAGAATGTTTATGCATTTATATATTAATATATGCATGCGTATACATATGCCTGTACGTTGATAGTCGTGATATGTGTGTGTGTCACGGTTTTTTGCATGTGTTGCAATATTTTGGACGTGTAAATGCTGCCCACCTCAGCATTATGTGGCACAAGGCCGGAAAGTGGGAACCCTGCAGGCTCCCCTAAAGGAGGGGCACTCCTGCAATTTTAAAAATTGCCTGAGTAACCCCGTCGGCATTCCACGGTCGGGGCGCCTCAGGCAGCAAGCAATAAACTTGCCCCACCGGAAAGCCCGGTGGCAAGGCCTGGGAGGGTGGACCTCCTAGGTATTACCCAGGCGGTGTACCTCAGTCCAACAGGTGCTGGGCCAGTTCCCGGCCCCTCACCTGTTGGGCTGAGTGTCAAGTGACGAATCCTTGACTTGTACTACCCTGTCTCCCTGCAGCCGAAGCCGTTCGGAGACACATCCCATCACAACAGACGCAGTAATGGGGTATAATCCCACACAGTCGGGCGATTCTATTTATAAACGATGCTTCTAGGAGCTGACGAATCGAATTAATTCACGTTCTGCTACCAACCAATCAAAAGCCAGAATTGTTCCATAAATATTAACCTTTTCTGTAGCAATCTCGCACGTTTTTTTTCAGTCTCGACACGGTACGAATATTTTGCTCTGTGGAACTGTCTACTGCAAACTAGTCACCACTCAAGACTTATGTGTAACAACGAACCATCGGAAACTGTTCTGAAACTAAACATGGCTTACACTTCTAGAGTATGCGTGCGGGTATATTTGCCCAGAAATTATTTTAAGGATTTGCACTTTTGACACCGAAATCTAATCTTCATCGATTGCTAAAAGACTGCCTATCCAATCAAAGGAGACTAGTCGAGGTGTCCAAGTGGGAGATTGAGAGCGTCTGTTACGAGTGATAAGATATGTTAAGGCCAAACCTTTCAAAGTAAATAATTTGTAAAAGATGAAATTCTGTATGAAAATATTATTTCATTCTGGGCAAGAGAAATAATCAGGAAAATTCCTACCAGTTTTAAAGGCAAAACTTGATTATATGAGATCTGAAATAAAAGCCAAAAAGCATCTGAAAATTTATGATATAATTCGGATTATCAATCAACCCAAGTAAAGCTAAAACCACATCACCATTCATTTGTAAGTCAATACTAATGTATGTGGCACAGGCACACCCAGTATAGATTTCTTTTACCACTAGGATTCCCTTACAAATTAGTTATCCGACAGCTTAAACCTACCAGTTAATCCCGAAGAGAGTTCATAGTCCCATGCTGTTCTAAGAAAGAAGCTTTGTTCATGGAATTTATGTTTAGGTTAAGGCACAGATAAAGAATGGTATCAGCTAGATGAGTGCCTTTCACATCAAACGGAATTTCAGTGGAACACATTATTGCTAGATTTCCATTTTTGCTAAATTACAATATTTAAATCGAATGTCCACAAAAACTTGTTATAAAATATCCTAAAAAAATGTTGTTGATTTCATTCATCATTTTAAATCGTTTCACAATATTTTACATCGTCCAACTGGGCATCAATCAATCTAATTAATGTTCATCTATAAGTGATTAGTGCTTACTTACTAGTGCTAGCTTTTCTGGTCGAGTAAACTGCGTAATTTCCAAATGAAGCTAGACAGAAATCCGATTCGATTCCCTTTCTTTATTTGTGATAATATATAAGAGCAATTCGTAAAATAGATAATAAAACGAAAAAGTATCCAAAAACAAATTATATAACAAATAAATGTTGCAAGATAAGTTACTCTTCTACATTTCTGGGTAGGTTTTTGTGTTTTAACTTATTTTTAAGCGTTTATTTACTTGAAAACACAAATAGTACCTAGTCTTACGTTAGAATAAAAAAATAAATGGTTGACATTAGGCAGTCATCTGAAGAGTCGTAAAATAATCGCTCAAAAATCGAGAATTAAATAAAATATTGGTAGAAACCTAACCACTAAATTTATAACGACATTTATTGGGCGAATTTCTACCAGCATTCTATTCCATTTTCAATTTTGGTAATCACCTAAATAAAAGTAGATTCTTATTGTTTTTTAGTGAGAATGAAATAATTTATATAAGCATCCTCATCTACAACAATACTAAAAATAAAATTGATTAATTAAAATTTTATGTTTTACACAAGTTCATTTAACAATCGATCCACATCAATTAATATTCATATTTGAATTTTTGACCGACTGTCAATTGATAAAACAAAATGAAATGTTTTAGAATTTAGAATGTGAGATCAGTTTCGCAAATTAATGTTATGTAGCATGATCAGTCATTTCTAGGCAAATTTCTAACCAAATAGCGTTTTAAAGGAATATAACAAAAGCTCTTGTCATTGCAAAGCGGATGGTATGGCAGAAAAATTGTTTATGTTTTGCTAAGAGAACGGAAAAAACAACTCTCTATTGCCTAATTAAAAATGTATAGTTGGCATCAACTGGTACCATACCAAACAGTCGTGGAGGGTCAAGGAGGATGGAAAGATCAAGGAGAGAAAGCACTAACCAGACCTCCACTGAATGAGTGTGAAGAGGACTGGGACCTTGAGGAGGCTCATTGCCACCCAAATTTCAGTGAACACTAATGGTCGTTGCTAGCAAGAAATCGAATTAGGAGTTTGAAGAGAGATATAGCTAGCTCGTTGTACTCACATCCTGCCTCGGGCAGCAGCCCAGGCGAAATCTGCACCCAGGCATGGTCAGGATCCGAAAAGGTTAATAGATTCAGGTTTCGCCTTTTCTATACTCTGTCACGTGATAGAGAGCTGACTTATGATTGGACAAACCAGGAGGAAATAACTTTCAAATCTTGCAGTAATTAAATGTAGCTGTTTAGTAGCGGCTATCGGCTGCTACAGACTCGTCCTGCCTTGATAGAGTTCAAAATAGACTTTGTAGCCTCGGAGGAGATATCCTTTTCTCTTCCCTGCAATAGGTGTATCAGAATTTTGGAGGAAATTTTGACACCCCAACCACAAAACTGCGATTAAGGGTTAGTGGTAGAGTTTATCACTAACGCTAAGTCTGGAGGAAGCAGCACTCTTAAAAGCATATGATATCAACGAATACAGACTCAAGAGTAAAAAAAAATGAAAAGAACATGCTGTTGTTATAGCCTAGTAATCACCTAAAAGAAAGCAGATTTTCATTTTTTAGGGATTGTGAGGTAATTTGACTAATATACCTCATCTACAATGATACCAAAATTTAAAACAGTTGACAGTTGAATCGATCCTTATTTTCTGTTACCAAAGTGCCGTGTTTCTATTTATCCATTATTGCCATTTTTATCGTTGCCATTGTTACCTATTCATTTTTACCCTGCCATTTTTGCCGGTATCATATTTACCTCGCCATTTTACTTGTGCCATGTTTTAGGGTACTATTTTTATCGGTACCACTTTTACCGGTGCCATTTTTACCATGCTATTTTTACCGATGCCATTTTTACCGGTGCCATTTCTTTCATATGCCATTTTTTATCAGTGCCATTTTTTATTGGTGCAACTTTTACCTTGCCATTTTACCGATGCCATTTTTACCGATACCACTTTTTATCGGTGTCATTTTTGCTCTTCGATTTTTATCGTTGTCATTTTCTACTTCGCCATTTTTTGTACTGGTGCTGTTTTTACGGACACCAGAGCATGACAATATGAGCACGAAATCCGCGCCTGTAATCACTACACAATAATCAAAACTTCTAGTTCAGAATATGTAAGTATTGTTCAGTGATAATTGCTTTACGTTAGACTGAATGGGTACACAGCTACTCTGAAAGAACTATTAAGAAAATAAATTGAAAAGAAAGTCAAAGATTGAATATGAGAAAATTTACATGATACATAATTGGCATAAAAACGGTTTTTATGATCGAGATCGAACGATTTAGCCTTTTCCAAGGAGGGCAAAACCTTTTTGTTTGATAATCTTGTTTCGATACAACATGGCGGAATAATTGATGGGTAGAATACTTTTGGGGGGAAGATAGGGACATATTTCACACAAATCAAAAGAGCCGCGTCAAACAGAAATAGTTGGCTTTTTTTTTTCGTGTGTGTGTGTGTGCAACGCTACAGAAAATCTGCAATTCTATCTGCTTGTCTTGCAATTAGAAAATATTTTTGCTTGCTATCAGATGATTTTTTTTTAAAGTACATTTCTGAAAATTATCTAAAGATTATCCTCAATCACAAGAAAAGAAATCATGTTTGTTTGTTTTTTTTTTTTTGCATTCACAATCGTCAGATGCTTCCACGTATATTTACCCAAATGATCTTGAATAAAAACGAACAAAGCCTACGAAGTGATCAGTCGTTTATATGTAATGTGAAGCCGTACGAATGTTTTCAGATGGCTTAAAAACGTTTCCAGCAACATCCCTGTGTCTGTTTTACAAGTAGTTAAAATAGAATGTGCTCTGATGAACTCATAGCACTTGTGCCCCCTTTGACAAGCGGCAAAATCTCACTCATTCACTAATAGTTTCTTCCCTCGAACTGTTTGATTTTGTAACTTCCTGTTTCCTACTTACCAGGCTGTAACCCCCAACAACGTTTCTCATATCCTATCTCTGCTCAAAACTAAACGAAAATTCCATTCTGGAGCTGCCTGTCTGTAGGACTAAATACCGTTTGTCTGCTTACCGTCTGATTATAAAATGGTCACTTTTAAGTCTAATGTGAATAAATTCCTATTGAGTCGTCCATTTAAATAATATAGCCCTACCCAAGCTCCACCGTGCCTGATCTCCTCTCACCAACTTCCTAATATTTAACCCTTACCTTTGAGTCGCCTCTGGGCCTGATAAGTGGCGACCCACCAACTAAAAAATAGTGAAAATGTAATGTGAACAGACATTCCCTAAATATCCCATTGTCTGCTGTTAGACACGATTCCAAATAGTAGCCCCTTACGTTCGCAGTGGTAATAGGCCCTGTTCGGGTTTTAAAAAAAGAGTAAATAGAACGTACTTCTTCGAATTATTTAATATAATTTTGGCTTTTGCACTGCAGTGCCTTTCATTTTTGTATTTGATGAGGAAAGGGTTGGGGTATATCTAAAGATAATGTTTACCTATCATGTACAGGGTGGTCGCTAGAAAAGCGAGAAATTTGATGTAAATTTTATTGTTTAAATTTTGTTTTGTTTACATGTTATTGCGTCTGGCTTATGGAGGGGGAGCAGCAGAAAAAAAAACTTTCAGACTTTCAGAGGTGATTATTCATTTTTTATAAGTGAAAATCCTACTTTGGTACTTCAGATTATTTCTTATCTTGAGTGTGATTTTCACAACGTTTCGGTCGATATAAATTTGTTGAATGTAGGAATGTTTCTGTCGAACTCGAGAATCTGGATGAATTTCGAACGAAACTCTTTATTTACTTCACGAGAATATCATGCTCTTGTTCCGTCAGCCATGACTGGATAGAGGACCTAGGTAATTCGCAATTGTATTTTTCGATCACCCACACATTCACGAATTCGACAAGATACACTTGAAGAAGGTTGGAGGTTACCAAAACGTTGTGAAAATCATACACAAAATAAGAAAAGTAGTCCGATAAATCCAAATAATACAAATAACCATGTCGTAATATTAAAACTCTCGTATTTTGTGTTTACTGTCTTGTCTAATTATCTAACTTAGCTGTGTACTCTCTAGTATTTTCTATTCGTTCATTAAAGTCTTTATTCTAGGTAAACATGTCTTTTGTTATCACTTTACAACAATAATGAACTAATCAAAAAAATATAGACACATTTTTAACTCCTAATCGTCTGGATATCTCTCCTAGCTCGACCGACGCAAACAAAACATGTAAACATTGGCCTCGGACTATATAGTCCCTTATACGAAAAACAACTACCGAGAACACAACCGACCTTGACGGGTAAGACATTTTGATAAATCATGTTTTTCCTGACGTATACGAATACATTGCAGAACATACAACGTATGCTTTTGCTCTGAATTCTTTCAGTGATTTATAAATAAAATCCAATAACGAAATTTTCGCTATACATACGTTGTCAACTCGAAGACAAAAAGTCGATGAAAACATCGACGAATACTGTTGTTAGCTACAGATTGCGACTTTCAAGCAGTTAATGCTATTGAAAACAGAGACGCTTGCGTCAGAGATGCCTTCATTACTGGTTTACGTTCCAACTCTATCCGGCAGTGATTGCTTGAGAATAGAACACTTGATTTAAATACGGTCGTCGACCAAGCTAGAGCTCTTTATTCAGCATAGAAAAATTCTGAATCCTACGCTAATTCTGGACCTTACACTCTTTCTTATGACACAGTGGCTACTGTTAACGACGAACAAAATTATCATAATAAATCTGAGGATGAATTTTGTGATACTTCTGCTTTCATAAAGACTAAATCTACATGCTATTTTTGCGGGTATTCCAGACACGATCGGAAATTTTGTCCAGCGAGGTCCGTGTCAAAATTCTTAGAAATCTACATCTGCTTCCATTCAATCTCAAGCCACGTCAGCATCTACACAATCACATAAGCTAATCTCAATATTGTCTGATCCCCCAACAAAGAAAAACAATTTTTTGAAAATACATCTGCTTCTTCTTCTGGTAGTTTAGAACCAAATTCTGTATACATCCTAGTCTGGAAAACTGAAGCAACAGCTATGATAGACACTGGGAGCTCTGGATCCTTTATCTCGAAAGACTTTGTCAAGAAAAATAAATTGAAAGTACAACCAGCTACTGAAAGGGTACATATGGCCTCCTCGTCACTTAATGCTCCAGTAAAAGGACAGTGTACTGTCAACATCAATTTACAAGCTGAGTGTTACGCTAACACAAAATTTAAAATTTTACCGAATCTTTGCAGTGATGTCATTCTCGGCCGAAACTTCATGAGGCAGTATTCTAGTGTTTCTTTTAACTTTGTTCGTCATAAAGGAAATATCCAAATCTCTAGCTCTGTTACCTGCAGTGTACAGTCTGCTTCAGTAGAAACATCATCTCTTTTCGCAAACCTTTCTCCGGACTATAAACCTATTACCATTAAATCTAGGAGGTTTGGAAATCAAGATAAACAATTTATACGGTCAGAAATTGAGAAAATGCTCCGGAAGGAGTAATTGAAGAAAGTACCTCACCTTGGAGAGCTCAAGTTTTAATAATTACTTGTGAGCGTCACAGAAAAAAATTGGTTGTTAATTACAGTCAAACAATCAATAGATTCACATCATTAGACGCTTACCCTCTACCAAGGATGGATGATCTTGATGTTGAAATTTCCAGATATAAAATTTATAGCTCCTTGGACTTAAAGAGTGCGTATCACCAGATACCCATTCGAGAGGAAGAGAAAATTTACACTGCCTTTGAGGCGAACGGAAAATTATACCAGTTTTGTAGAGTTCTGTTTGGCGTCGCTAATGGTGTCGCTTGTTTCCAAAGAACGAGGGACAAGATCATCAAACAACATAAGTTGCAGAGAGTTCATGCGTATGTTGACAATGTAGTTATAGTCGGGAATACATAAAAGGAGCATGACGAAAATCTTGCAAAATTTCGGAAAGTTGGTCAGGTCCATAACCTGACTATCAACGAAGCAAAATCCATATTGTCAATTACCTCAATAGATTTCCTTGGTTACACAATAACTCACGGAAAAACGCTCTTTAAAATGATGTATAAAATAAAGGTATTATACCAAAAACTTATTTGAACATACATTATTTGAAATCAAAATTTGAAATTCCGCAAGTACTTTCTTCTCAACATAATACATGCAAAATTGGTTTAAGTCAAAAAGAGACACAAACACAGATATGCACTAATATGTGCTTGAGAAAATTACAATTCGGCAAAACCAACCCTATATAAGCCACCATACCAATATGCTAAATAATCAAATTTTACAATTGATTTTGATAGTTCTAATATACTACATATATCATAATCATTTCTTAGGCATACAATCAAAGGTTAAACCATTTTAAAAATATGTGTAAAAAGATAAAGAAAAATAATTCAGAATGCAGAGGTTTAAGTATAATAGACGTATCTAAAGAGAGATAATGAAAAGGAAATGTTTGAATAACAGGAAGAATGTTACGGAAGTATATTACGTATTTAAAGATACAACTATTTATGTTAAAATATATACCAGGAAAGTTAATATTGTGAAAAGGAATTTTAGTTTTCATAACTGATATAAACAAAATTACTTGAAAAGGGTGAGATGATTTTTCTTTTTTGTGCGATGTAGATTTATTATTGGTCACGGGATTAGAGAGTGAATAAAAACTAGTTTTAAGACACACGTAGAGAGATGATTAGTCAGGATCCAACGCGTTAACGAACAGACAAGGTTTTGTGCTCCAAAGTTTGAACTTGACGCTCGTAGAAGTCAAAGGGACGAAGTATTAGGATAGTACAAAATAGTTGAATGTCAAAAAAAACGACAATGTTTTTGCACCAATCTAATAGCAAAAAGTAAACTTGCCCAAAGTGTGCCCAACTCTGATAAAAGGATCCAGCATGGAATTAAATGATTATATCCAAATATAATTCACATCTTGGCGTTTCCCTTTTCCAAAAGAAAAGCATCTTTAATTGCAGGAAGCACGAAAGAAACTTTGAAAATGTATGTGTCTTTTGATGGTGAGTCCATCGACAATGTCATTCGTCTGCTTTTTTTTAAACAACTGTCTATTATGTATTGTCTAGTTATGAAAATGTAATAAATGTGCATACAACCACAAACTAAATATAGACCTTATATAACATGCACTGATGTAAATACACTCGTTATGAACACTTATATACACACCCACATCCAATATAGACATTACAAACACAATAGACTTCTTTATATACACCTCGTTTATGTACATACATTTCTATACTATGGAATATCTTGGCACATCTATTTTAAAAAATAAACGTGACAAGCGAGCAACCATTTTCAGCAAATCATGTCTTATGGCATAGCAACACTTTTCGGACCATTTAATGCCGAATCAGATAATTTTGCGAAAAATGTTTTATGCCTAAAGTTCTTTATATTTTCAAATATTTATTCAGAGTGTTTAGTTTGGTTGTTTTATTTTGCTGTATATCGACCCTTTAAGGTTTAGTTAATGCAGTAGTTTGGGAAAAAACGATTTTATCATTCTAAGTTGTTTATATGCTCAGATATTTATCATGGTGTTATTTTCGTTTTTTGTTGTTGTTGTTGTTGTTGTTATTTTTACGACATATCAACCCTTTTCGGGTTATTTAATGCCGAATCCGGTAATAAGTTGTTTATATTTTCAAATATTTATTCAGGGTGTTTAGTTTGGTTGTTTTGTTTTACGACATATCAACCCTTTTCAGGTTATTTTATGCCTAATCCGGTAATTTTTGAAAAAAAAATGTGTTATACTTCAAGTTGTTTATCTCTTCAAATATTTAATCAATGGTATTTAGTTTGTTTGCTTTTGTTTTTGTTTTTGTAAAAAATATTGTTGTTTTTGTTTAGTGGTTGGATCTTGCAAAGGGGAAAGAAAATCAATAACATCAATGTTTGGTGCATTTTAGGTTAGGAAGCCGATATACAAAGATAGCCTGGTAGCACCAGTTAAACGAATGGAGAGGTATACGTTAAACACCGACGGATGTATAGAGATGTTTCGACACCCCTAAAATAATGCGCTAATTCTATCTCTGCGTCTAGCGATTCAAATAATATTACAAACTGAAGCGTGACAGACAGGTTACGGATATAGTCTCTTATATAGATGCAAACATAAAATCTTTTAAAATAACATGCGTCAATTCAGTGAGTTCTTTTTATTTGGTGCACAAACCAACGGTTTTTCTTTCTCTCTTGGATAGGGGTAAAACAGAATCCCTGACCAATCCCTGTCTCATCGATGCGGTGTTTCATCATTTTACAGGTTTTGATGAAAGAAACTGCTCACTGAAGCAGCAGTGCATCTGTTTGGCATATCAGGTTCGAAAAAGGAAAGAAAAAAGGTAAAGAACTCGTATGTGTAGCTGGACTCTTTTTATCTGCGGTATTGATTTCATATAAGAATGACTACTAAAAGGGGTACAAATTCGAAAGGACAGACAATTGAGTGTTTGACAGCTAAAAAAAAATATCGAAACTGAGATTTGTTATTGTTTATCACGGTGTTAGTGAAAAGGAGTTTCGTCAGTTCTCTTTTCGGGATTACACAAGTGCATTAAAGAAATGTGTTGCGATGAATTTTCTGTGCGTATACCTCCTTAACGAAAATATCTCTGACTAACCCGATTGCGAGCAAAATCCCACCCCATGCACTGTAGATGTCATTAGATTTCAGAAAATGTTTTACTCTAATCAAATGTTCTGTTAAACTGGTCCCCGCGCTCCACCAACTCCATGACAATGCTGCACCAAATATTGCCTCCTTGGTATCTGGAAAATTGTATCAGTAGCACCAGTGTTCAAGAATTCTGATGAAATAACTAACCTTTAAATTTATTACCCCATCAGTTTCCTCTGGTATTTGTCGTAAATGTTTGAATCGTAAATTAAGCTAAAGATAGTTCACCACTTTTTAAATGCAAAAGTTCTGACGAACAATGTGAATTTAGACAAACTCGTTCTACTGCGAATAAATGGGATAGAACAAAACTGTTATTTACACATTGCGTAGGCCAACGGACAGAGGCTTTCAAAAAGAAGCGGTGTCGAATCGATAAAATATGTCGCCCCTGTTGAATGTTGTTTTTCATTTTTCTATTTATAAATAATAATTTGTCATAATCAAACCGAAATTGGCCTTTCAACAAATTGCTTAGGTTTCAGCCATTTTATCAGACGATAAAAAATTGTTTTGCTACAGACGCATCTCAATTTTAAATGGGTTTTAGCAAACATTTAATTAGCTCGATAATATCTAATTCTATCAAGTAATACAATTTTAAAGTAATCTTAATACATAAGAAATGAAGAAGACGGGATGATGAAAGATAAACTAATGTAAATATTAAGTCGTCCAAAAAGTTCTGCGCGATTTTGACAGCTGCGTATTAAAACGCTTCCTGTGATAGTAAAGATAGACAGCATAATCAGATTGACACATCGGTTCTTCTTACATCACCAAAGTTAAGAGAAGTCGATTGTTCTCATCTTAAGTGTTCTTCTCACAATATTTCGGCCAATGTAACCTCTGAGCTTCTTCGGGAATCGGCACGGAATTTCAAACGAAACCCTTTATATGACCCACGACGGAAGCACGCATTCTTCCTCTCAGACATGACCGAATACAAGTCTTAAGTAATTCCTAATTGTATTCTTAATATCGCCCTTACTGATCATCGAACCTTCTAGAAGAGTTTCACTTAGAGTTTAATTAGCTAGTAATTTATCCGTTACATCACATACCCTTGCGAACAGTTCTTTTATGAACTTTGAGAGCCTTAAAACTAATGTTTAAATGTACAATCTTACTACGTACCAGTATAGATCACTAGTTATTACGAAAGTAAGTTGACAATAGTAACAAATAATTGATACAACAAAATTAAATTAGAATATGAAAGTAAATAAAATACGAAAATTAACGACAATACAAAAGTAATACGATAGTTAATGGCAATACAATAGTTTATTCCGATAGGAAATTAAATGACAATAAGAGAATTAATAACAATTGCGAAAGTAAATGGTTATACGAAATGAACCGGCAATACGAAAATTCATGACTCTATGAAAATTAATAAATATGAAAATTAATAAATATGAAAATTAATGATAATATGAAAATTAATGATAATATGAAAATTAATGATAATATGAAAGTAATAGAAAGGTAATAATAAAAATAAATGACAATACGAAAATAAATAGCAATACGAATCGACCTATTGTATTGTATAAAGTCACGTAATTACGTAATGGACAGATAAATATTAATAGATAAAATAGTCAAATAGGGAATTCAAAAGTAAGTATTTAGTTTCGGTTGAAGTAAGAAAAGATCAGATGTGTCGGATATCTGGAAAATTTTCAATGACTGGCTGTTTAGATAGAAGGTTCGAAGAAAACGCCGAGTGATAAATCAGATACCCTGAGTTGAGAAATGAAAAGTTTTACTAATAAGTAGTGATGCTGACTACGGAGTTTAACAATTTATATACACATAAACACGTGTTAAACAAGGCTTGTGTACAGTGCATATATTTCTGTGATTGTGTAAACCGTGTTTGCCATACATTTCTCCCTGGATAGAGACTTAACTAGAATAGACACGGAATAAGAAAATGGAGATGAAGAAACCCATGATCTAAATGTCGGGATGATCGGCTATTCGTATGTTTCCACAGCAGCTTACAATATGGACTCCTTGCTTAGATTTTTAGCCAAAAATAACGCGTATTCCGTATTCCGATGTGTATATGAGATGATAAACCTATGCTGTGGTGGTGTATTTGCTGATGACATTGATGAAGTGGTTTAAAATCATGTAAATAAGCATTCGTGTTTGTGACAACTCATGAAATCTCAACTGAGCTCATTACTTCTATCAATATTTTGAGACAGGAAGAGGAACAACATTCCATTTCTTGAGCGATGAAGTCAATTAATCAAATATAATGAGAAATATTTTTTCTAAATGTTTATTTTGATATAACTGATTGCATGGAAGGGAAACTCATTTTGCTAAACTTAAATTATCTCATAACATCCGTTTCATCGTTTCTATTGCGCAACAGCGTTTTCGATGGTGTAACAACATTTGATGTTATACAAATGCTGCATGGGAGGAAGGGGGTGGCTGTTTATATTGTGTGTGAAATGTTCACTTAACGGCACATCAGATTTCTTGGGGGTTATAAAAAACGAAGTGGAAACTACCATTTATTTTTTAATCGCATCTCTTGACGGTGTCGCTTCACCTGGAATAAAACTATTTGATGCATAACAGAAGACGGCAGTCTCATGTTTCTGAACAATTGGTATTTTATTCAGTTTCACGGTCGAAGTCACATCCCTGTTCTCTGCTCGTCCTTAGAAGAAGGGTGGGAATTTTTCTATCGATTTATCTGCCATACATCGCTATCTCTATCCGCTTCCATGAGAAGTATTTCATCTTGTCAGAACAACTCATGACTGTCGACTGTCGAATTCGAACTCTCTAAGCACGTGTGTGTCCCTCCTTTTTATATTTGGGGATGGGGTTTTTGTGGGTGATCTTTGACTGGATGCACCTACAAGTCAACACGTCCACAACACGTCAGAGCGGTGTCGCCGGATGTGATGAGTTTCAACCTTTTTTTGAACCGCATCGCACTAAACGCCATCCCGCACTAATCGCGCTAGTCATGTGAATAACGAACTTCGTTCTCTATCAGCGCGTAAAATAGATAAAATTAAACGCAGGGATCAATTGAGACCTGGATGAAGATTTATAAATAGTTTTTTTCTTTTTTTAATTCCAATATGTCGATCTTCTAGTGATCATTATTTTATAAGAAGTGCATATCCTTTTAGCATATTTATCATTATAATTATAAGAATTACGACTCTCAAAACATTGTTGAGATTCTGACCTCAACAATCACTCCGACAGAAACTGTGCTATTCCGATGGCCTTTTTTCCTGTCGGATTGATGCAAAATGTTCTGTGTAGCCTTAGGAGCTCCACCCTCCTAGACCTAGCCTCTCGTCTTTCAGGGAGATCTTATTGTCTAAGGTAAACTCGCCGAAGTAGACTACTCATAATTACATTTTCAAGGCCTAAAATGCTACTCCTCTGGGGTATTGCCCTATTTCCCTATCTTCCGGCCTTGTGTTACACCCTCTCACGATGGGAGAGTGGTAAATACTGGTTTGTGTACTTTCGTAGTACACGTAAGTCAAGATTCCAATTTCGACAATCGGTCCAAGGGCCAAACGGTCATCAAAATGGCCTTTTTGCTATCTGGTTGATGCAAAATCTTCTGTGTAGCCTTAGGAAGTTCACCCTCGCACGGTTTGCCTCCCAGCTTTCGGAACGAGTTTATCGCTTATTGGTTGATACGCCCTCTTACTTATTTTTGTAGGGTCAGACTGCCCTTTCTTTTGGGTCGCTAGCCCATTTTCCCACCTTCCGTCGTTGTCAAATCCTCTCGTGGTGGGAGAGTGGTAAATAATCGTCTGTGTACTTCGTAGTACGTTACATTGGCGAATGTGCTACGACTGTCGCTCTTTGTATATTCTGTAGTGTTTCAACACAATTTATTTTTTCTAACAATATCCGTGTTAGTAATATTCGTTAGTGACCCGTCCGGACCATAAGATTATCAGCTAGTAGAAGTAATATTTGAAACTTAATAACCAGCTATAAATTTCCCTAGAAATTTTAATGAGCAGTTATAGATTTTGCTGAAACATACCAATTTTGTTCAAATATGGTTAATTATCTTTCTGCTCCATAAGCGCTTATGGGTCATGTAACCTGTGTCCGTCATAAACATGTTTTATATATAATCAATTAAAATTTCTTTTGATTACACGAAAGAAAAAGATTATCTTATTGGTGGAAAATATTCATCGAGCATTTACTTCGATTTCTTTTTAGCTGCCGAAAAAAAAAAGAAAATATCTCTAAACACGGTTTCAAGAAGTGAACATCACTCAAGCACGAACGATTGCGGAAAGCAAAATAATTCTCATTGATCGTCAAGTTTATCGGTTAATACCATTGCATAAATTTGACAATAAAAAAAGAAATTTTCCTTGAATAAACTTTAGAGGATTATCAGAGATTATCGTTGACATGGGATTAGGGGTATTTTATTTGCTTCTTCTTTGGCAAGTACTAACTCTGATACGCGGATCGTTAAAAGTGTGCTACCCCCCTCCCGTCTTGTATCAGGTCCGCGCGAATGTTTCTGCAGATTTTAAATCTCATCTTCAAAATGAAAAACTTTATTCATAACACTAAGGAACTTCGTTCTCTATCAGTGCGTAAAATAGATAAAATTAAACGCAATGATTAATTGAGACCTGTATAGTTTTTCTTTGTTCAATTCCAATATTTCGATCTTCTATTGATCCTTATTTTATAAAACAGGCATGTCCTTTCATCATATTTATCATTATAATCCTTTTAATAAAGATTTCAAAAGTTTTCGCCGGCTTAAATTTTGATCTTAAAAATGAATAACTGTATTTATAAAACGAATTATTCGTAGCAATCACGATCTTTATAACTTGATTCTATTTGTTTACGAGTTTATAAATACCTCACTTATATTTGGGTTTTAGTGTGAAATAAGAATCTAGCTCATGGTAACTAACTCTAACTTATAACAAATTCCATTATTTATGATTGATCTTTCTCACTTCCGTGCAACCCGTCCTTAGATACGTGTCTGACATTTTATTTACCTTGGATATCTCGAAACGAATATTAAGAAAAGATTAGTATAAGAGTCGATAATGTGCCTTTTTATGTATGACTGGACTCCGTCTGAAATGTTATTAGTGAAATGAGAAGTTTATAGTAAAGAAGATCAAATAATTGTGAACTGCAGACTGACTCAAACTAACAATCGATCTCCTGTGTCCGAATCCTGCTGACTCCGTAGCACATCGTTCACCATGTCTAGTAATAAGCTACACGTGATTCTGCTAATATTTGATTCTAGAACCGAATTGGTAAAAAAACAATTCTAAAAACAAATTTAGGCAATTTTTAAAATTTCAGCATATTAATTCATACGAAAAGTAGAGGAATAAAGTTAAAGCAATCCAAAACTGCAGTTCTCTTAACTGGCCGTGGCTTAACTCCAGTTGCAAGGTGAACTCCAATATGACCAGAAGCAGCAAACTATGAATGTTGTTATGTTGTAATGTTTAACATATTCTAGCTTGATTCAATGTTTCCTTACTAAATCACCATTATGAAGTGCAGAAATGAGTTCATACTTTTTATATTAGTAATAAAAAAGATTGTCTCGACTGGCACGTATTTCGCCATATTAAATATGCTAACGGTTTCAGAGTTTAATAAAATTATACTGTATTCAACAAAATTCGAATTGTTTCCATATGTGGGGGGTGCATCTACAAGGACTCTTTCTTGTTTAGACAAAGTTTATAAACGAACCTGAAATCTAGTGGCGGGGTGATTTATCGTGTTTCTGAAAACCCCCTTCTCAACGAAGAGACGTTGCTAATCTCTCTTTGATCTGTCGCTATTTCTTAAAGTAAGTCTTTATTATGTTCTTGGTATTAGCTGTATTAAGTATTGAATTTTAAGCATTCCGAAGATTCTAATTGAGAAATTGGGAGCCGTCAACCAATTTTTGTTTAGATGTGTAGGGTAACTACTTATTACTATTTATTACTAATAACCACACACACTTATATATATATATGTGTGTGTGTGTGTGTGTGTGTGTATACATGTGTGTGTATACATGTGTGTGTGTGTGTTAATATTGAGTAATAAATAAGTAATAAGTAGTTACCCTACATATCTAAGCAAAGATAGGTTGAAGGCTCCCAATTTCTCATATAAGAATTATCTGAAGGTTCAATACTTTATACACGCACAATATATGTATATATATATATATATATATATATATATATATATATATATATATATATATATATATATATATGATAAAGTTTTGAATATGTATATTATATTTAAGTTACACGAAATTTTTCGCTTTTCATTATCATGAAAATCTGTCAGGCTGACGAATTCTCACGAGGATTAAACACGGAAAATTCTGTGAAACTAAATTGTTATATATATTTTCAGAATTTACTACATTTGTGTACTTACGTATTAAGTACTGTTGAATTAAATAATGAAAATATATACATTAAATTTTATGTAAATACATGACGTAACACACACACACACACATATGCATATATATATATATATATATATAATATATAATATATATATACACGTAAATATATATATATATATATATATATATATATATATATAATTGCCTGAATGCAGAACACAAGAACAACAATGGATGGGGAACAACATAACTAACCTTTATTATTTATATACTAAATGTCTTGCTTTCGTCTTTAAATGCATTAGGACTTTTTTTATTTCGGGTAGCATTGGGTTACCCTGCTAGTCTATAACATTTAGCAATTATAATTTAACAACATTTTTCAATCGTAAAATTCATGTTTGAAGTCGATTTTCTGGTGGGCAATGATACCCTTGGGAAATTTGCCTATGCAAATATCTCATTTGATCAGACAAGACATATCGATAAAATGACTTTGAGTATAATACGTAGGTCAGTGAAACGTACCATGAATACCATTTTAATCGAAAGGACAAGCTCAAGAATAAATACTTCGATGTATGTCGATGTGCACATGCGTTTGTTTATTATCTTATACATTAATAAAGTAGACGCAGGAATCCCCCTCTAGACAAAAGTGTCGTATCTTATGTAGCTTTCGAGCACCATTTCAGACGCATTCGGTTGTGATAATAAAATATTACATTACATCCTACGAGCAACACAATCACAATCGCAACATCGCAGTCCTTATTTTGATTTTTAAATATTTATTCTATTAACTGTTAGACACCAGGAGGAATAATACACGTCCTACAGATTCGATGATTACATTGACCGTAACTGGCTCATACATACTTGGATCTAACATAATCTTTCAATTTCCAATCATAAACATTAAAGCCTCCCTCGAAAAAATCCGTCCATTCTTGTTGGCTGAGCTCTGATAATTCTCATATTTCGGAATCCAGTTCTTCATTTTATAAATGAACGGTTACTAACATTAAAATATGGTGTCATTAAGATAATGTTTATTTCACCCGACGTCGAGTTCATTTTATGCATAGGTAATTTCAGTCATGTTAGATCGAATAATACAAGAGAAAGGAAATCATTAAACGAACGTTCAATAACCAATTTATTTGTTGTCTTTTTACAGGGTTATCCACTATAAGAATTCGTCGTATTTTGGAGCTAAACTCTTCAATATATAAATATATATGAAATGCGTCGGTTTAATAACAATAATGACAAATGTATAAATGTTTATATATTTACGCATACACTCTTGGATTTTTTTTAGTTTGGCTTTTTTGTTTGTGATAATTTGGTTATAGTTATCACTTTGGCCTTTTTTTTTGCCTTTTTGGCCTTTTTGGCTTTTTTTCTGTAAGATCTGGCTTCAAATATTTATTATAGTCTTGCAACCACGTTAGGGCCAGCTATTGGCCAATTTTACCATTTTAGAACAATTTAAAGCAACAACACTCTCCTTCGACGTCCTTGATTTAAACATTTCGCTCGTGTTTTTATCCCATCGAAAACACTTCGCACTACAGACACCGTTTGTTTTTGTTTTTTTGTTTGTTTGTTATTTTTTGTTTGTTTGTTTTTTTCTTGATACAACACATTCCGTAATACAAACATGGATGCACCATAACAATTGGCACCTCCGTACATATTTTTACATTTTTGCCTTTTTTCAACTAATTCTGTAGATTATTATCGCTTGGATACTAAGCTACCATATTATAAAAAAAAACATTCACAAATAAAATTCCTCTTCCAAATCTTAACATATATAGTTTTTTTTTCATATTTATATAACGTTCCGTGTGAAACGTAAACCCGCTTTCCAAATATTTAAATGTACAGCCTTTCCTGGTAGCCGGAGGTCCAATCGATAATAATACGCACAAATATTTAAAAAAAAAAAAAAAAAAAAAGACGACAAGGTCAACTTTGGTAATGAGGGGGGGGGTTCAATTGTTCAGGTACGGACCTGAACAATGCTGATCCTAGGCTTTCGATTTCACCTTTTCAGTTTTTCGTATTTTATTTTCCGGCGATTATCATCGATTACCAGCATAACTTTCAGATTACAAAAACATTTTTTTTAAGAAGTGGTGGAGCTGAAAAATGCTGCCCCTAGCATTTAGTTTTTATTTTTCACTTGTTCGCAATTTTTTCATGCGATTAGAAGCACTTACATGCTTAAATTTGGAATTATAACGTTCTTCTACAATGAACATCACCTTTTTGTCCACCCCCATTGTTAATGCTGCCACTAGAATTTAGATTTTTCCTTTCAAAGTTGTCGCAAATTTCTACGGCGCTTATCATAGATTACACGCTTAGCTTTCACATTACCAAAATACTTTGGAAAAAATTAATGCACCTTAAAAACAAAAAAGGGAAAGATTTAACGGCTATAGGCAGCATTAACAACTAACGTGGCAAAAAAGTGTGTTTTCCATTTATTAGAAAGTTATCATTGCAAATTACAGCCATTAAACATACTACCTTAAATTTCTTTTTTAATTTGAAAATTAAAACTGTACTCGATGATAATCACGGGAAAAAATTGCGATAAAGTAAAAAAGTAAAAGTTTTAAATTACGGGAATCATTGTTCATTTCTGTCGCAGTGTTTTTTAGTTGTTTCTTTTCCACGTGACACAATGTTCCCTTCAGAATAAATGCACTAGGTTACAATGAAATTTTAGTTCATTCTTTTATTTTCATTATATATTACAGTTGGGTGGTAACAACTGCTAGTTCATAGGTCACACTACCCTACTTTTATTTGACATGTTATGTGAAAGCATACAATAATCACACCACATAATCAAATCGCCATATTAAGAATGGGTTTATATATACTACCGTTGTTACATCGGCACAGTAAATTCAATTTGGCCACAGGCGCAGTACCCGCTATTTTACCGTACGGAGGGGACATACTTCCACCAGGCAAAGCTGATACACGGGTCCTGCTAGTTACCAATAAAGAACTGAGTTAACTGCTTAGCGGAATTATCAAGCAGCGTAATCTTGTTCATCGCTTGACAGTATTTTGAACTTTAATATGCATAGCATTTTGTGCTACACATTTGCATGCTTTGAGACTCCTAACACCTGCTAATATAAAGTCACAATTCGCGCGTAAAAAGAACACGGTAGCCATATCTGAGCTGATGCAACAACTACAAGTTTCCCCCTCTTGGACAGGACGTAAAAAACTGTGAAAAATCTCTAAATATGAAAATATCTTCTATTTCAGAATGTTTTAAATGAGGATTGATAATTCGTGTTATTTAGATTATTCGGACAACTGGTTTCATCTTGAGTGTTATTTTCAAATGGTTTCCGTCAATACATCCTCAGTTCTTCTTCATCTGCATCTTATCAAACTTGAGAATCTTTCTGTCGAATTATGGAATTTGCACGGAATTTCGACCGATAACCTTTATTTAATCCACAGGATAACACTCTCGTTCCATTAGAACTTCCAGATAAAAGTCTATTCACCAAATAATTCGCAAATGTACTGAACTAGACACAAAAACACGCACACACGCATATATGTATAGAGAGAGGGAGAAGGGGGAAAACGGAAGAGAGAATTATAAAGATAAATATAAACATTATCTTTAAAATTGGAACCTATCTAGATAATAAAATGATCAGTACACTACATTAAGCAAAGAAATAAGAGGAATAGATGGTAAACATGATTTGAATAAATTACAATATTATGACTTCGTTGGACATTTTTTCAGATTATACGATAATCCTTTCGCATATGGGATGGCTTGCTCTTCATTATAAATATTACTGAATTAAATTATTTGATTTTTCAAACTTTAACCGATATTCTAATCTTCAGTTCACACTTGAATTATTTATAATTGGATTCCATATTCTACTTTTAGCTTCATAGATTATTGTTTTATAAATTCATTGATTGATTTTGATTTTGCGATTCATTACTTTTATTTTTTGTGAAAATTTTCTCATATATTTTTTTAAATATTTTCAAATTTGTGTTAGGCAGTAGGAATTGGAATACACTATACTAAAGCCTGATCGCCACAGCTTGTGAAGTTCAAAAATGCAATCTGGATGGGAGGACGCTTTAAAAAACGATATGCAATAAAATTCGGTTTTAAACTTTAAAAAATGCCACAGAAATGTATGGAATGCTTAAAACTGCATTTGGACCATCTTACATGGACCGAGCATTTGTTTTTGAGTGGCATAAGAGATTCAAGGAAGGCAGGGGGTCTGTGAGGAATGATAAAAGGTGTGGGAGAAGTAAGGAAGTCAGAACACCAGAGTTGATTGACCAAATGAAAACTTTTAAGGATAAGGACCATCGTGTGTCTATAGAGACAATAAGCGCACAGTTTGATGTTAGTGTGAGAACTGCACACACAATTATTCGTGGGAAAGTGAAGATGCGAAAAATTTGCACGAGGGTTGTCCAAAAAGTGCTTAAAGATGATCAGTAAGAAAGACGTTATCAGTAAGAAAGACGTTAATTCAGATCGCGCAGTTCTTCGTGCTCTGGTGACCTGCATGATCCAGAGACCAAGAGTCAGAGTTACCAGTTGAAGCAAGCTGGCTCTCCCAGACCCAAGAAAGCTAGACAGAGTAAATCCACCTAGAAACTTATGATTATCCCTTTTTGACAGCACGGACATGATCTACATACACTAGACATGATCTACATGCACTGTTTTCCTGCTGGACAGACAGTCAAAACAGAATACTATGTTGAGGTTTTAAAGGAGTTCAGGAAGAGATTTCGTCGGAAGAGGCCAGCACTCTTCAAATAGAATCAGTGGCATTTCCATCGGGACATATAGTCTACAGCTCTATCCTTGTCACAGACTATTTGACGCTATAGTCCAGATTTTGTCTCCTGTGACTTTTGGTTATTCCCTAAACTCAAGGAAAACCTTAGCGGCTGTCGTCATGAGACGATTAAGGAGATGAAAGCGGTTGTGACGAGGGTCGTTGACGCGCCTACACAAAAGGATTTCTATAGGTGCTTCCAGAAGTTGTTGAAACGGTTCACAAAGTTAATTGCAGATGGAGGAAATTACTTCGAAATGGACAACAGTTCTATGTGTGTACTATCAATAAAAAATGCCCATACGAAAAAATCTGGAAACTTATTGCAGGAACCTCGTTTCTAGATACGTCATCTCGGCCTAAGCATTTATTATTGACTAACAGGAAGCCCGGTGTTGCCTGATTCTAAACTATTTTTAAATATGATATTTAAATTTATGCAAATTTCGTATTTATATTTAAAGAGCTAATTCTCAATTAATTATTATTTTGTAACTACTATATATTAGTGATTTCCAAAGTAAAATTAAAAATTGTATGCTATCAGCCTTAGTCTTTACTGTTTGAACTATCGTCAGACGGATGAGAAAAAGTTCAAAACGAACCGACTTTAACGTACAAACATATATTTTCGCACATGTACAAGCGTACTTTAAGCCAACTTATGTTTGTCAAGTTCAATTTTTATTTCAATTTGGACCCATACCAGCTATTTTACCAGCTAAAAATTCTTGGTCCGTTCTGAACTTTATAATCGTCGTAAAAATCAGAATATGAATAGTATCCTTTTAAAACTTTGTAAAATGGACAATAAAATACATAAACTACAAGATAAAAAGTGTAAAATGTGAAAACATTATTAAATACCAGGTCGTTGGTTCAAAAGTGTTTGCTGGTTTGTAGAAAGACATTTTAAATTATTGTAATTTATTTCATGC
>NC_136500.1:31086350-31258850 GCF_053919585.1 Euprymna scolopes
CAGTTTAATAGATTTTGGGGTTCTTTAAAGTACAGGATAGCAAATTTTTCATGGAGGCATAATTTACATGGGTCATCTAAATGTCTGCACGTGGTAGCTTGTCTTATTATTTTCCATTCGACTACCGGCGAATGTCCGCTTTCTTTGAGTTCCCAGTATTTATTCGCTAGTGTTGTTTTTATACGGTGTTTTTTTATTTTTGAATGTACTTTTGTGGTCATAGTGTCGGGTTTTGAAATCTAAGGAAGTCATGCCTACGTAATATTTCTTGTTATTCGGGTTTTCTTTCGCAAATATTGTTGCTTGATAAACTGCGCTTTTTGTTAGACATTTATTTTGAACTGGGCAAAGTGTGCGGTGTCAACAGTTGCATTTATCTTGTTCGTTATTATTATTTTTATTTATGGTATGGTTGTTCTTGTCCGGGGTTTGTTGTTATTATTATTATTATTATTATTATTATTATTATTATTATTATTATTATTATTATTATTATTATTATTATTATTATTATTATTATTATTTCTGCTAGTGTTGGTTTTATTTTTGTCATGGTGTCTACTTTTTATTGTTTATTTTGTTGTCGTTTACATTGTTTTTATTTAGTATTTTGTTATTATGTGCTTTAATTATCATCTCTAAATTTTCGCAACAACTGTAAGATAACTTCAAGGTATTTTTATTGAAGATTTTGTGTAAGGGGTTGGTTGCGGGAAAGTGTTTTCAATAAGGTCTAGAAATTTCTTACCAAGTTTTGTTTTTAACATTTGATTGTATGGGGCCGTATACCAAATTATAGTTCTTTTTCTTCTATTTTTGATTTTATTATAGTTGTTGGTGCTTTGTTGCTTATATTTGATATCGATATTTTTGTATCCACTATTTTTTAGGGCTGTTTCGTAGATATTGGTTGACCTGTTAAATGCATTTTCATCGCTTGAGTTATTACTGAGTCTACTTACGATCGAGTTGGGAATGTGTTTTATAATTGATGGTGGGTGGTTGGACTTAGGGTTTACGTAAATTGGAGTAGCGTTATCTTTTAAGTATGGTTCATATGTGTTTTTTCTAAGTTCAACGTGACGTCCAGGAAGTTTGTTATTTTTATGTTAGCTGATACGTCTGCTTTTAGGGCTAATTTTTTCATTTCCTTGTGTATGATTTTCTTATATATATATATATATAAAATAAGAAAATAGTTGCACACTATTTGAAGACACTTATTTTGGATAGAAATTTGAAAATTTTGAAAACTTCAAGTGTCAGGAAAATGATAAAATCATTTTTATGTCCTTTTGTTGATGTTGTAAGTCCAATATTTCGCTAAAAATAGCCTCATCAGGGTAGTTAGTCAGTCCGTAGTTTTTTTTTTCTTCTTCATTTTTTGTTATAGAGGAAATAAGAACATGAAAGACTGACAGGCATTTTAAACTGGTCTTTTGACCTAGAATGAATCGTGTTTTTGCTGGTAACTGAAAAAACCGTTGATTGACAAATCAGATATCCGTAATATATGGAAGTAATTATTAAAGTGCATTGAATGCTGACTCTTTTATGATGTAATGTGGTAATGTCATTTCCTATTTTCGTCGGTATCTTAAAGTCCCTGAACTGTTTTCGTTTCCTATTGTTCGAGAGGTTTCCCAAGCTATAAAACAGTTGTCAGCAGGAAAAGTATCAGGTAAAGATATCATTCCTGTTGAGGTGTATAAACATGGTGAAAGAGCTCTTGGGAAAAAAATGACTGATTTATTTATTGAGATACAGAGAGTAGATAGTTCCGCAAGACTACAAGGATGCTAATATTTAACACTTTTACAAGAAGAAAGGCACAACCATGTTGACACACCGGTTCTCGTTGGATCACCAAAGTTAAGCAGCGTTGAATCTGGTCAGTACTAAACGGGTGATTATTTGGGACTTCCAGGCGCTGTATGTGCTCTCCGCTTATCTCGGAATTGTTTTCAGTCATCCTGCAGTTCTCCTTGCCACTGGATTCCAACAGTGCCGATTCAGTAGAGGTGTGGTTGAGGTTGCGCAACCCTTACCTCGTGCAGCTGCCCTATGGGATATCTTCTGTCTTTATATGGAAAACCGCGGAGTTATGCGAAAACTCATTTACCTCGGACGCCAATGATGAGATTGTCAAACGAATATCAGAAGTTACTAATGCTTTTGGAAAATTAAAACTTTCGGGAATAACAAATGCATTCGATTATGCACCAACTTAATGGTATACAAGGCCACAATACTGACAAGACTTCTCTATAGATCATGGTCGTAAACATCGTACCGGTATCACATTTGTCAATTGAATGTATTCCACAATGGCTGTCTAAGAGCAATCTGCGGTTATAGTCTGAAGGATAATGTCACTAATATTGACCTTTTTAACACATGAAAGATTGGTTGGCGAGAAAGCTTTTTGTTACAATCCTAATTACGCTGTTATTAAGAGGGATAAAGGAAGAATAGCAAAACCTGTAAAATCAGTTGGGTTGTGGTCATAGAAATGTAGACGCCGCTGGCTGAAATACAAAGACAGAGTTGAAAGACGTTCTGTCAGCAATCGATATACCTCATCAAGACTTTGAAAAACGTGCACAAGGAAGGTAAAGGCGGAGAGCTAGTTGTTGTAATGGACTGAAAAGTTTCACGACAATTTGTCTGGGTAATTTGAGACATGTTAAAGAGAGACGAAAACCTATGGAAATGCTCCCAACTTCAACATCAGCCTAATCTGTGAACTCCGCTGCAAGTCTCTCACTGGACTAGAGTGTCATGAGTAATTTAAGTGTAAATGAAAACTTGTGATAATCTGATACGTCGAAATATATATATATATATATATATATATATCTTTGTGTTTATTATTATTATTATTATTATTATTATTATTATTATTATTATTATTATTATTATACGGCATAATCCTTATTATACGGCATTATTATACGGAATAATCACTAATAATTAATCTTATTAATCTGGATATTCAAGATGCAGTGTTTTCATAGTTGCAAATGTGCTGCCTTCCCCCACCTGATCGTGTGTGTTCTCATATTTTTGTGCAAGTTTGTTGTATTCACTTAATATGTAGTTTATTGTTTCGTCCCTTTGTCTACAGGGTCTGCATTTATTCTTTATTGTTTGCTGTCGATCTTGATATAGTTGGTTCTAATCGCAACATCTTGTGCGGCTGTTAGTAGCGACCAATTCTATGTTTAGGTATCCTTCCCGAAGCCGTGTCAAGGCGTTTTCGTTAGTCTCATCTTTTGTAATCCTTATAAACCGTTAATATAACTGTTCCTCTTCCCATTTTTTTTTCTTTATTTTTGTCCTTTTCTCCTCTTTTTCTTCTTCTTCTTCTTCTTATTATTATTATTATTATTATTATTATTAGCTCACAAGGAGCTTTCACACAGGCCATCAAAGATCTTTCCTTGCAACCAGCCTGTGCTTTTCCCTGGAAGCTGAGTGACAACAAGTCTCCCAAGGTTTCCAGTACTCTCCATCTCTTTCGATAACATTTGCAAATAAATTTGCATTATTCCGACAGCTGCTTGCCATTGATTTCTCGTGTGCAACGGCTATTGGTCTGCACTAGAATTTGAGTAGTAATAAGGTCCCAAGGTCCCAGTTCTCTTCGCGCTCATCCGGCGGGAGATTGGTCAGTTCCTTGTCTTTCCTTCTTACTTGACTCTACTTGGTTATTTGGTGTCACTCTTTCTGGGGAGGAGGCAGTGATGTGGCAATGGGTGGATGGAGTGGGGTTAGAGAACTTATAGATATGCGATTTCAGCGTTCTTTGTTTCATGTACTGTTTCATGTTTTGCCTTTGTAGCAGTTTGCCTGGCCCGCGTTTGTTACTTCTGTTTGTTAGTTTCCACATTCAATGGTTTTTCTTAATAGTTCAGCTGTTTTCATTCATTGTTTCATTGTTGTATTTTTCCAGTCCTTCTTTTGATTTAAATTTCTCCCATTCTTTTTTCCAAATTTTTCGAGATCGTTCATAGTGCTCCTACTATTATAGATATTATTTTGATTTTCTTCATCTTCCATATCCCTTTCAGCTCTCTGGCTGGCTCTGTGTACTTGCTCTGTTTCTCCTTTTCTTTGATATTCACCCTGTGGTCAGCTGGGACAGACAAGTCTACGATTTCATAGGACTTTTTTTATTATTATTATTACACTATCCGGTCTTCTTGCTTGATGGGTTTATCAGTTTGTATGTCCAGCCCATGTCCCATAGGACTTTGTGATTCTCGTTTTCAAGTACTGTTGTCAGTTTATATTTGTACGACTTGTCTGTGCGTTCGAGATTTGCATAATTCCCAATGTACTACCATTCCCACTTGGTCGTGTATGTTCTTGTATTCCTTTTGGGTCAGTTTGCTGCATTCACTTATTATATGGTTTATCGTCTCGTCTCTTTGTCTACAGAGTCTGCATTTGCTGTTTTCTTGTTTTTTGCCGATCTTTGCTTTGATATGGTTGATTCTTATCGAGTTGTCTTGTGCTGCAGTTATTAGGGATTCAGTTTCTCGGCTTATGTGTCCTTTTCGCATCCATGTCCAAGTGTTTTCGTCATTCCCATCTTTTGCCATCCTTATGAATCTTCCGTGTTGTTGTTTCTCTTCCCACTTTTCTTTTCTTGTCTTATCCTTTATCTCTCTGTTTTCTGTTTTATTGATTGTTCCAGTGTCTCTCGCTGCTATGATTATTATTTCAATGTTTTGCATTATGTATTTTTTTAGTTCTTTTTTTATGTTATTCACACAGTCTTCTATACAAGCTAATCCTATCCCGTCGTCTTTCCTTTTTACGTAGAGTCGGTCAACATCATCCTTCGGGTGTAGTGCCTTGTGCCTGGTCATGAGTTTCCTGGTCTTTTGATCCAGCGCTCTCGTTCTTCTTCAGTCCATCCTATGAACGGTCCAGAGTATCTTACTAATGATATTGCCTATGTATTTATGCATTTTATTAAGTTTCTGCTATGTAATTTGGTTTCAAGAAGTTTTATTGCACCTGAGGTATTCATTTCTAATTCTCTCTTTAATTTCTGTTGCTTTGATGGTGTTTGCCTCCAGTACTCCTAGGTATTTATAGGCGTCTTGTTCTCCTAGTGTCCTTGTCTCCGTTTCGTTGGGTAGTTCCATGCATTTTGTCGTCTCTAGTTTCCCTTTCTTATAAGTAGTAGTGCGCACTTTTCCATACCAAACTCCATTTGGATATCCTAGTAGTATTTATTAATGTCTCTAGTTCATTTTCGGCCTTGCGAAGAGTTTCAGATCGTCCATGTACATCAGGTGGTTCATTTTTTTCCTCCGGCTTGGCACTTTCTCAGTTCAGGGGCATCATAGCTATGATTAATAATAATAGTGATAGTGAATCTCCTTGGAAGATGCATATTTGTATGTTGATTTCTGTTATTTGCTGTCCATCAGATGTTAATTCCAGTCTCCATGTTCTCATCGCATTTTTAATCATGTTGATGATCCTTCTTGGTATTTTGCATATTTTTAAGCATTTTATTATGCATGTTTGAGGGATCCTGTCGTACCTCTTTTTGTAGTCGATCTATGCCCTAGCTAAATTTTGTTATCATCTTCGTACTTCCCTTAGGATCTTTTGTTCTGTATATAGCAAACAATGCGTTCCTCTTTTTCCTCTCTGACACCTTTTCTGTTCCTCGGGGAGAAGTCCACGATTATTCAGGAAGTGGTACATTTCTTCCCTCAGTTGTGCTGTTAGTAGTTTCCAAATAGTGGGTAAGCGCGTGATAGGCCTATAATTGCTGGGAGGCGGTTCCTTTCTCTGTGTCCTTCTGTATCAGCGTTTGTTTCCTGCATGCGTCTTCTCGTCTTTTGGGCTAGTCTTTCGTGTAGCGTTGTATATTTTTGAACCAGCATGCCTGCATTCCGTCGTATCCTGGTGCTCTCCAGTTTGCCATTTCCAATTTTCTATTTCCCCATGTTTCTTTCTTCCTGTTTATCGTTTTGGCTTCTTTTTTCTGTTTGTTTGTTTGTTTGGGTTTCTACCATTATTATTATTATTATTATTATTATTATTATTATTACGAGCACTTTTATAATTATTATTTACTATTATTATTTTTATCATTATTATTATTATCATCAATATTATTTTATTATTATTATTTATCATTTCTATTATTATCTTATTGATTATCAATGCTATTATTATCAATATTATTATTACTATTTATCATTATTGTTATTATTATTATTATTATTATTATCATTATTATTATTAATAGTATTATTATTGTCAATATTAATATTATTATAGTTATTATACAAAAAAAATATAACATATCAAACATAACAACACAGTTTCAGGTTGTACAGTTAAAAAAGATGAAACATAATGTAACGTAAACCTTCATCATGTTTATTGTTGAGTCTTGTGATAGTATAACTTTCCCTCTCATATTTTTTCAAGTAAATTATTTGTTTATTTTCTCTGCTTTGATAATTAAATTTGTGGGTTTATTTAGAAAACAAGGCCGATAGCCATTAGTCGCGTGCTCTCGTGTAATCAATAAATGCGTGAATGTAGGATTGACATGAAATTCTTCAAGATAAACTAAAATGACCGAAAAATGGGCTGAATGGACTTAAATAAATAAAAAGTAAATGACTTAGAATGATTTTAATGAACTTAAGGATTAATTGAATGATCTTAAGAATGGCTTGAATGCTTAAAAAATAACTGGAATCCTTCAAAAACAACTTGAATGATCTGGAGAATGACTTGAATTGTTTGGAGACTGACTGATTGTAAAGTGAGTGATCATTTTATATTATATTAATATAGAAAAGTAATCCCCCACTTTATGTCACAAAGTTACAAACATAAGTACAGCATGTAGTAAGAACAGATACTACACTTTGATCTCGGCCAAAAGACAAAGAAAAGCTTAAAAAGCTAAGAACAGCATCTGTTAACAACAGACCTTTGATCTTAACCAAAAAGGCTTAGCACAAAAGTGTCACGGACAAACCGACCGACAGACCGACCGACCGAGTGACTTATAGAGTCGCTTGCACGCGACTAATAACTTATTAAGAAAACCTTTCAAAAATATTTTTTCTGTTGAGACAGACTAAGTCTGTTGGGCAATATCAAATTCAACAGCAAATGTTATCAACTGGTGGGAATTATTTCTCCGTTTGTTTTTTTATGCCAATCCATCACTAGGATTTTATTTTAAAATCCATAAATATTGGAAATAAAATTGTAGTAAATTAAGTGCGGTGTCTTATGAAAGGAAGTTCAAAATGTTGAAGTTCTAACTGAAATCTAGCTTAAAAGCTGCAATCTAGAATTTCGAATCAAATTATTACATTAAATCAAATTATCTTCCTTTAAACTTAGACATAAAATTTATTAATTTTTTTCTTTCCATTTTCAATCTTTTATTATCTAAGAGTCCATTGTCCAGAGTATTTGGGCAATTATATTTTATTTTGATTAAAAAAGAACCGATTATATCGTGGGTGAGGTCTGCATTCGCACTAGGCTTTATTTTATTTTATTTTAACTCTAAAATCATAGATATTAAAAGATTAAGAAGATGTAACAGTTAAGAAACTATTTACTGTAAGCGGATCAATGCCCGGTGCCAAAGTGATTTGGCCGCACTGTCCAATCGGTTGGTAGGGTGCATTGATTTTAGCTCTCCCCTTAAGAACGATTTTTAGCCCTTTGGGATCTCAGCTGCTATCGCCAGAGGGACGCCAGCAAGCAACCTATACAGACTTCTCTCACTCACTCCTCCCACTGCTACTTGTTGAGGACTGCAGTCCGATGGCAGACGACACTTTAAAACAGACTTTTATACTTTCTTTCTTTCTCTCCAATCTGAGATACTATCTCGCCTTTTCTAAATAAACCCTTTGTTGTTGTTTTGTTAAAAGAAATGTCGTTTGGCCTTGTGTTTATTTAAGCAATTATTCTCCAATAAAATGGTGACCCGAAATGAACACAGACCTTTTGATTACAAAGCGGCATCTCTTTTTTTGAGCAAATATTTAAAAAAAGACAAGGGACCAAATCAAAGGCAGAATGACTGGAAGAAATATCTCTTTCACGAAAAGAACTTCGACGAAAACAACAAGAAAGTTATTCATTTTCCTTTTGTTGCCATCGCCGATACAAATAGACACAGCGCGTTCAAAATCGAAAAAAAAAAACAATAACAAAAAACTTCGAAACGGGTTTCCCGTCTCTCTCTCTTCTAAAAAAATAAAATAAAATAAAAATAACAAAAATAAGAAGAAAAAATACTGAATAATTTTGTTTTAACCCCCCCCCCTCCCGTAAAAAAAAAACAGAAAAACATTTTGTTTACAAACAGTTTGTTTTTCTTTACGCGCTACTCAACCATTGGGCAGACGACATTTTGCCTTCCATTTTCTTTACTGACGACCAGCTACTACATACTTCAGCGCAACAACTATATATATATAAATATATATTTATATATATATATACAAAAAAAACTGAAGAACTTTGTTCCAAAGATAATTATTTTTTAAAGGAGAACTACACTACAACCGGCACATCGCCACATCACTAAACACAAGCAATGTTAGGTATACAGACGGCGAGGAAAAAGAGAATTTCTCCAGCAGCGTACGAATAACAATGACGAAACCTATCGTCAGACTCGGCAAAGAAAAATAAACACGAGTTGTCGACTTCATACCGAATTTAAAAAAATATTCGAGCTCGACAAACATTTTTCACGGTTTCCTGGCATTGCCCTGCAACAAATGCGAGCAGCAAAATCACATAGGTCTATACACATTCTCTCCCGCACAGCAGATGCAACAACAAAGTAACAATAACATAACATCCCTACCAAAACTTAGGAAGAAGTTGAATCAACATTTCTAGTTGAGATGCACCACACACACGATAAACTCACAACTGGAAGTTTCGTTGACAGCCGACAACTGCACACTAACCGTTCAACATGAACGAATGCGCAACAAGCGCCCGTACATGCAATGTACACACACTACCGCAGACTCACTTGCGAAAACGCCTAGAACTACACACATCACGTCAACACGAACCAAAATTTTCCTTCCAAACGAACAATTCACATCACTATCCAAGCAACTCGTTGTACATGTCAGCACAATAAATAAATAAATAAAACCAAATGTCAGCCTAAAAAAAAAGAGTAAACGCCTTTTCCAAGCGTAAGTAAATACTTTTTTATGAACACACTCCGTTTTTTAAACAACCACACAACAACAAAAACAGGACGAAAAGGCAATTGCCCAAAGCATTATATATATATATATATATATATATATATATATATATATATATATATATATATACTGCATATTTTTTTCTTTTATTTGCTTCTTCATGAACTAAATTACAGTTCGTTTATTTCAATTTTAAAATTTTTTTAGCTGGAACTTTCTATTCTCATTACCCCTTTATATATTCTTTCTTCAGCAGCATACACTTCCAGACATTATGTTGCCTTGTGTTCTGTATTTTTCTAAAGACTGCTACCTTTTTATTTTTCTTCATCGGCTTTTCGCCTAAGCAGGGGGTGATGTAGCAGTTAACAAACTATTTACTATAAGCGGATCAATGCCCGGTGCCAAAGTGATTTGGCCGCACTGACCAATCGGTTGGCAGGGCGCATTGATTTGAGCTGTCCCCTTAAGAACGATTTTTAGCCCTTTGGGATCTCAGCTGCTATCGCCAGAGGGACGCCAGCAAGCAACCTATACAGACCTCTCTCACTCATCCCTCCCACTGCTACTTGTTGAGGACTGTAGTCTGATGGCAGACGACACTTTATACTTTCTTTCTCTCCAGTCTGAGATACAATCTCGCCTTTTCTAAATAAACCCTTTGTTGTTGTTTTGTTAAAAGAAATGTCGTTTGGCCTTGTGTACATAATCCTCCTATAAATATAAATAGTAATCTAGAGTCCCTAGTGTTACATATAGGGGTATCATTGAAGTTATCACTAGGGTTATCATAGAGGGGCACCAAATTGACGTTTGCTGTATAACATAAAAGGGGAGGACCATAATTGTATTTGTTGTCATGGAATGATTATTATTAGAATGAAAGGAGATTCCGTGTGCGTATGATCGTCTAGTTTCATATGCGGTTGTGTGTGTTCATCTCTAATTGTTCATATGCTTTTGTGTGTGTGTTACATGCATTTTCTTCGACATACCTTACTTCATGTGTCGTCGATGTGATCCATCTGGAATTCATCTTCTCTTGAGCGGGAGACTGGTACCTGTTAGACGAAGATTTATCACTCCAAGACGATGAATGGGTTTTATAGTTTTTTATTTACCTCCCAAATGTCGACACAGAATATGGAAGTAAATCTTGCTTGCTTTGAACATGTCAGCGTCCCCCACTCCCAGTGAAGGGGAGGGAACAGCTATTAAGCCGTCCGTCTTCTTCAAAGCCCAAATCCAGTCTCACAGATCTAGCCAACCTGACCACGTCACTCATACGTAATCTGGTCAGCTGACCCTCGGTTCTGGTAAACGTGTCTACACTCCACGTTTACTCACCTCTCTCTCTCTCTCTCTCTCTCTCTCTCTCTCTCTCTCTCTCTCAATCCATTCTGTAACACTAGCTTGGAGCAGAATCTTCCTCATTATTTTCCTCGAAACACTGGGCGTGGCTCCTAGGTGTTATGCACGATTAGTTTATTGAAATTTATTTCAATAGAATCTTCCTACTTGTGTATGATATAATTTGTCTTTTATGTCTATATGAATATATATAAGTGTATTTATACTTGTATATGTTCTAATAAATAATATATACAGCAGTACATCAATATTTAGAAGAAAGATTCTTCAATCATATGTGTGTGTGTGTGTCCAATGCGTTTTTGTTTTATATGTATTGCTACGTATCACAAATTCACAGATAATATTAGAGGTACATTGTTCTTCTGTAAGTAATTTTATACCTACATACTTATGTTCAGATGGAGAAATAAGTGTTTTTCTTTCAACTATGACCATTTTCACTTCCTCACAAGTGCACAATGTTCCCGCCCAAAAATATTTTAATGGCGTCCCTGGAGAAACTTCAAAACGTAACAAAGCAGACGACATTTTAAAGAAGCCATTTGCAAATGGAAGTTATCACCGGAGGGCCATTTCTCCGCGTTCATACGACAAATTCTTTTTCGTATTGTTCTATATTTCCTCCATATTCTTTCTCTCTCTCTCACTTTCTCTCTCTCTTTCTCTCTCTCTCTCTCTCTCTCTCTCTCTATATATATATATATATATATATATATATATATATATATATATATATATATGGTTATATCTTTTGGCTATATTTTCAATATTCTATTCGTTTTCAAATTTTTATCATATTTTGAGACAGATTTTACTTTTTCTTTTTTTATTGTATTTTATTTCGTATTATACACCTCTATTTACGACGGGAAGCCATATCTTAAAGCTAAAACTCGTGAAATATATACTGTGCACGGAAATAGTATAAGATAATCATCCTCTACATGTATCTCTCGACAAACAAATGAGTAGGCCTACTAGCTGAAATACTTCTACAAGGATTCGAATTCCCAACTCATACGAACAAATTACATTTGGAATATTTTTGCTAAGAAAATCACTACGTAGATAGATACATAACTAGATTCTTGCTCTAAACACCATGTCTACGCAACCAGTAATTAAAAAATCCGGAGATCGGTTCTCTCTCTCTCTCTCTCTCTCTCTCTCTCTCTCTCTCTCTCTCTCTCTCTCTCTCTTTCTCTCCCTCTCTCTCTCTCTCTCTCTCTCTCTCTCTCAGTACAGACCAATCAGTCTCCTGTGCATCATGAGTAAGTTGCTGGAATCTGTGATAAATAGTGAGCAACCAAATCAACAAAAATAACTTGCTCAGTGACATGTAATATGGTTTCCCTTCTGCGAGATCTACAGCTAATGTACTAACTGTAATATCACACAGGATTAGTGAATCTCTCGACGGGGCTCTATTTCTAGAGCAATAACTCTTGACATATCAAAGGCTTTTAATAGAACACGGCATAAAGGTCTATTTCAAAAGAACACTGGCTATGGAATAGCTGGAAATGTTTTCTTAATTATTAAATTCTTTTGAAAGTAGTCCTTGATAGGCAGAAATCAGAAACTGATACTATTAACGCTGGCGTCCGTCAAGGTTAAGTTATGGGCTAAATTCTTTTCTTAATATTCATCAATAATTCCTCAAATCATATTCTTAGATTATTCGTAGAAATTTATGCAAACAACACCACAATCTATGGCAACACTTCAAATGCTAGAAATGACCAAGATCTTTCTGATTCTCCTTCTCTCTCTCCCTCTCTCTCTCTCTCTCTCTCTCTCTATCTCTCTTTCTCTCTCTCTTCTGATCTTGAGAACATTGTGTAATAGAAAAAATGGCTGATTAATTAATTTCAATGCATCGAAAATCCAAGCTACTCTTTCATCATAATCGCTCTGACCCCTATCACACCCCAATTGAAATGAATGGCTCTCGTCTTGGGAAGCTCCATGTCTTGACAAACTTCTTGGGATGGTCTTCATTCCTGATCTGAAAATGGAACACATCATTCAAATCCGTGGCCAAGATCGCTGGAAAAATGATTGGATCACTCTACCGCTCCAGTAGGTATCTCATTGCCAATGCAATTCTCTATCCGTATAAAGTATGACATAAAATGGAGTACTGTTGCCACCGCTGGACAGGAGCTGCTCGGCACACCCAAACCAGCTTTGATAAAGTTCAAAACCAGCTTCGTAACCTAGTAGGTGATGGTCTTTTCTCTTCTCTGCAACCTCTTCCCCACAGAAATTGCTGATAATGTTTTATAAGTTGAAACCAAAAGCTGGAGCTAAGTCGAACACCTTCCATAGAAATAATAATAGAGCAGAGAAAGACTAGCAACATCTATTCTGTGATAATTTGGTTATATGGAGACGAAAAAATCCCACCACAAGATTTCGAAGTCGATTTTTTACCGTATCGAGGCAGGAAAAGGAACTTCTTTTGAAACCTTCTGGGATGAAGTAGCAGTATTCTATTTTTGGGCGTATTTATTTTTTATATAAGTAAACGATGCATCTGGAGGCCGATGTGGAGCAGTGGAATTATTGGGCATATTTTTTCAGTTTTTTAGCAACACACTGAATATGTAACGTTACCCAACTCGTTGTAGCCTCAATCGCAAAGTAGACAAAGAATAGGAAAAAACTTTAAAACCTTATTTTTTAACGATAATATTTATTTTCTCATTCTTCCACCACGCATAACCTCTTTACGACTGTGACGTAACCCACGTCTCTAACATGACCGTCTTCTCTTACGTGATCTCTCTCTCACTCTCTCTCTCACACTCTCTTATAGTATTTTCCTTTCAGCAACGCCATTTCACATTGCGCTCTGTTACACATATACGACTACCATTTTAAATCTGGGGTGAATGTCAGTACTAAGTGCTAAACAAAACGATGAACGCTTTCAACAAGGGACCACTTCATTTCAATCGGGACACAATAAGGATCTACACTCTGTGGTAAATAGAGAAAAGTTCAGTTTTAGAAGTTTTTTCTTTAATAATAATTGCACCGTGTTTATCAGTCCTATTTTAATCGCTAACAATGAGACCGAAGTGTCGGGGGGGGGGGAGGTCTGCTATTTTGTAATCCAAAGTTTCTTTAAACATATTAGAAACTCTGACTTTTAAAATTAAACGTGCGTTATCTCGGCCCGAAAACTTTCCTTTTAGTGGAAATGCAACGTTTCTAAAGTTCGATTTGCTGCAAAATGTTACACTTTATTTATAAATAATAAATTATTTTAAAAGCACAAAATTGGATTTGTAATTGTACGATGTAGCGTAAAATATTTTTTTCTTATTTTATTTGATTAAGATGTGTTTCCTGTAAGTGTTTCTTGATTTTTAAGTGCTGTTTACTCCGACGCAATATATATATATATATATATATATATATATATATATATATATATATATATATATATATATATATATATGCTAGCAGGGAGACCCGTCGTTGCCTGGAAGTGAATGATGATCAACGAATATTTCACACTCCTATATTTTTATTGACATTGAAAACCGTTAAATTGCCCGAGTGGAAGCTTCACGTGCTTCCATACAGTAACTTATGTTATTCTACATTGCACTCTAGAGAACCTTACTGTTTCCTCTATAAATAATTTTATATAGACCTCTTTCCAGTTAATGAAAAATAAATATATTAAGAAATTTACGTGCAGGGTTTGGAACCACAGACCACGTTAATAAAAAAAAAAATTCGTCATGCAGAAAAAAAGACGCCATCACTTACCCACAGTAGACTTTTCACGGACAGTTGTTCTATCGTTGTTGCTACGCAACGATATGGAAAAATGCCTTTATCGATGATATATGAATTAAAATAACGGTTTCAGTTATCGCATATCGATAATTATCGGGGGTATTCTGAGAAAAAATTTAACTAAGATCACTCCGAGACTTATACATTCAAGTTCTATAAATTTTAAAGAAAATCTGTTCAGCCATTTCGGAGTCTATGAGGAACGAACTAACACACACACAGACACAGACAAAGTTGCATTTGTATAATTGTAGATAGATAGATAGATAGATAGATAGATACTATTTAAGCGCATTTTAAGACGGGGAACGCCTAATATCCTATTATATATATATATATATATATATATATATATATATATATCGGCGTAAAAAACGACCCCCCTGTAGAAAAGTCTGTAGACTTAAAATTTTACAGAGTTATTGCGTAGGGAAATGTACACACACAAACACACAGACACACAGATACACACGCAGACACGTTCACTTTTATATATATATAGATAGATATAGAAAGATAGATAGATTGGATGCAATATATAGTAATGATTTAAAAAGTGTATATAAAAATAAGACTCATGCGCCACCACCGAGAATCGAAACCAAAACGATCAGCTCACGATTTATTTTGCCTCTGCCGTCAATGACTGGGCTATGAAAATATGTTTACTGCAAGGTTAAAAATTAAAACATAAACCAATAGCTACTACCTTATGCAATCGTAATGCCAGCGTTCGGCCTTCACCTGGCAAATTTCATTTTTTTTATTTCACACTTTTGCACCGGTTTTTTCGGGCTAAACCCCAAATATAAAGTTTTGCATGGATTCAAATACCTTATATATAAAGTTTCATGTCTGTAGATCAAAATCTATAGGAGGAGTTTGGTAGGCTAAATTTGTTAAACAAAAATATATACGTATACATAAATATATATGGAAACAATTTTGTGAGTACTAAACGCAAATATTGTGCAAGTATAAATCATGCAGATTATCTACATGAATATAATTACACGTAATAGTTAACTAAAGATGATTATCCCATTAGAAAACCGAAGCAACTAATAGGGAATTAATTAAAATGAATGTTTAAAAGAATATGCTAATTTTCATATTCTTTTAAACATTCATTTTAATTAATTCCCTATTAGTTGCTTCGGTTTTCTGATGGGATAACCATGTTTAGTTAATTTTTACGTGTAAACTAGATATTTTGCTAGTGAATGCAATTCTACAACCCATGTATAAGAAAATTGTATTTTCTTTTTAAATAAATAGAAAAGAAGTTTTTGATATGAATATCAATACACACAAAAGAAAAACGAATTTATAGATAGATAGATAGATATACAGTCAATTCTCTGTTGATTATTATATTGTATCTGTATATAGTAGTGAATTCAAAAGTTAAAAAAAAAGACTTCTGTGCCATCAGCGAGAATCCAAACCAAAACGTATAGCTCTCTAACCGTATCCGTTAACATATACCTTAAATCTAAACTTCTGCAAAAACTGCCAAAAACTAACGTTACTTAACCTATGTATTTTATTAGCGCATACGCGGGAAAAAAAACGAGTATAGTCAACTTATGGTCAATATTTTTTTTTATTTTGACTCCGTAGCAGCTATAAGACTGGTTAAATAACAAATAGAAGGTGTGCTACAAATCTAAATATACTATATATCAAATTTCAAATCCGTTGACCAAATATTTAGAGAGGAGTTTGGTAGAGAGTTTTCGCACACACACACCAACACGGTCAATTCTCCCTCTCTCCCTCTCTCTCTCTCTCTCTCTCTCTCTCTCTATCTGTGTATATATATATATATATATATATATATATATTGCAGTGTGCTATAACGTTTTCATGTTAAATCATACGGAATTATACAGGATAAAATCTATGCATGAATAAAATTTAGCGTAACAGGGAAATAAAACTAACCATCTTACAAATAATTAAAATAAAAACAAATAAGTAATTAACGCTCGTTTTCTTTTTCAAAAAGAATATACAAATTAGTTAACCTTCATGTAGTCGTTCGTATATCCGTGACTGAGTATATTAAAAGTTAGTTTTTATAATTTTTAAAGAACAAAAGTAGGCTTTTAATATCAAGGTCATAAAGAGAGACAAAAACAACAAATATACACATGTTAAAATTAGAACCTTGCATGGTAATCAAAAGCTCCATATATAACGCAGACACATACCGCACCAACCACACCGGGTGTCCTTAACCTTCTCGGATTCCACCCGATATGACAGGTGTTCTTTCGATCGTACATTGTCATATCACAAGTTGGCCTGTTGATCGTCTTCACCCACTGTGTTTTCATGGTAGGGCGCTTTGCCTCTCGATCGAATCGTCTCCTACCCTGTGTATGTAGTCTCCGGGTACATCAATCACTCCGCTGGTCCTTGCGGCTTGCTGCAAAATGAAGAGTCCACCTTTTCTCAGGGATTAATTCCTTTTTTTCTTTTCACTTTACTAGACCCTTTTAAGGTGACTGCAAACTACGTACATGCAAAACAGTTTTCTCTTCTTTATTTTCAGTCCTTCTTTATAACTGCAACTCATCAAACCATGTAATGCAAAACAGTTTTCTCTTCTTTATTTTCAGTCTTTCTTTATAACTGCAACTCATCAAACCATGTACATGCAAAACATGGGGTTTCTTTCACTTTTTCCCCCTTTTCTTATTTACTTTCAGTCCATCTCCACGACTTAATATATGTGCATGCAAAACATTTTTTCTTCCCTTTAACTACAACCCATCAGACCATGTGCATGCAGAACGTCCCCCCCCTTTGTCAGTTTTAATTGTTTTATTTTCTGTCCTTCTCTACGACTTTAGATTTTCATTTTCAGTCCTAGTTCAACCATAATTTTGTTCGGTAACTGGGAAGGCTCAGTCCATCTTCAATCGCCATTTGCTCTCCCAAAATAATGTGTCACCTGAGATCTCAACTGGTTCTAGGCCTTTCTGCCTATTAAATTCTACTCTAAAATATTTTGCTGGGGGATTATTTTTACACACACTCAATTTTTCAACCTATTTTTGTATTTTATTTTAATTATTCATTATTATTTTTTTCACTCAATTCTTTACACGAAGAGAAATAACTCACTTCCTCAACTCATGCACACCTGTTGGCATCGGGGAAAATTTCCCAATGATATGTCATATATCCACAATGTCAGAACTCAATGGACTGCATATCTCCTGCCAACCTGCAGAACACTTTTGCTTATTGCACAACCATCATCTGCTATCTCACAGAGCATCTCCGTTTACACCCCATCAATTCTTCACAGCAGTCCCAAATATAAAAACAACACAACGTGCCATCCAAGGAAGGTGCACACCGTTCCTCCTAACTACCCTGGTGCAAAGAATCTAGGTCTCCACCACAGCCAATATGTTTCCCAAACCATACTTGCACAATGTCACACTTTCCTGTGCAGCTTTTACTAAACTCTATGATACCCAAACTTTTGTACCTTCACTTGTCCCATAAGCATTCTCTCGCTCGGAACAAGGGGCAGCATCCGCTCTGATGCTACACCCATTATGCAGCATTCTCATCCAGCGAAGGAAAGATCTTCTCCGACTAAGGCAATCCCACTCTTCACTCCCGGAATTTGTCCCAGCAACGCCATTCTGGCCTGGGACCAAGGGTAACAACTGTTCCAACACTACACTCAACATATTCAATCCCCGTCCTGTGAAGGAGAAATCCTTCTCGACTGAAGCATTTTTAATTTTTTCCAAAACAGAATAATATCAGCACCATTAGTTTCTGTAAGACATTCTACTTGACAGTTTAAATGCTTCAGAACTATTTACCATGCGATTGATTTCATTTTTTATGTAAATTCCCAGGTTAAATGCTTTTTTTCTTTGATAGACTAAATGTGTTAATGCCACTTCCAACCAATTTACTACCTCACACCCTATGAAATCTCTCAGGCTAAATGGCTTGCTCTTCGGCAGTTTAAACGTCTTAAAATTCTCTTCAAGTAATTCACTATTTCACACCCTATGAAAACTCTCAGACCAAATGATTTTCTATTCAACAGTTTAAATGCTTAACATCACTTCCAACAATATATTATTCACATTTCATGAAAGCTCTCAGGCCAACTGATTTTCTATTCGACAGTTGAAATGCTTCAACATCATTTCCAAACAATTCAGCATTTCATATCATATCTTATGACAATTCTCAGGCCAAATGATCCCCTATTCACAACAGGTGAGAATGCTACACAACAATTACACACGTTATCAGTCCTCATCTAAAAAAAATTTTTTTCAAAAAAATTAGTACATTTCAATACAAATATTAAAATAGACGAAACAGTTCCCTTTTCACAACCATTCTTCAGGTAATCTCGACATGAGCGTCTCCCTCTCCCTCCCTCCCTCTCTCTCTCTCTCTCTCTCTCTCTCTCTCTCTCTTACTTATTTGACCTTTCTATCTGATGTTGCATTATTCTCAGAGTTTTACCGTTTACCAATGGGTCACGGTGTCTGTCATGCACTGCGGACCGGGCGGAGAGATCACATATCTATGATATTCGTATTCTCACATGCCTTTTCCATGGCATCTCACGCAGACACACCCAGTGTCTCGTTGAATCTATCGTCAAACTCCATGTATTATACGCACAGTGCCTTCCGCTCTTTTTCACATACCCTCCGCGGGGTTTGCATAACTCTAGAAGTGTAAGCCATTTTGAGTTTCAGATGGTTCGCTGTTACACACAAGTCCTGGGAGGTGACTTGTTTGTAGTAGACAGTTCCACAGAACAAAATATTCTTACCGTGTCGAAACCCGGGAAAAGAACATGTGAAATTGCTCCAGAAAAGGTTTAATATTTACGAAGCAATTCTGGTTTCTGATTGGTTGGTAGCAGAACGTGAATTAATTTGATTCGTCAGTTCTTAGCAGCATCGTTTATAAATAGAATTGTCCGACTGTGTGGGATCATACCCCATTATACCCCAAAATATTGCAATTTGGGACAATTCTCTTCGGCTTCCTCGCCGCATTTTCCCATTACGTCTCCTCATGCCTTTTTTTCTGGCACCTCACGCAGACATACCCTGTGTCTCGTTAAATCTACCGTTAAACTCCATGTATTATACCCACAGTGCATTTCGCACTTTTACACACACACTCCGCGGGGTTTGCATCACATTTGGGCAATTCTCTTCGGCTTCCACGCCGCATTTCCATTGCATCTCAATCAGCCGCCCACACGACACCACCGACTATGCGTTTCCCCAATCAACCGGTAACTTCGTGAAATTCCTTATTTATTTCTCACTATCTCTTGATAGTCCATGCCGATCTATAACAATAGACTACGATTTAAAATATTCAAACAAAATCACACATTTCGATTTTGTTATTTTTTATCATAAACAAATTCAATTTATGAAACTACAAAAGCGATCGCATTTTTTCTTCTAAATCTGTCAACTGGTGCTCTCTCTTGGTCTTTTTTTTTTTTTTTTTTTTTTACAAAGGCATCACCACATTATCAAGGCCCAGAGGCCACTCAAGGATAAGGGTTAAAGAGTGTACAGTAGAAATTGGTCAATATAGTAATCATTAGTAATGAAAATTTGGTAAATTTAATAACTTATATGGAACGGCTCATCAAGAACTTATTTACTTTAGACTTGAACACAACCATATTGTAGTCAGCCGGAAAGCAGGAAAACGGAAGACAATTCCACAGGCGTGCAGTTCTAAGAAAGAAGCTTTGTTCATGGAATCTACGTTTAGGTTTAGGCACAGATAAAGAGTGGGGGAAATTATTGATAGTGTTTACAGCTAGACGAGTGTTTCTTGTGAAAGTTTGGCGAGGGGGGACCAAAGATTGAAGCTCAGTTGAACACTTTCCATGAAAATAACGATACATCAGAGACAAACTCGCAACATCTCTTCTGTGAGATAGAGGTTGCAAGGAGGAGAAAAGGACATCTCCTACGAGGCTACGAAGTCTATTTTGAACTCTATCAAGGCAGGACAGGCCCTTTCTAGCAGCTCCTGCCCAGATGTGGCAACAGTATTCCATCCTTGGACGTACCTGGCTCTTATATAGGTAGAGAATAGCATCAGCAGTGAGATATCTACTGGATCGATAGAAAGATCCCACCATTTTTCCAGCGGCCTTGGCAACAAATTTGATATACGTGTTCCATTTAAGATCAGGAGTAATGGTCAAGCCCAGAAGCTTGTCAAAACTTGAGGCCTCCTGAAGACGAGAGCCATTCATTTCAATTGATGACAAATATGGATTAGAATGTTGATGATGTAAAGAGAGAAGCTTGGTTTTAGATGCATTAAAAGTAACCAGCCACTCCTTTCCCCATTGTACTACGTGCTCAAGATCAGAGGAGAGAGAATTGGAGAGAACTTGGTCGTTTACTGTCTTAGATGTGGTACCATAAATGGTAGTGTCGTCAGCATAAATGTCTACAAATGATGTAAGGATATGATTTGGAAGATCATTAATGTAGATCAGGAAAAGAGTTGGGCCCAGGATGGATCCCTGAGGGACACCGGCATTAATACTGTGAGCTTCTGATTTTTGCCCCTCAACTACTACTCTTATGAACCTATCAGAAAGAAATGATTTAATAATTGAGAAGACTTTTCCAGCTATACCATAGCTAGCGATCTTATGAAGTAAACCTTTATGCCATACCCTATCAAAGGCTTTAGATATGTCAAGAGCAATTGCCCTAGAAAGATTGCCACCGTCGAGAGATTTGCTAATCCTATGCGATATAACTGTAAGGACATCTGCTGTAGATCTAGCAGAACGGAAACCATATTGAGTGTCACTAAGAAGGTTATTTTTGTTGAGATGTTTGATTACTTCTGTATTTAACACAGATTCTAGCAACTTACTCATGACGCACAGGAGACTTATTGGCCTGTACTGAGAGGGGGATGAGCGATCACCTGAATTCTTAAATACAGGGCATACTGATGAGATTTTCCAGGGAGATGGGAAACTATTCTCCTTAAGACAACGTTTAAACAGTTTTGTAAGTATGGGCGCTAATTCAGGTTGAAGTTTTTTGAGTACTATAATTGGAATACCATCAGGGCCAGTTGCTTTACTCGAATCAAGGTTTTTGATTAGCTTCGCAACATCACGTACAGATATACATATATCACATAGCGTGTTTTCTGATACAGGAGGAAATATTGGGGGTTGGCGGTCTTGGTCGCAAAGGGTAGAATTAGCTGCAAAGTTCTTGACAAAGAGTTTGGCTTTGTCTGATGCTGACGAGATTACCTCAGGTCCATTGATAATAGTTGGGATGGAGCACACGCTTCTGTTCAGGATTCTGTTTGCATTTTGCCAAAACTGGTGGGAACCAAGCCGCTGCTCAGCTACTTTGGACTTAACAGATTGAGCATACAACACTCTTGCGTTCCTTATTACTTTCTTACAATGGTTGCTGGCAGTCCTGAAAACGGCTTTAGTTTCCATACATCTATTACGTTTGAAGCAGTGGAAAAAGTGATTTCTGTGCGCAATGGCAGCAGCACATTCTGGAGAGAACCATGGCTGGCTGTTAGGTTTTTTCTGAAACTTTTTAGAGGGTATGAAATGGTCAATACCTACAATTAACCATTTAGTTAGGTCTAATACTATAGAGGACACATCCTTTTTAAACATGGAATGCAGAGGTAGATCAGATATAAATGTACGGAAGCTATCCCAGTCAGCCTTAGTGTATCGATATACTGTACGATGAAGAGGTACGTCTGGGGACTTATTACATTTCATTTTTATCTTAATTGATACAACAGAGTGGTCGGAAGATCCAAGAGGCGACAGAACAGAAACTGAACATAGTTCAGGGCAAGTTGTGAGAAAAAGGTCTAGTAGGCTCGCATACTGGCCGTCATTATCGGGCACACGGGTAGGTTCCTGAACAATCTGAGTGAGGTCATAGGCAATGGAGAAATCATGACAGAACCTCCCCTCATCATCGGTCTTGTTTGAGTGGGTCAACCATTCGACGTTGTGAACATTGAAGTCTCCACATACGTGAATGTTAGCTGAAGGATAAGTAGAAAGGACTTGGTCAATTTTCTCAGATATGCTTTGAAAGATAGTAACTCCACTGTTGTGGGGGCGATAGAGAGTAAATATAAATGCAGTAGTGTGAGCTAAAGCAACCCGGAAGCACATATAGGGTAAGTTAGGATCTTCCCTGGAGATGTCCCTCCCACATGGAAAGCTATCTTTAATATAGGCACATATTCCATGCCCATGGCGATCTTGGGGGTCAGATTTAGAAGTTAAGTTAGAGTATCCTGAAATTGCAAACTCATCTAGGGAAATAGCCTGTCCAATGCCAGTTTCACTTAAAAATAAAAGGTCTGGTTTAGTCTCCTGTAATTGGGTTTCAACCTCTGGAAGGTTAGAACGAAGACCCCTGATGTTGGAGAAGGAGACATGGTAGTAGGGGTCTACGTTGGAAGTTGGGGAACCGGGTTTAATCGTGTATTTTTTCTTGAAACTTGTCATGATGAAATTTTGGAATTTGTGGACTAGGTCGACAGATTTACTTAGAGCAGGACAGAGAGGGGAAATTAAGAGAGAAAAAGAAACGAAGAATTTTTTTTTTATTTGTAGCTAATGATAAGGTAAAGCCGTAACAATTACCCACTAGTATGGCATCGAGAGGCCCCACCAGAAGCTACTGCATGGTCCAGAATCCATTCACCAAATGGCAATACAGCAGCCCCAGTACTTTGCACCTGCTGATAGGACAGCCTCCTTAGTGGTTAATCCAAGGTTCGGGTCCCTGACTATCAGGCGGATAACGTCAGCCCAGACAAAACGTTTACCTCCAGCACCCTTACTAGTGACATGGCTACAAGGATAGACATAGAAACAGAAAATTTCCGCCATCTCAGCCAACTGTTCGCAAAAATACTGCCAACCTAGAAAACAGCCTTTTCTTCTCCCTTTGTCCGAAAAATCACTCATTTAAAAAAATGAGGACTGAGGGACAAATAAGAAGAAGCGAGAGTAACAGGAGCTGCCGATAACGCATCCACAATGCGTTTTCTACTCTCCATTAAAAAAAAAAAAAAAACTATTAAGTATTGTACTTAATAAAAGTCCAACAGACGTGTTTAAGGGAAAGTATGGTGATAGATTCCCCTCACACGAACTAAAAATGAGTATAATTCGTAATTTTTGCTATCAACTCGGTGGATAAATAAACATATGTACGAGGAAAAAAAAAAAAGGCTAGCATTTAATAAAACAGAAATGCACAAATTAAATACTGAAATAAAATGGAGTTGTTAATATTTTAAATCTAAAATAAAAAGCATGATTCAAATCACTTATCTCAACAAAAACAATTCCGTCTCCAAATTGCAAACTGTGTTGAAAGAAATTCAGTTAGTAGCGTTCAAAACATTTTTTTTTTTAAAATTAGCCGTTAAAAGAAAATCGTGATTTTATTCTGAACTTAAGCTAGTAACGTTTTAAGAAGCTTACGATATAAAAGAAAAGGCTGATGGGGGGGGGGGGGTTCTTCCGAAAGTAAGTTGGTGCCGTTATAAGTAATTTCGAGATAAGATGGAAGCCGGTATTGGACTAAAAAAAAGCTAACATTTAATAAAACAGAAATACACAAATTAAATACTGAAATAAAATGGAGTTGTTTATATTTTAAATCTAAAATAAAAAGCATGATTGAAATCACTTATCTCAACAAAAACAATTCCGTCTCCAAATTGCAAACTGTGTTGAAAGAAATTCAGTTAGTAGCGTTCAAAACATTTTTTTTTTAAATTAGCCTTATTTCTTATTTCTTTTCTTCCTTTCATCTCTACTCCTTGTTTTCTTTTTTCCAAACCTGTTCACCATATCTATCTATCTATCATATCTATCGCTCTCTTCATTCTGCTTATTACTTTTCTTTATTCATTTCTCCCTTCACTGCATTCCTCTTTTCCATGTCTACTAAATCTGTTTACTGCTATGCCTTTTTAGGGCACTTGCCCTTTTTCTTTTTCTCATTTCTCTATATCTCTGCCCCACCCTCTCTCGCTCGCTTGTACAACGACAACATACGCGCGTAGGTACAGCGACATATCAACCCGTTTCCTTTGTCTATATCCCCATATCTATTCCTGTGGATACAACTGTTTTAGACTCATGATTCAGACAAATACACATTTACACATTTCCTTGAGGGGGGGGATCAACAATACATTACATATATGTCTAAAAACAATACAACAAAACTTAACCTATTCAGTTGACACTGAGACAGACAAAAGAAGAAATGAACCGCCTTACCTTCCGCCATCCTTCTTCGTCCTAGTTTCATGTTCAAGATTTTGTTGTTATTTTTCTTTTTGAGTTCGTTTTTTTTTCAATTTTTGCTTTGTGTGCGTTTTTTTTTTTTTTTCATGATTATAATTATTTCTTTTTGTTCTTTTCGTCTTTTCTTTGCAAAGTCTAGCATTCTTTGTGTCTAGTTTTCAGCATTTTCTTTTGTTTTTGTTTTGTTTTGTTGAAACAGCCCATATCTTCTCAGGGTTTTATTCTGGCTCAACGGCACCATTTATATATGAGTTCGTGGCAACTCGATCGTTGACATCTCATAGAGATGTGATATCCTGGCTCACGGAATCATTTATAACGCAGCCCGCTACTGCATCAATCACACCGGGTGTCCTTAACCTCGTCGGATTCCACCTGATATGACAGGTGTTCTTTCGATCGTAAATTGTCACGTCACAAGTTGGCCTGTTGATCGTCTTCACCTACTGTGTTTTCATGGTGGGGCGCTTTGCCTCTCGATCGAATCGTCTCCTACCCTGTGTATGTAGTCTCCGGGTACATCAATCACTCCGCTGATCCTTGCGGCTTGCTGCAAAATGAAGAGTCCTCGCCACAAACAAACAGAACTCCGGTTTATAGCAATAACAAACTATTCATTTCATTACTTCATAAAAGTTACTGTCTAAGTTGAGGTGACTGACTATAGAAGTGAAACGATATAAGACCAGACTAGTAAAATCACAGATTTCCCATTAATACAGGCTAGTTAACATCAAAACATCAGGCCCTGAGGGCTCCCAAATCAGGAGCGCTTGACCAGCTCAGCCATTTAGTTTGCTGGCTACGACTCTACTCTTTTTAGAATTTCTTTTTCTAAATCCAACCCCTTTTCCGCACCTCTCCTTCAGAGAGTGGTTACAGACACCCTTTCTTTCTTCCTCTTAGAGCTTACTCTTCGTCTTGTCCACTCAACATCTCTCTCTCTGTCTCTCTCTCTCTCTCTCTGTTCCCCTAATTTCTACTCCTCCTCTTTTGAACATATCTCTCCCAAACCTCAACCCCCATTTGCACTGAGGTTTCTACCTATTATCAAATTAGGAGTGATTAGTCACCCCAGGTCGAACGCCCGGCGGCGACCCTCTATCCTTGACCCCCATTCCAAGCTGTCAGCCTTAATCAGCTAAGGATTTATGGATCTCTTCATACCTCTCAACAGAGGTTTTAAAAACAACCTTTCATGTTAACAGATATATAACGACAATGAGATAAAAACAATTATTATTTGTTTTTTCTCTTTCTGACAAAATCCAAAAGACATTTCTGTTTTGTCCCAATCAGTCATCAACACCCCCTCTTCTGCCCTCTCTTTCTCTATCCCGTCCGGTCAAAATCGCCTCCCACCGCAATATGCATCTCGCTGCATGCATTCATGACACCAATAGTGTCATACATATACAGGATAGAACAATTGAAGAAATTGGAAGAAAAATTGACAAAAATCAACTTTAATAAATTACATTTATTTATTGATTCATCAAAAATTCACACAATGAATGATGCTAATGAAAAATCATTCACCCATATATTTTCATCGGAGGATAAATATTATGAAATTATTTGAAAATTTATAAAAATGTTAATTTTTTTTTAAGTGCAAGTCCATTCATTTTCAAGGAGGTAAAAAAGATATTTTTAACAAGAATATTTTGTATGTGGACATAACCCTCCCCCTACACACACACACACACACACACACACACACACACATATATATATATATATATATATATATATATATATATATATATATATATATATATATATATGACCCCAAAATCAAACACCACTGCCTTGTGCGACTTATCACAGCAAAAGGCTAAGAGATGGCAACTCTGACTTCAATCCTACTGCTGCCTTGATTCATGATTCAGACAAATACACATTTACACATTTCCTATGCTATGGAACCTCATCCAGAAAGAAAAGGCGCAGTAGCGGACACGATAGGATGACTGTCTACCTCACTGAGATTACTTTCGGACAGAAGCTGCCAGTCGTTGCGGGTTCGTTCCATTGAATATGAGCATTTGAGGTTCAGAGGGTGTCTATATGATGCGCAACAGATACTGCACCTAAACTGCGCAAGCAAGTTTGAAGCCAAAGTGGAAAGTCATGTTGCGATGGAGTGAGACTACCCCAACACCGAGAGATAAAGCACTGAGACCCCCAACTCGTCATCGTCAAGACTGACGGACTGCATGATGATGATGATGATGATGATGATGATGATGATGATGACGACGACATATATATATATATATATATATATTAGCGATGAGAAGATTCAAATATTTTTCCCGATTGCGATAAAATTACCGATCCCGTACTACATTCGCGAGTCCGATGCAATTCTCGTTTATAAATCTCTGAATATTTGACAATAGAATTCTTAATTTCATAGACTGCCGTAAAACACATGTTAAATGTGCAGATATTTTCTCAAACATAAAAATACATTTCTGATGGGCGATCTATATATTTTAGTTTTACTGTTTTTTATCGATATCCATTATTTTATCATTACTACCAGTAGTGAAAGAATTTGTTTTAAAGAAAATCAGATAAGGAATCGTTTTTGTGACCCTCTTCCCTCTGATGAGAAGAAGTGCATTCTTCGAAACTCCATGGAATAAGGGGTTTTCTTGTTTTATTTGTACTCCTTATCGAATAATTAAAATTTTGTATACCTACCTTACAGGTTTATAAGGTCTTTTGAAAAATTAAAAAAAAATATTTTTCAACTTCAAGATTTTTATTTTATATATATACTAGCAGAGGTGACCGGCGTTGCTCGGTTGTTTGGAGGTGTATGCTGTGCAAAAAACGCAACAAAAAAAACAAAAAAAATGGTTAATTTTTTTACAATTTTTACCCCTATTATGACCCCTTAAAATTTATTGTTTCAGGCTCAAATTACTTTATTAAGTTAGATCCAGGTTCAAGGAACCTATATCTAAAATTTCAAGTGTCTAGACTCAAAATTGTCGGAGGAGTTTGGTAGAGTTCTTAAAGGTCAAATCGTTGAAATTTGACCCCTTAACAGCCAAATTTCTGGCTGATACCCGTCACATCGATTTTTCCAAATCTCAGTACCCGGTATTTCAAATTTCGAGTCTATAGACTAAAAATTGACAGAGTTATTGCGTAGGGAAATGTACACAGACAGACAGACACACAGACAGACAGACAGACACGTTCACTTTTATATATATATATATATATATATATATATATATATATATATATATATATATATATATATATATATATATAAAATCATTAAATTGGATTATGGATTTAAATGAAAATTTAAATATTTAATTTTAGGCCGACGCAAATGTATAATTTTTTTTTATATTTTGTCGCCGAGGCAAAAATGACCCTGAAAAAAAAGGGAGAGAGAAAAAGAGAGGCTAAACAATAGTATTTGTTTTGAACTGAGCGAAAGTATACTAATCTATCCTTCCTTTAAAACTTAAAATCAAAGTCAGGCTGAGGGAACAAGGATGACATTGTGAGCAGGCACGACAGGAAAACAAACGAACATATATCTAAAGTAATGGCAGATACACTAGAGGATGATCTCCAATCAGTAGTGGAATGGGGACAAAAATGGATGGTAACGTTCAATGCCACCAAGACAAAACTGGTTTAATTCAATAATTACAAGAAACCTTCTCTACCACCTATAGCAATGGCCAACGACTCTTTATCTGAGAGTACGTCTCTCAAGCTCCTTGGCCTAACGTTCACAGGAAACATGAGTTGGAACAATTACATCGAGGGCATTGCCAGGGCCACTGCAAGGAAGGTGGGCTCTCTCTACCGTGCTAGAAAATTTCTAACACCCGAAAGTATCCTGTACTTCTATAAGGCCACCATTCGCCCATGTGTGGAGTATTGCTGTCATATTTGGGCCGGTGCATCGGCTACTAGTCTCTCGCTCCTTGACAGGGTTCAAAAGAGAGTCGCAAATCTGATAGGCCCTAAACTGGCATCTAAACTTCAGCCTCTGTCCCATCGTCGAAACGTTGCATCCCTCTGCCTGTTCTACAAGTATTATAATGGTGAATGCTCTGAAGAACTACAAGCACTTGTGCCCCCACGACGTGAACACCCTCGACAGACTCGACAAGCTGCAAAATCCCACCCCCACACTGTAGAGATCCCTAGATGTAAAAGATCTTTCTATTCCAGTAGTTTCTTCCCCAGAACTGCTAGACTTTGGAATTCCATTCCAGGTCATTGCTTCCCCAATTGTACTGACATGCATAAGTTCAAATGCAACGTGAACCAACATCTCGCTGCCCTAATCCCTACATAGTACCCCAGTAGATGTTTCCCCTGATAGTAGCCCCCTACACCAAAGTGGCAATGTGCCTTGTTTGGGGTGAAAATGTAATAAAAAAAAAAAATAAAATAAAAAAAAGGAAGCTAGGAATTCAACCAGCAGCTATTTTATCGGCTAGTTTCGTCAGCCAAACCGCGAGCAAAATATATTTCGTCAAGTGTATTTTTAGACCAGAATGTGAAGCAGAGAATAGGAGGAGGGGCCGGAAGTGATCCTGCTTCCTCTTCCCACCTTTTTCTTTAAGTGGATACTAGCGGAAGTCGATCTCTTTTCGGTTTCGACGCCGAGCAGTTAAGAAGTCACTCTCTTCGTGAGAGAAGGGGGCGACTTCTTCCCCTCATGCGAAAGAGAGATATAGATGTATGAAACGCGGATGATGCGAGTTCTTCCCCTCATGCGAGAGAATGCTTCTTCCCCCTCATGAAAGAGACAAATGTATGAAACGCGGACGATAAGAAAGGAAAACCTGTGAATTTGCTATTTGAACTTTTTCTCCACCAAAAGGAATGCCTCGAACTGACTACGTCGATAGCAAGTTGTGAAACATACAAAAAAAAAGGAAAATAAAAAGACCACTGAGTGTAAAAACCTTAGTTTCTCTTTTCCCACGCTGACAATTTAATTTTCCCTCGTGGTATCGCGTAAATCTTAATTAAGCTGTTAGACCCCCTTCCCAAAGACTTTCATCCAGTTCATAAGCTTATATACATCTCAAACTCCATAACTTTGAATACATTTCTTTTTCCTTCATTAAACTTTCCCTTTTTATCTTCACTAAACCTACTTTTGTATTATTTGAAAAAGTGTTTGTTACTTCATTCTTTATCGTCTTTTTGTTGTGTTTGGTTTTCGTGTCTCCTTTGTTTTGTTTTTTACCCGTGTCACATGTGCGATAAATTCTTGGATTTTGCTTTCCGTAAATTCCCTTTTATTCCCCACCCTGGTACAACTGTTTTGTCGTTTCAAGGCTCATCAGTATAGCTAGACTTAATATGCATCTCCACCTCTGAGATAAGTTCGCGTTCTCTCGCCTTACACACTTGGCAGCAACGACTCGTGTCGAATATTTTACCATTGGAGCTAATGGTTAAAAATATAACATAAAACCAAGTGAAATCTTAAAAAATGCTCATCTGAGCTTAATCTATGATCCCCCCCCCACCTTTTGGAAAATTTCACGGAAAGCACTGTGTCAGAATTTTTTTGGAATTTTTGACAGCTCTAACACAGAACTGCGAATAAAATATTTTTAAAAAAACTCGTTATTTCTCTTTTTAAACTGTGTTGTTTATTTTCTTTATGGAATATACTTACAAAATAAACTATTAAAGTTGTTTAAAAAGTAATAGAAATATTATTTTTTCATTTTTAAAAAACAGTGTTTACAAAGTGCCTGCGTGCGTTCATGCAGCTATGTTTTTACGTAATGAAATCAATTGAATTTTACGAGTTAAATGTTTTTCAATTTTTAAAATTTAAAAATCTATCAAATTTTTTCTAATAGTTCAATTTTTACGATATTTTCAGGTTCAATGTGAAATTTTATGCTCTTTCCATAAACCGAATATGATATTAGGAAACACGTTTTTTAATTCTCCTTCCCGCATTTTGAAATGTCTATTCAAATGAAAATAATTAATTTTCTCACCTAAAATTTATATAACACAAATTGAAGATAAAAGATCAATAAATAAAATAAGTATATTTAAAACAAAAAAGAACAGTTATTTGCAAATTTACCTGTAAATTCCAAAGTCTAAAATCTTTTTTTAAATACGTTTAATTTTTTTTTTTAAGTGAAACCTTATTATATTGTTATATTGTCCAGAAAATTTCGTAGAATTACGACAATTTTTTTCTATTTTATTCAATGTGTTTTTAGATATTAAAAAAATCACTCCATAAAGAAGAAATAAAATATATTAAATCAAAAACTCATGTATTTCTTTGAGAGAAAAAAAATAAAAAATTCGTCGAGTGGTTTTTAAGGCAAAAACTGAAAAGTAAAATGTGATTATTTTTCACATACAGTGGCACATATTTCTTCACGCACACGGCTTGACGGCTTACGCGTACGCGTTGTTTTTACGTCCTTTTATCCATCCGTATTTCAAAACAGGAAGAAACACCGCTTCGCTAACACCTGTGAATGCTTGGCGGTCTTTTCAAATAGTTGTTTAAAAAAAATACTTTCATTTAAAAAGACATGGAATATAAAATATGAATATTGATAAATTCTCATAAATGAAGAATGGAATCATCCATTGATTAGTATTTTATATAGGTAAGTGATTTTTTAATTTATATATATTTATTATATTTAGATTAAGTTAAAATTCGTTGAATTTCGTGAAATCTTTTTTAAAGAAAACTGATTTTAAAAAGATATTGTATATTTTTCGAGAAAACCTTTTATCAGTTTAAAGTTTGGTCTTTGCTCCTTTTATTGAAAAAAAATTAGTGTTTAAATTACATTATTCATATTGTTATAAGCTTCGAAAGATAGCGAGTCTAAATAACCACTCCTTTTTTAATGGCGAATTCTGACACTCCTACTCGTCTACCTACAATCACTATCAACAATTTCTCCCATTCCTTATCTGTGCCTAAATTTAACGCAAATTCCATGAACAAAGTTTATTTCCTAAGACTGTCCGGCTGTGGAACGCTGTACTACTGTTCTGCTTTCCAGATGACTACATATGGTCGTTTTCAAGTCCAATGTAAGGAAGTTCTTGTTGAGCAGCCCTTTGAATAATCAAATGTTACCCAATTTCCATTACTGGCAATCACTGAGATATTCTTAGTAATTACCATACACTCAGTAACTTTTAATCTCGAGTGAGATTGGGCTTTGATAAGTGATTAAGTATCTAACAGATACCACAATTTGATATTAATTCGCTTAATAGAATTAAAATAAACTAGAAAGAAAAACATTGGAATTCATAAGCGTCATCCGGGATGAAAAAAATATGTATTTGTAAAAAAAATAGCTTTTATAGAACAGACATTCAGAATCTCCCCAAAATGTAGAATAAATACAGTAATTTTCAGAAATATCGAAAATTGTATCGAGAGAGTATTTTAAATACTATTTTTGTATTGCTTATAATGAATGTTATTGTGTATTTCTAAAGTACAATTTAAGAAGAGTTTATTGAAAGTACGCTATTTTTAACGTCTGAAATGAGGACATTTACCGAAGAAATTTTATTCATGGCGTCTCTGGAGAAATCATTTTTAACTGGTGCAATTTTTGTGTTGTCAAAAGTTTTGTTATATATTAAATAGTTTATATCAAGATTTTTATAATCAAAATGAAAACATGAATCTAATGTTGAAAATAATTTCAATAAACCTCCCAGGACGTAAACTTTTAGAAAGTGAAAAAAAAAACTTACTATGACTCGATAAGCAACGCTATTTTGACTAAGTGGAGCTGCTAAAATAGTGTTGTTTTTTTCTTTGAGAATCTATCTCGAATTACACAATGTGAATGGTGGAATATGATTAGTCAGACGGAGCATTGTTGTATATAATACACGTGACAGCCATTGTATTTGACATTCAATCCAATATTACTGTATTCCACGAATTTGTTTCTGTTTATATATAAGTTTGAATTGGTAATATTTAATGCAATTCATGAACTTAATATCTGGGAGCTTACAAAACGGAGCCAAAGAAGACGTCATGTTTTTATTTAAATTATTTTTTCTTAGCGTTCAGCACATATCTATATATTAATACGATAGCTTGTGTGTTATTTTATGTGTCACGCTTACATCTTTTTACTTTCAAGTTTAATTGTTATGACTTTCCATTTCTTGAAATAAATAACTTTATCAACAATTTTTCACGTGTTTTAGTTTCAGTTTCGATTATAGCTAATGGCATTCGAGTCATTTAATTTTCTAATAAATAATTTTACCAATAATTCTTCATAAGTTTCAGTTTTGATTTCGATTATAACTGCAGGAACACAAGATATATATATATATATATATATATATATATATATATATATATATATATATATATATATATATATATATATATATATATAAATGTAATTCTTGGTTCGTTCAACATTGATAAAACCGTATTTCTTCATTACAAATTTAATTGAAATTTTCAGAAAATCTATCTGTAAAGTCGATGAATGTTTGCATGTTGTTAAAATAATTTAACATTGCGAATTATAAAAATATTAATTAAAATATAAATATTTTTCATAAGTCGTTTCTGCGACACTGCTCGGTTTTATTTCCGGTAACTTCCGTTTCAATTACTCTCGAATTACAAGATAAATTAAAAAAAATGGTACTCATGCAGAGAGTGATCCATGCTGAAATAATAACGTTATTATTTAAAAAGCCATTCTTAACATGAGAAAGGGGGGGTGTTTTGTACCTATTCTGTACTTTAACCTTTCAATCGAATAAAAACATATAAAACTTTAATTAAACGTGGAAATACGATTTAAAAAATAGCGCGGATCACTCTCTGCATTAGCACAAAAAAACATATTTTTTAAAATTTAAATTCATTATTACCAATTTTTTCTTTTTAAATTCCTTTATTTATTTTAAGGCTTTTCACTCATGAAACATTACGTTTTAATTGTTTAGTTTCTTTCACGGCATTGTTTACATAAAAAAGTTTGTTTTAACTTTTTCTAAACTGTTTCATTTTTCCGACATTCCTCAGCGTATTATAAACACCCTAACCTCCCCATGTTAAAAACGGCTTTCAAATTAAACACGCCTTTCCACAAACCTCGAAAGCCGTTCTTAACATGGGGGTGCTGGGTGTTTATAATATGCTGGGGCGAGTCGTAAAATTGACGTAGTTGCTATGCATTATTTATTGCAAAAATTGCTTGAAATTTATTTATTTGACAAAAAAAATTACATTTTGGTACTCCTTGGGCGTGGAGTTCCATTGCCACTAGCAGAAAAAATAGTCGCTCCCTTAGTCCCCCATCCCACCCCGCACGTAACATATTTTATTTACTGACGTTGCCGTAACTAAACGGTTATTTGTCACATTTACAAACATTTATTTATTTATTTATTTTGAAAAAAGGTTTTACTCTTTATGAATATTAAAAGAAAAATGTTACTACACATTTATTAATAATTTCTCACTTTTACAAACATTTGATTTTAAATTTCTTTTTAAATGACGACTTTTATCGACTTTTTTAATAGTATTTGCGGATGCTGACAACAAATATCAGTTAAATTTTGCAAACCCGAAGTTTATTACTCTAATCCCTCATCCTATTTAAGTCTCCTAAATTAATTACATTGAATAAGCCATTGTCAAAACATGGATAAGTCCTATTTTAGTCACCTAATTTACTGACTGTGAGAATAGAAGTTATTTGGAAATTACTGATACCTTGAACAGCACCAGAAGTAACTGGTAAACCCTTTCTAATTAAATTGATTTTGGCAGCCATTCAGTTAGAAAATGACATAGCCTTAGCCCTTGCTGCATGTGGAATACGTGCGACCTTGATGCCAAGTAGAAGAATTATTTATTCTACTTTGAAACATTCAATTTTTCAAAAATCGCATGTTCGACATCTCCAAAACATCCAATATTGGGGAAAATATTGCAGAAATGCAAACTTATTGTTTAGGATGAATGCACAATGATACGCAAAAAATCATTTGAGGCTCTTGGTCGATCCTTGGAAGATTTGTGTGGCAATGTCAGACCATTTGGGAATGCAGTAATATTGCTTGCAGGTATTTTCAGACAAATGTTACCTGTTATTCTTCAATCAACACCAGCAGATGAAATAAATGCTTGCCTCAAATACTCTACTTTTTTATTCCATGTGAAGATATTAAACTTAACTCAAAATATGTATGTCCAGTTGCAGACTGTTCGATCCGCACAAAATGTTTTTGCAGATATTCAAATTATAAGAATTCCACTTGACTGAGTGAACGAGCTATTCTTGCAGGTCAATATAAAGACGTCCACGCTATTATTCAATGTAAAATTCCGAGTGAGGTAGTCAAATACAAATCCATCGACACTGTTGTGAAAGCAGATAAAGTGGTTAGTTATCCAACAGGTATATTTGCCAGGGATGCCACCGCATGTATTGCAACTGAAATTTGGTGTACTAATTATCATGTTGTGAAATATAAACCAATCCAAGCTTTGCAATGGCACATGGCTTGCAGTAAAAAAATTAACAAACAATATCATAGAAACAACAATCATAACAGGACTTTTTAAAGATGAATATATCTTCATTCCATGCATTCCTATGATTTCACTGGATACATCATTACACTTTAGGAAATTGCACTTTCCAATTTTATTGTCATTTACAATAACCATCAACAAAGCACAGGGAATAATCTTTACAATTGTGGGGCTTATAATTACACACTGACTTTTTTCACATGGATAATTTATGTAACGTATTCAAGAATCACCAAACCAGAAAATCTCTATATCAGCTAAGAAAATGGAACAACAAAAACTGTGTACCTATGTTATATATAGGTTTTCATTATTATTATTATTATCATGATTTTCTCTTGTTATTATTATTGTTGTTGGTGTTATTGTACGTTGTTAGGAAGTCTTATCAAAAGTGAGTCTTAGAGAGTCTTATTAAGAGAGATGTTGCGTTCTGTGTTCGTGTTATGAAGCGATTCATATATATAAAATGTTCATATTTAGAAGTATAGAAGCTCTTTGAGTGTGGAGACAGTGTTGAGACAGTCTTAGTGTTCACATTGTAGATATGAGATGTAGAGACACTGTGTGTGTGAAGACATTTTAAAACACATGATATATAAGACATATAATGACAATTTCACTTTACCTTTTGGTAGAATTACAACACAAAGATGACGTTTATAAAAACACATGATGGGTTTATTTCTTCTTCGACCGGTCGGTGGTTTTCTTAGTCAGGAATTCAAAGTTTTACTTTCTATGTTTCAAAGGTGACCGTCTCGCTTCCAGACGTTCGACTGTCCATCTCTGGACTCCAGACTGTCGTCTCTCGTCCTCGGACTCTCTCTGCTTAACTGTAAAGTTTTTAACTATATCGAGAACTTCCCATTTTCCATTACGTCATACACATGTTAAAACATGTGTCTTCTTTCACGTGTTCTGGAAATGCGTGTCCAAAACTTTTTCCTTTGTTTACAAAAGGAATTTTAACCTATATTTCCAGTAACCTATATTTTCAATATGTTAAAAACATGTTTATTAAATTATCTTATAGTTGCATTCTTCAATTCAATTTCATAACAGAATTGACAAATGCACATTCCTTTTCTTAAAACTACTTTATCTCTAAGCTAAACAATGGTTTGTTTTTACATTCCATTTTATAATTCTCTCTCGTAATCTATTTCTAAACCTAAATTACAAGGTTCGAATTACGTCTATTCGATTTCATTTTTACATTTAACTAATTCCCTATTTTTATACTTACATGAAAAGGGGACAGCCCTTATCATGTAAAACCCCCATACGAAATGGAAAATTTAACCTATAAAAACATGCTTTTTCTTATTTTGGAACTTTTTCCATTGCGCCAATTTTAGCCACAGCAACGCGTGGCAGAGTACAGCTAGTATATATATATATATATATATATATATATATATATATATATATATGTGTGTGTGTGTGTGTGTGTGTACGTTAAAACATCGTTAATTCACGACTCGCACAGCAGCCGCCGATTAACGTAATGGTTAGGAGCCTTGATCCTGGCTTGAGGTAGTTGCCTGTCTAGCCGCACTGATGAACAGTGAAACAGCGAAACAGGACTGTATTTGGATGACTATATATATATATATATATATATATATGTGTGTGTGTGTGTGTGTGTGTGTGTGTGTGTGTGTGTGTGTGTGTGTCTGTGTCTGTGTGTGTGTGTGTATCTATATAAGTTTCGATTTCGATTCAAACTGATGCACTCGAGTCATATAGATATTTTTTTTTAAATCACAACTTTATAATATATTAGTATCGCTAGAAAATTAACTATAATAATATATACGAAAGCTGCATAAACTAAAATGCATTCAAGCATATTTTACGAGCGTACTACGCCGGGTTTCCCTGCTAGCATAGATAATTATTTTGCAGTTTAAACAAAAGAGCTACAATAATATCAAAGCGTCTCTATTTACACTGAACATCTACAGAATGCCAACATCAATATATTATATAGGAAATAGTCTGCTGTGGAACATCCACGAGTTTTGCTAGTATTATATTATATAGGATTGCCGCAACCAATTAAAGCGCAGCAAAAGTAGGAAGCATAAGCTGAAGAAACGATCACTATTTATTAAGGGGTGTTATAATGTGAGAAACAAAATATTACGGAAATTTTTAAAAAATTGAAACAATAATAGTCAGAGATTGCGCGTATGTTACATGCAATCTGATATTACAGCATCTCTTGAATTTGTTTTACTTTGCATATACATTTGAACTGGTAACATTTAATAGAATTTGTTCTAGGGAACTTTTACCGAATAAAAGACGTCATGTTTTAATTTCAATCTTTTTTTTTAGCGATCGGAAATTATATGCGATAATTACAGAATAATGTTGTAGCAAGTCATGGAGGTGTCATAAAAACAGAAAGATTACGTTGAAGGGATAGATATGTATTTCAACGTAACATAAAAATAACAAACTTCCTGCACGTCATGTTAAACTTAGATAAAAACACATATGAACCATACTTAAAAGATAACGCTACTCCAATTTACGTAAACCCTAAGTCCAACCACCCACCATCAATTATAAAACACATTCCCAACTCGATCCTAAGTAGACTCAGTAATAATTCAAGCGATGAAAATGCATTTAACAGGTCAAGCAATATCTACGAAACAGCCCTAAAAAATATCGATATCAAATATAAGCAACAAAACACCAACAACTATAATAAAATTAAAAATAGAAGAAAAAGAACTATAATTTGGTATACGGCCCCATACAATCAATGTTAAAAACAAAACTTGGCAAGAAATTTCTAGACCTTATTGAAAAACACTTTCCCGCAACCAACCCCTTACACAAAATCTTCAATAAAAATACCTTGAAGTTATCTTACACTTGTTGCGAAAATTTAGAGATGATAATTAAAGCACATAATAACAAAATATTAAATAAAAACAATGTAAACAACAACAAAATAAACAATAAAAAAGTAGACATCATGACAAAAATAAAACCAACACTAACAGAAATAATAATAATAATAATAATAATAATAATAATAATAATAATAATAATAATAACAAAGCAAATCCGGACAAGAACAACCATACCATAAATAAAAATACTAATAACGAACAAGATAAATGCAACTGTAGACACCGCACACTTTGCCCAGTGCAAAATAAATTGCTAACAAGAAGTGTAGTTTATCAAGCAACAATATTTGCGAAAGAAACCCCGAATAACAAGAAATATTACATAGGCATGACTTCCTTAGATTTCAAAACCCGATACTATGACCACAAAAGTACATTCAAAAATAAAAAAAACACCGTATAAAAACAACACTAGCGAATAAATTCTAGGAACTCAAAGAAAGCGGACATTCGCCGGTAGTCGAATGGAAAATAATAAGACAAGCTACCACGTGCAGACATTTAGACGACCTATGTAAATTATGCCTTCATGAAAAATTTTCTATCCTGTACTTTAAAGAACCCCAAAATCTATTAAACTGTAGACGAGAAATAGCAAACAACTGTGCTAACAAAATAAAACTTACTCTAGGATAGCGATACAAAATAGCTTTAAAACTAACATAAACAATAGAAAACAAACAAATAAATAAATTAAATAAACATGAATATACGTAAACGACCACACATATATATATGTATGTGTGCATGTATGTGTGTACACATATGTATATTCATATATATATATATATATATTTATATATATATATATATATATATATAGCCAGTAGAGTTAAGTTTCCTAGAAGTACATCCAATGAAACAACATGTGTCTACCAAAAATAGTGCTCAATGAGTGAACAGAGCAGGTATATTAATTTTATTTATACAAACATTAATGGCTACATATGTGCATACATGTTTCTGTAATCACCCACGTTGGGGGATTACGTCTTCAGGCCAAGAATTACCGTCGAAAGTGATATTTCCACCAAATACATTTTCCTATTTCGTTTATCAAGTTAGAATGCAACCTGGGTGGGAGTCATAAAAACGTCTGCCTTAAACCACTAACCTGTTGTGCATGTATGTGTGGGTGGATGTAGATTAAAAGGCACCGGTCAGTACTTAGTTGACCATAGCTAAGGTTCTTAACTTACAGACTCCAAGACAAAAAAACTAAATTCTCAAGTACCTTATGCCATAAAAACCAAAAGTTAGGTTGGATGGGGGAAAGGGAAATGGAAAAGATGTTTATTATCTTCAAAGACCTCACTCATCCTCTGACCGTTTTTATGACTCCCACTCAGGTTGCATTCTAACTTGATAAACGAAATAGGAAAATGTATTTGGTGGAAATATCACTTTCGACGGTAATTCTTGGCCTGAAGACGTAATCCCCCAACGTGGGTGATTACAGAAACATGTATGCAAATATGTAGCCATTAATGTTTGTATAAATAAAATTAATATATATATATGTATATATATATATATATATATATATATATATAAAGAGAAGAAATGAGGAAAATCGTTTGCATTAAACCACTAACCTAGTTCTAAAACAGATCCTTTGTTCGATAAAATGCATGCCCATTGGCTGATGGAAGGAGTGCGGTGGATATTAGAAAGCTGATTGGCTAACTAAAATCCTCAACATATATAAAAACGAGAAACAATCACAGAATTCGCGCATACGCCTGACGAATCCTATAGTGGATGAAACGCCGAATATTCAGTGTGACGAGGACGCATCAGACCGTCTGAAACGTACGTAAACGATTTCAATGACTTAAAAACATTATTACAATGATCCAAACGTAATTCTCAATGAAAAACCAAGACACGGAATAATAAAATAATGTTAAAAAATACACATTGTTGATGACTACTCCCTTATTTAAATATACATCTTTCTTTCGTTGGAATTTATTAACCCATTTTATATAAATATATATATATATATACATATATATATATATATATATATATATATATATATATATATATAAAGAGAGAGCAGTGGCAATGATAAAACAAATGTAAAGTTGCATACTTTACAAGTTTATTATATTCATCTAATACAGTGTATAAGAGAGTATAAAAGTTTTTTCAAACTATGGTTTTCCAAAGAAATAATCCTATCATCAAAGCAAAAAATAATAAGTTATTAAGTATTAGCTTTATTACATAAGAAAATTGTTTAGAATAGCAGGACTTATGTATTGGTGTTGCCAAAACACATTCGATAAATTAAATGCCCTTGAAAACAAAATAAACTACGGTTGTTAGTCAGAACCCCTATCTGCCCTGGAAAATCGCGGCCATTAGTGGTTGTGGCCAAAATGAAATCATCTGACTTCCACTGTCGGCTAACTAGCAGAAGCCAGTGGCTGCTATTGTTAGCACTGTTGATTTCAATTAGTAATTAGTGCTGATTTGGGGCGATTACTTGCGGACAATGGAAAGCACTGGTTGTCTTTGCAACTGACAGTCACTGGCGGTCATGATTTGTGACGGCTTCTATTAGAATGCGAAGAACTGAAATTGTCTAACTTTAACTATCGGGCATTGTTGGGCACTTGCGCTTACAAGCATCTACTGCTCGTCAATGGATGCCTGTGGCTGGCACTGGTGGTCACTGGTGGTCACTGGCGGTTAGTGCTGTTTCAATGCAGTCGCTTGCGTTTTCTAGCGTTTACTTGTGAACACTGGCTGCTTTTGAACTGTGGCTCTCAGTCACTTGTGGGCATGATCAGTACTGATTTCCAATGAACTGCTTCGAACTGAAATTGTCTGTCTTCAATTGCAAACACTGTTAGTCATTGGCGTTTTAAGACAATTATTTGCGTTTACTGGCGGGCACTAGCTTCCTCTGCAACTAGCGAGCATGACCAGTGTCGAGCTCTGTTTAACTGCTTTGAAATTAAATCGACTGTCTTCAATTTTTATGCAATGTCATCTATTGGCGGGCACTGGCATGCAGTGACGGGCACTGTTAGTCATTGGTGGTTATGACAGTGATTGGTGGTAAGTGGTTATCAGCACTCTTTTCAGATGGTTATTGCCACTTCTTTACATAAATAGGCATTAACGGGGACTAGCAGGCAACCGCGTGTCTCTAAATGTCCTTAAATGTCAACACTGTCATCCAGTGATGTGCAAAGTCATCTATGGTAGCAATTGCTCTTTTTAGGTGGTTACTGCCACTTGATAGCAAGAGCGAGAAGTGGTGGACACTGCTATTTTCAAGCTGTTACTGCTGTTTTGAAGCGATTACTGCTGTTTTGAGGCGATTAGTTGCGGATACTTGTAGACACAGGCTGCCTTAGTAGCTGTCGGTTAGTGCCGTGTTTGGTTCCAAACTTGAGCCAAGTAAGGAGCACCCTATTTATCGTTATACGCGATCCTGATTTGCTGCATCTGTGTAGAAATGTTTTTGTATTCATGGAGAATACGAACCGTGCACATTTTTAGATTTGATGTTCAATATTAATGTAACTTTATATGGTATTTTTCGTGTATTAAATGTTAGTTGAATGTAACCCTTGACCCCGTTCACGTCACAAAAGTCGTGATCATCTTTCTTCCGAGAGACCTTTATAAGATTCTCTCGCCTCCGGAGTGGTTGGTCTGATCGTTGGCTGGGCTGTCGGGAGGTTTCTGGCAGGTTCTCTCGCGTGCGGAATCGCCTCTTCCGAGAGAACTCTTTAAGATTCTCTCACCACAGGAATCGTTGTTTTCACCTCAGGAATCGTTGTTTTCGCCGAAAAGAATACAATTCACATTTGCAAGCGAAAGAAACGACAAATGCAGATCTCACTAGTCTATTATAATTCATTCAGTAAAAAGTTACAAAATGTTACATGTGTACAATAATCAGTCCGTTTTTATTGTGTTCAACTTATTTGCGGTGGTGGCGACGGACGGATAGGGGGTGATATCTCTTGGTTAGGTTCTCTCTCCCGAGGTCTGGCTTAATTTGGTCCTTTTTGGCGCTACACCTGCCTTTGTATACAAAGGTATCGGAGTAGGTAAGGGTACCCTCTCAACCAATCATACGCCCACTGTACGTCCACTGCGCCAGGGGAATCCCCAATCTTATGCGGGTGTGCAATCTGGAATTACAGCTCAACTCTATACCTACGCTCTCGAAAAGTTGATACTTTGACCCTTTTCAGCACTTGAGCTAGGGACGCATGATTTCGTTTTTTCTTTCAAAAATGACATCACTTGTTATTTTTCTAAAATAAAAGTATATGTGTGTTTTCACAAAAGTTTAATACACTTGATTCTTCTTTTCAGCCGGGTTGCTCGACAACACCCGGGCACCCAATGATGCTTACTAGTATCAGCCTAATTGCCGGCCTTATAAGGTGCCTTAAGCCTCTTAGTGGGGAGCCTGACCACTCAAAAAAGCGGTCATATCATAGAAAATAATATAGTTACAAAAAGCTTTCACCTCTTTTAAGAATGGGTTTCTAGAAAAATAGCCTATCCTGCCTTGATAGAGTACAAAATAGACTTCGTGGCTTAGTGGGGGATGCCCTTTTCTCTTCCCTGCAACCTCTCTCCCACAGAAGAGACGTTGCGGGCCTGTTTTTGTTTTACCGTTATTTCCATGGCAAGTGCTCGTCTGAGCTACAATCTCCGGTCCTCCTCGCCAATCTTTTACGAAAAACATCCGTCTAGCTGAAGCCACTATCAACAATTTTCCCCACTCTCTATCTGTGCCTAAATCAAAGCGTAGATTCCATGAACACAGCTTCTTTCTTAGAACAGCACGCCAGTGGAACTCTGTTCCGTCTGCTTGTTTCTCACCTGACTACAACTTGGATGTCTTCAAATCCAACGTAAACAAATTCTAGATGAACCGCCCCCTTAAGTAGACACTTTATGAAATCTCAACACTAACGTACAACGTACTGTACATGCAACAACCCTTATCCCTAAGTGGCTTCCGGGCCTTGATAAGTGGTGACTTCCTTGTAAAAAAAATAGAAAAAAACTTTTATTTTTAGCATGATCCGTATTCTGCATAAGTACCTATTTATTACCTGATAAGTGCATAAATACAAATAACGTATAATGAGAGAAATATGTAATGTGTACCATATATGAAATAGTTTAAGTGACCGAAACAGGGTGTTTAGTTTTTGCAATATTTGAAACTTGTAAGTGTTGTTAGATTTAAGAATAGATATCCTCGACCCGTTTCAATAACGTAATAATGTTAATTGTTTTCGCATTTATGTTTATAGATATTAATAAGTTTACGTAAAATTTGGGACCACCGACTACTACGGTGGCAGCATTTATGTTTTTATATAGCAATAAGTTTGCGTAAAATTCGGGATCTCTAACTACGACGTGGATGGCGTTCGTTAGCAGCGAAGGTATTGTTTTTGTTAACTCTACGCTGTTTAGTTCGCAATAGACTTTCTGGACGTTAAACGTATGTGAAGAGCTGGCAACGAGGACGACGATGACGACTCCAGTGACAATAAGAAAAAGATGAAAAAGATGTTTTATGTTTTGAATAACGTTGTTATGTTTTTATATGCTAATAAATTTGCGTCAAATTCGGGACCTACTACAACGATAGAGGAAATCTACTTACAGGTAAAGAGTCTATGAACGTTTTCTCCGTGGTTCGTATTCTCCCTGTTCATCTCTCTATTTATCTTTCTATCTCTATCGCTCTCACTTTGTTTGAATGTTTTGTTTTGTTTTTCGTCTCGAAACAATTATCGACTTAAAGGCGAAGAATCTATAAAAATTGTCTTAATTCCGTTGGAATAAGTTGTTCGTATAAGATTAATTATGGTTTGTAAGGAAATAATACAACATGGATGCACGCTATGTTGACTTTCACAGAAAGTATAGTGCACTGTTCGTTAAATGAAAACTATTGAATAGAAAGGTATGTTTGAGTAGCCAATGAAATTGTCGCTAGAAATGATAGTGAAAAGGACGAGGGTGATTATTACTTCCCCACAAAATAATGATTAAGTGCAAGACAAAATCACGTAATTACAAAACGAATAATTACGGTGAAACGCGATAAGTGAAAACTGTGAAGTATTAGCTCCGATGAAATATGGGAGATTCAGACAGGTAAATAATTAATAAGTAAGTACCCTGCTACCATCTGCAAATATGGCTTGTTTATGTGAGCAACTTCAATCGGATTTTATTATAGAAGTTTATGGCAATGAATGAAATCGACTGCTAATATCCGCAAAACCTACGCAAAAAAAGATATTGGTATGGAGAGAGTGTCTAAAAAGTCACTAAAGAGTTTTGAACTTAAATAGATTCTTTATTTTTTATGATACCTTCTGTAATTTTAACATAATCTTACTAAGACATTGGGAAATATTTTAAAAACAAAGGCCAAATTCAAACAATCTTTATTTATGAAAAATAATGTCTTTTAAATGTTGCCCATTTTCAGCTTCGCATATCTGTGCTCTTTCCAAAACATTATTCATGACAGATTGCAGAATCTCTGGATTGCGATTTAACTCCTTTATTTCGTTCCTGGTGTTTTCCTTCAATTCTTTGCAAGGTTTGGTGGTTTGTTAACATAGATTCTTTCTCTTTAAGATATTCCTACAAGGAAAATCCGGGACTAGTCAAGTCTGGAGAATGTAGTGGTCATTTGACATTGCCATAGCGGGAGATAATCTTGTTAGAACAGTACTCCGAGCCTATTTTGAATTTGTGGACGCAGGAAATCTGAAGTAACAATGACAGTATTTTCGTCTTTACCTTCATATAATTATGTCCAGTAATCTTCTCCTTCGTTACTGCACACCATATAATGCACTTTATGGGATTCAAATGCTTTTGATAAATTGCCTTTGTACTTTCAGAGGCCCAAAATCTGTAATTTTGTTCGTTAACGAATCCATTCAAATGAAAATGGGCTTCATCTGACATAATCAACTTTTGCAGAAAATTGGGGTAATTTCGGACAAGTTCTTGCATTTAAACTGCATATTGAACCCTATTTTGAAAATCTTGAAAGTTTTCAACTGTGCGACATATTGAGTAGTGAGCTTCGACATATCCCAAGTTGTGTGGAACGTCATCGAATTGATGTTTTAGTATGCTGTTCCACGCTCTCTCGCACTCTTTCTGTATTTTCATTTGTGATGACGTTTCAAGGTCTGCCAGCTCGCGAAAGATGAAGTACAGCTCCTTGATCTTCAAATCGGCGCACAATGTTTCGAATTGTGTTGTGACTTGGGCTATCTCTTACATGAAAATGCCGTCGATAAGCTCTTTGAGTCCAAACAATTGATCCCTGATTTTGCTCAAACAATTTCACAATTTGCGTACGTTGTTTAATGCTATATTATCCATGATTAATTTGGAAAATATTATCTGTAAAATATCTGAAATAGAGAAAAAAAATAACCATTTATAGTAAAATGAAAAAGATTTCCAACTCTTCAGTGAATTTTTGGATATCCTGTAGTATGATCATATTAAATTTATGTGACGTCTTCATTGCTATAGTGTTTTATTCTAAACCGTAAAATTCTACTTTGTTTTATTGATTGTTGGGATATTATATTATTTCTGAAATAAGGCAAGAAATGCACGAATAAATAATCAGTCGATATTTTATATTCATTTTAATAAACTTTAATATTTTATATTCATTTTAATAAACTTTAATATTTTATATTCATTTTAATAAACTTTAATATTTTCGTGGTTTGACTCCAAAATGCACGTTTCTCCTTAAAATCTAATCCTTATACGTGTCATGCAACCGGCATTTGGTAGAATGAATATATATATATATATATATATATATATATATATATATATATATATATATATTCTACCAACTACCAGTTATATTGTCTATGTGTGTGCCCCTACTAAACTACTGTTCATTTTTTTATCCACAGACTTACATATATGGTATTTTGACCCGTGGAAAAAATTAAATTTGGTTTTTAGCTCGAAAAATAGCTACTAAGGGGTAAACATTTAAAAAAATGGAACTTGCCAGGCATAATTTGATTTAATTTGAATCTTCCACGAAGATATACGTTTATACATTAAACTGCGTAAATTTTTAAGTTCTTATTCGTTTATCATTAGGTCATATGGTAGCAAATACTGCTGGAGAGACAGATGTTTTGGTTTCAATTCTGGCTGATGGCACCCAGGCCATATTTTTTTACACTTTTGAAATCACTACTGTATATTGGGTACAATATAATAATCAATAGAGAACTGGCTCTATGATAATAAGTAAGAAATCAGCATAAATTAAAATATAATATGTACGCGTATTTTACGACCGAGTAACGCTGAGCGGCCTGCTATTATATATATATATATATATAGTAATTTATAAAATATATATGGGGATTAAGCTACACTGAATATTCCGCGTTTCATCCACTCTAGGACTAGCTTAATCGCCATTATATATTTTATAAATTACTAACTAGCTCTACCTACGTATTGAGCACTTTTGAAGTAAATACTTAAAGTTTACGCATAAATCTGTACTTTCGTATATTAATTTTATGTGAGTAAATTAAGTAGTTATATATATATATATATATATATATATATATATATATATATATATATATATATATATACTAGCATAGAGAGAGGTGGAGGGGCGGGGAGAAAGAAGTTATTTACATCCATTAGTTTTTATTACAGTTTCCCTTTAGATCCAAAATGGAAGATTCATTTTCCTCGACGTCAAATAATATTATTTCTTCGCATTGCAATTATCAGGAATTTACATTCTTCGATTTCCCAAGAATTCCATTCTTTTGAGGGAACTTTCCGGGGTTTTTTTCCATTAGTATTCTACCGCTTAAAGCATCGAAAAAAAAAAACGATATTTGTGTTTTTTCTTTTCTTCAATTTTTTGTTATTGTTGCTTTCTCATTCTAAAACGTAAATCCATTAAAATGTCTTGCGCTCAATAAAGAGCGCCTTCTGTTGAGGTTGAAGTTAGAAAACGCCCAATTTGACAGAAGTATAAACCGCAGGAAAGTGTAGCGGTTTGGAAGTCGGCAAAATAGGTTATAAAAGACTGCATTCGTAAATAGTTTAAGAGAGTTTTCAGGGCCACATAGAAATGGATACCGTGAGAGCGCGTGTGTTGGTATTGATAGATAGAACGAATAGAGTGAGATAAGTAGTTGAGTATAGACATACACACGCAACATATTCATAGATATGTGTACTTTTATATATACTAGAAAAATAACTTCTATGATGATAAAAATAATCCCTTAAACAAAACAGTTTTGTACCACTTCGATGTCATCTTACAAAGATCCAAATCAACAAATAATGATAGCAATAATAACCATAATTCTCGTTTTTTATCAGAATCTAGTACAGATTTGGATTTTACCAAAATGTAAAACATTGTTACAACACTGCCCTTGTGGGGAGGCAAGTAAATAGGAACAGAATAAATAACATAGTCACCTTATTGTTTTTGTAAATGTAAGCATTAAGAGAGGGGTTATATATTTAAAGTATTTTTTTATTTTATTTTTAATGAACGCGTCTTTATGAATTTTAGAATATATATTCTTGGCAACCCGATGAGTAACCTGGACACACTTGTTATAAATTTTACTTTTCGGTGTAACTTGAAATAATTCCCCCAAATATTATTAAAATAAATTAGATACAAGAAAATTAATAGAGAAAACAATTACTCTCCATAAGCTTTGGTGCTATACATTAATAACAGAACCCGTGCGCACACCTGCGTCAATAATATGTATGTGCTTGGTAAAATTTTGAATTATTGATTTTATGAGTGTCATTATGCATTATATAATATGCATTCTCAGCAACAAAGCCACGCGAGCAGATTCTTTTTATTTGTTATCTTTGTAAACTTTACTATTGAAGGGCACACCGAAATCGTACCATAACCATCAAATATAGAAAGAATATTAGCATTTAAAATTAATGCTATTTTTTTTTTTTTTTTTTTTTTGCTTAGCACCGTCCTGTGATATTGATAATAGCTGTATTTATTGATTTCATTTTTGCCTTTAATTTTTAATCTATATAAAAGTATAACGTCTAAAAATTCAATGCATACATTAAGTAAAATTATTGCTAGATACTGACCGGGCAACGCCGGAGAGGAGCTGATCGACGACTATTGAAAAAGTTCGAGTTAAGGAGCCGACCAGCTGTGAGAGCTTAAAGCACCCGGGGGCTGGGGGGGGCGAGGAGTTCAACCTCTATAAGACATTGCAACTTTCCAAAAGGAAAAACTCTCTAGAATAAAAAGTTCGCGAAAATAAAACCTGAGGCTTTGTCGTTCTTGGAGAGAATTTCCATTGCAGTTTTTTCTGGATCAGCTATGTTTTCCGATTGGTCAGATGTTGAACCCCAAATAAATGCTATCTGTCTTTTGTGTTGTAAATTATTTATGTATTATTGTCCGTCATGAACTGCATTTAAATGTACATACACACAACGAACTCTAGATAACATACACAACGCTAGATGATCATAGATACACGTATATACATATGTATATACACTCGCATAAAATCATATTGTAGACAATAATGAATTTCATAAGTATATACATGATCCACCCTTCACCAATATTATAAAACATCCACAACATTACATTATTAGCTGTCGATATTTTAAAACCATTCATAAGTCCAATCTGTTAACGTTAGAAAGTGTAAAAGATTATTATCGTAATGCGGCCTGTATTGTTTATATCTTGTGAAACTGCATTCATATGGTATTAAATGGATTCTTCGAACAATTGTTCTCGTCTTGGGTGTTATTTTCACAATGCTTCTTCAATTTTATCTTGTCTAACACGAGAATCTTTTCATCAGATTCCGGAATATTTCTATCGAACTAGAACTGTTTATTTAATGCCCGTGTCGTCAGCCATGACTGAGTGAAAAAAATACCATGCAAAATGAAAATATTCATAGAATTCATTTATGTACTTGCTTAAAGATTCGCCACCTTCCTCTTAATATGAAGAAAATATTTAAAGAAAGTGATCCGGACTAAATTATTAAAAAGTAATAATATGATTAAACCTTTTTTTGTTAGAACAATATATGGTAAAAATGAAAACGGAACATATTTATTTATGTGCCTTTTATTTATAAAGCTAATCCGGCCATTGTAATAGGGGAAAAGCTTACCATACTACATACAAAACCTTCGAAAGACTGTGCTTCATGATAATATGTTTACTATCATCCTAAAATGAAACGTATTGTTCTATACAAATAAGCCTATCCCAACGATCATGTGTAAATTGAGTATGCTCACAAAGCATTGCAAGATTCGTAGGAAGTAACATTCTAAATAAGAGAGAGAGAGAGAGAAACATCAAAGCTAAGAAATAAAACATCAAAGGGAATGAATAGTTCAATTCGAAATAAATGTTTTAATGGCGTTCATGTATATTTATCATCTAGGAGAACACACTCGCCATTGGCAAAAATTTACTAATAAAACGCTAGAAAAAATACGAAAGTAAAATTGCAAATAGAAGTAAACAAAATAATAAACATAGAAAATAAAATTTTAAAAAGTTATTTTTTTTACTCTCTGTTTCAACAGTTACGTCTGGTTAATCTCCACTGGAAATATATCATCGCGCCAAAGCCAGATTTACATAATGGCGTCCTTCCGCTTTAGTTTAGATTTCACATCAAACGCGGTCGTTTGATTTCAAATAAAAAGTAAAACGTATGTTTATTAAAATAATTAGTAAATATAAAAGAAGTTTCTGTATTCTCTAATGTTGGTGTTATTTGGATTCTTGGAACTACTGTTCTCATCTTGAGTGTCATTCTCATAAAGTTTCGGTAGATGTAACCTCAGATCTTCTTCAGGTGTATCTTATCGAACTCGGAAATGTTCTGTCGAACTCTGGAATTTGGATGGAATTTCGAACCGAACGCTTTATTTAATCCACGAAGACAGCATGTTCTCGTTTCGTAATTCGTAATTGTATTTTTCGGTCGCTCACTTTGAGAATTGAGCCTTCAACCTTCAGGAGAATATCACTTTTACAACTGGTCCTTACAGATGAAAATAGTAGTTTGAACAATCCAAATAACACGAATGGCCAATTCTCATCGCCAAAGTTTAAAAGCGTAAACGACAAAAACTCATTATCAGAAGTACATATTTTAGTGTATATAATTTTAGATGCATTACTTATGATTGGTGTGATTAATGGGAAAAAGGATATATGTTGTATTTGGGTTAGTAGGAAAGATGTGAACGTGAAGCATATAATAATGGGCATCTCTTTATGGGGGAGGGTTGTTACCTAGTATATAAATTAATGAAATAGACGTAATTTAATTTTAAATATTCTGGGACGAGTAGACATGTCTTAGATTTTCCATATGAAGAAATGTATGTTAGATTTACGCGAGGATAGGGGAATAGAAAGGATAGGAGGATAGGAAGGATAGAGAGGCAGCGAGGATTTACACTGAACTATATGTTTCAGTTACTAGCCCATTTGACTGGTAAAACTTTTCTTTATAGGAGACATTGTTTGAATAATTCGGTTTTAACATTCATGCTGTTTATAGGCGGGTTAACAATAGCTTGTAGGATCCTGAGATTCTATATGGTGTATTTCGAGCAACTAATTTATGAGATCTGGGGTTTAGGTCTAATATAACTTTCACTTCGTAAACTTAAGAACTGATTGTGTTACTCTCTCTCTCTCTTTCTCTCTCTCTCTCTCTCTCTCTCTCTATCTATCTATCTATCTCTATCTATCTCTATCTATCTTTCTATCTATCTCCCGGGTAAAACTTCGTCTTCTACATGAGCAGTTGTAGTTTGGCATTTGATTGGAGGGGAAGCAGAACTAACCTTTTGTAACCATTTATCTATTTCAGCGTATGTAAACTTTATTGGCTGCTAGATATAGAAGACGGGTGACCCAATTGTTCTAACACACCCACACACATGTTCATGCTATATACGGAAGGGGACAAGTCCCAGCAATTAAGAGACAGATGTAAATAAGTTCGAAAATAATATTTATTAAAGGAAAAGGCTAGAATTGAACCCAGTAATCAAAAGTTAAAAGTTAATACATATTGCTATTTAGATGCGATCCCAGGAATTTAGTGAATTGCCATTATAGTAGAAATTATTATAAAACAAAGACAGGTCAGTTAGGAATAATAAACAATGGATTGAGAAATTTTCTTTGAGTTGCAAAGGCGTGTGGACACATGTGTAATATGTAGAATCCTCGTGAGGGACTCTCACATGGTTAAGCACATTTCTGACGTCACAAAGAAAAATTTAATATATTCAGTTAAAAGGGTTCGAAATCAGTGAGTTCGGCCAGAATCGAGTTCGGGAATTGAGGTCGAAACAGAGGAGTTGACTAAACCCTTTTTGGGAAGCGAAAAAAGGGGTGACAAGAAAATGTAAATCTGCAATCGAATTCTTGATAATCATCTCATTCAGCTGGAAGAATAAATGTCATCATGTAATAAGTTTTGTTATGTTCGTTTGTCATCCACCAGAAAAGTAATGTAATTTTCCTATCGTCTATGAAACATGGAACTGTCTGTCCCCATGATCAATAATGAATTCCCTTCTCCAGTATTAAAAGATTCTGTATTACTACATCTCTTTTCACTTATATCAGCCTCCTCTTATAAATATGAACTGTGTGCCATCATTATAAATGCAATTATCCGTCCCAGTTCTGTGTATCCCGTTATGTATCGTCCCCGACTACACAACATACACACACATAACTTTATGTGCATATGTATATATATATATATATATATATATATATATATATATATATATATTAAAATGTTTGACTGATGTCCAGGTAACCTACATCATAAAGTTCAATTGTTTGGACCCAAGATTGGCGGAGAAATTTGGTAGAGTCTCTTTGTTAGACTAACTCATTTCCAAGATTTTGCCAAAAAAACTTATTAAAATTTTTGCCAAAAAACTTATTAAAAAGCTTGCTGCATGTCTGAAACCTTTTATGTAAAATATCAAATGCGTTGACCCAAAATTGGCTGAATAGTTTGCTAGAAACCGCAAAGGTCAAATCTTTTGAACTTTGACCTGTTGGCAGCCAAATTTTCGACCAAAACCCGATTGCTAATCTTGTCCTAGTTGAATACACTTTATGTAAAATTTCAAATGTTTAAACTAAACATTGATGAGTAATTTGGTAGAGACCGAAGAGGTAAATTATTTTTAAACTTGGACCATAATTTTGACCTCTTAACATTTATTGTTTTGGGCTCAAATTGAATTAAAACGTTTGATCCATGCCCAAGTAACCTACATCCAAAATTTGAAGTTTTTAGACCCAAAATTGGCGGAGGAGTTTGGTAGATATTTCAAAAGTCACATCGTTGAACTTTGACCCCTTGATAGATAGGTTTTTGGCCGAGTAGTTTGGTAGGGAAATGTACACACACAAACACACACAAAGACAATTTCAGTTTTATAGATATACTAGCATTTCAGACCGGCGTTGCCCGGGTGTTTGGATGTGTCTGTTGAAAAAAAAAAGCAAAAACAAAGTGGTAGTAGGAAGGCAGGCTCGAACCCGTACCGCGAAGGGGGAAAAGAACGGGGTAAAAACCTGACATCTATGCTGTCACGACCAACGCCAAACCGGAAGCGACATCATTTAAAATTAAGGCTAGACAATCTAAAGGAGATGATAACTTTAAAAAATATCGGCGAAAAAAGTGACTCCCCTCTGTGTTACATGATAAGGGCTGTCCCCTTTTCATGTAAGTATAAAAAATAGAGAGATTTAGTTAAAATGAAAATGAAATAGCATAGGCGAAATTCGAACCTCGTAATTTAGGTTTAGAAATAGATTACGTGTGAGAATTAGAGAATGGAATGTAAAACAAACGATTTGTTTAGAATAGAGATAAAATAGTTTCAAGAAAAGAATGTGCACTGTCAATTTTGTTATGAAAATTTAATTGAAAGAATGCAACTACAAGATAATTTAATAAACATGTTTTTAACATATTGGAAATATAGGTTACTGAGAATATAGGTGAAAATTCCTTTTGTAAAGAAAGGAAAAGTTTTGGACACTTATGTCCAGAACACGTGAAAGAAGGCACATGTTTTACCATGTGCATGACGTCATAGAAAAATGGGAAGTTCTAGATATAGATAGAAAAACTTCAAAGTTAAGCAGACAGAAGCAGGGGGAGAGACGGAGAGGGGGTTTGAGAACAACAGACGATAGTCTGCAGTTTGGAATTCGAACGTCTAGAAGCGAGAAGGTCACTTTGAAACTTAATATGTGAAGCTTTGAATTCTCGATGAGAAAACCACGGCCGGTCGTGAGAAGAAATAAACCCATCATGTGTTTTTAAAAACGTCGTCTTTGTGTTGTGATTCTACCGAAAGGTAAAGTGAAAATTGTTATTATATGTCTATATATCTGTGTTATAAAATGTCTTTTCATACACGTCTCGACATCTCATATCTACAGTAAGACTGTCTGAACACTATCTCCTCACTCTAAGAGCTTCTTCCATAGCTACACTTCTAAGTAATGAACATTTTAATATATATGAATCGTCATAAAACGAACAATCTCTCTCAAGAACATCTCTCTGAGTCTCACAGCACCCCTCTTAATAAAGCGAACAATATCTGTTTACAACATTCCTCTAAACGACATCACTTTTAATAAGACTCTCTCTTAATAAGACTCTCTTTTAATGAAACCCCTATATAACACCTTTAGAAAAGTGCCTAGTTGAAGGTGAAGATATTAATGTTTTTAGCCAATTTTTCGATATTTGTCGTCTGAAAGGTCGAACTTTAAAACAATACTGATCCTGGTAAGACCCGTCGCCTCTGTCGAAAGTTTCAGGCAGACATGCAAACATACATACATACATACATACATTTATATATAGGTAACAAAAAAGCTTGCCCTATTTATTTAAAATCTCAAATGTTTAGACCAGAATTGACTGAGTAATTTGGAAGAGACCGCATAGGTCAATTTCTTTAACTTTGACTCCTTTTTTAACCCCTTGACATTTATTGTTTTGGGCTCAAATCAAGTTATTAAGTTAGATCCATGTCCAAGGAACTTTTTTTCTAAAATTTCAAGTGTTTATACCCCAAATGGTTGGAGGAGTTTGGTAGAGTTCTCAAAAGCACAAACCATTGAACTTTGATCTTGTAACAGCCAAAATTCTGGCCGAAAACGGATCACAAAGATTTTCCCAAATCTCAGTACCCTGTATATTAAATTTCGAGTTTGTAGATTAAAAGTGGACAGTTATTGCGTAGCGAAATGTACACAGGCACGTTCGCTTTTATAGATGTATAGACTAGCATTGGTGCCCGGCGTCGCCCGGATGTTTAGAGGTGTATGCTGAGCAAAAAAAAAAAAACGGTCAATTTTTTTAACTTTGGCCCATATTATGACCCATTGACATTTATTGTTTTGGGCTCAAATCAAGTTATTAAGTTAGATCCATGTCTAAGGAAACTATATCTAAAATTTCAAGTGTGTAGACCCCAAATTGTCGGAGGAGTTTGGTAGAGTTCTCAAAAGTCAAATCGTTGAACTTTTTTGGCCGAAAACCGATCACATAGATTTTCCCAAATCTCAATACCCTGTATATCAAATTTCGGGTCTGTAGACTAAAAATTGACAGACACGTTCACTTTTATAGATATACTTGCATTTCAGCCCGGCGTTGCCCGGGTGTTTGGAGGTGTATGCTGAGCAAAAAAAAAAAAAGCGGTATTTTTTTTAACTTTGATCCCTATTATAACCCCTTAACATTTATTGTTTTGGGCTCAAACCAAGTTATTAAGTTAGATCCATGGCCAAGGAACCAATAGCAAAAATTTCAATTGTTTATACCCAAAATAATCGGAGGAGTTTTGTAGAGTTCTCAAAGGCTTAATCGTTGAATTTTGACCCCTTAGCAGCGACATTTCTGGCCGAAAACAGATCACATTGATTTTCCCAAATCTCAGTACCCTGTATATCAAATTTTATAGTCTGTAGACTGAAAATTGACAGAGTTATTGCGGAGGAAAATGTACACAGACAGACACACAGACACATAGACACGTTCACTTTTATAGATGGATAGATAGATAGATAGATAGATAGATAGATAGATACAAGGATTATAAAATTTGACGGTATATAACGTTGTCCTTAATATGTTTACATGTCGCAAGGAACACAGGACAAGTAATAACTCGACTCCTTGTGTTTTTACAACGACATTTATTTCCGGCTACTTTTTCGAATAAAACGTGATTGTGCTCCTACCGTCTCACGTCTGTTTTCTCGAACGTCCTGTATCTTCTTTATAGTATTTTTCTTTTTCCTTGCCGTGACGTCATTTCGCACACGGCTAGGTATTTGCATATAGCCTCCGTACGCGCGTCCGCGCTCTGTTATAGGTATAAAGATAGAAATCGGGCGAACCTAAAACTCAATGTTTCGTTTACTGTTGCACAGTCTTTATCAAGAGAATAAATGCTTAAATGTGGCACATAACGAAAAGATTTGTAATTTTGGAGAATATATACTGATTTGAGATAATATATTTGAATTCATAAAATGCCAGATATTAATTGTGTTTGTAAGTTAACAATACTTGATAAAGATCGATTATATGTCTAATTTACACTTTTTGCAATTTTTTGCGGCCATTTCTGAGAAAGACTGGAATTCCAGAAGAGGTATTAGGAACAATACAAATTAAAAGTCTCTGGTGAATGATTCTAAACAATCTTCTCCTCAGCAAAAATACCACTGCTGTTTCAAGTTACACTTGATAGCATCCCTTTTTATGCACTAGCGAGTCACCGTTTATTAAGGGTCAAAAGCCACTTGAGGATAAGAGTTAACGAGTTTTTTTTTTTCTCTCCAGGGGATTATTAACGACAAATTTTATTATTTAAAATGACGGTTCAACAAGTATCTGTCCCCATTAAACTTGTAATCATCTGGGAATCAACCCCATGGTAATGCATTCCACAGAGGAAATCTGTCATTTGTCATTCCAGATTTCTATGAGCACAATTGTCGGACGTTGCATTAAAATTTCAGTCACACATTTCAAAACTTCTAAGCAAAACCTGTCTATAACAGGTTATTTAGGACCAGTGGGTGGAGTTCGGACTTGCCGAGTCGTAAAATATGCTTCAATATATTTAAATTCGTGTAAACTTCGTATATATTATTCCATAGATTATTCTCTATTAAAGATTATATTGTACCTAATATATAGTTGTGTGTTCCAAAGTTTTTTAGAAAATGATTTGGGTGCCATCAGCTAAGATGGAAACTAAAACATTTTGCATTCCAGCCGTGTCGCTTACCGATGTAGATATCGAGAGATTGGTTTAAAAAAAAAATGTTATATTAAACGACTTGAAAAAATGAATTAAATTTGGCCATGCGCAGAAAGAAGTAAAAATATGTCGGCAAGTTGAAATGAATAGTTTTAATTACACCTGTATGCGTTATTCATTCATCCAAATAAAACTTTTACTCGTTATAAACCATACTTAGTGTATGATTACTATTTCCTGTTAATTTCAGTGTTATGTGACCAGTAGTTTAAGAGTTTATCTGTACACAGACACACATACATATCTACTGTTTTATTTATATAGAAGATTATTCAACTCCCGAATAACGGTATCGATTTCTCCAAATAGAGAAATCTTTGCTTTTGAATCTTTTATGAGTTATGAGTGAATTTACTGCGTTAATTCTTCATTGGTAATTGAAGGCTTATAAATAAGCTCATCAAATTGCTCTTTGCTTCAAACAGCGATGTTTTATTGGATCATAAAGTAATTGTCTGTTATGCTTATATTTTAGTGCCTGTGTTATTGGCGAGTAAAATGGCCATAAACATTAGGTAAAAGATTTTACAACGACGTTGTGCTGTTCGAATCGGATATGTGTATAGTATTTAAGGGACTGTACACAAGACATATACAGATAGCAAAACATTGAAAAGCGACAATACCTTCTCGCTCGATAGGTTCCATTCAGCCGGTTCTTTGTTCACCTGTTTGGACCATCAGACCTGGTATAAAGATCTTCAACTTCTCCTAAGAAAAGACAGCACAGAAACCATCGATAAAATAATATTTACACACCTTTATTCCGGTAGTCCCTTTCTTCTCAAAGTTGCAAGCACCATTCTTATTCATATTTCAAGTCCGTTGGATTCCACCTGCTTCTCTTGTCAGCTCCAAAACCCCAACTCAGCTAACTCATTCAATCTCCACGTTCCATTCTGTCCCTGATAGTAGCCCCCTTCACCAAAGTGGCAATGTGCCTTGTTTGGGGTGAACACGTAATAAAAATGTTTTTTTTTAAATCCCCGTCCTCTTATATGACCTCTGCGTTCGACTACATAAAACTCTAGGGATACAAACTTATTTTTTAATTATTGTTATTAATCGTTTTAAACCCAATTTTGTTTATACTATTTCTCTAAACATCATCTTTCTAGTTTATATTTATATGAAAATTTATTTCAACTAGAATTAACTTTCAAACAACCAATTTATCCTAGGCTAGTAATCTGACATCGTCCGGCATTACTTATGCTACAATGCTAATAATAATAATAAGAAGAAGAAGAAGAAGAAGAAGAAGAAGAAGAAGAAGAAGAAGAAGAAGAAGAAGAATGATAATAAAAATAATAAGAAGAAAAATAACAATAATAATGATAATGATAACAACAACAACAATAAGAAGAAGAAGAATGATAATAAAATAAAAATAATAATGATAATAATAATGATGATAAAATAAAAATAATAATGATAATAATAATGATAATAAAATAAAAATAATAATGATAATAATAATGATAATAAAATAATAATAAGAAGAAGAAGAAGAAGAAGAAGAATGATAATAAAAATAATAAGAAGAAGAATAAAAATAACAATAGTAATGATAATGATAACAACAGCAACAACAACAACAACGACAACAACAACAATAAGAAGAAGAAGAAGAATGATAATAATAAAAATAAAAATAATAATGATTATAAAATAATAATAATAATAATAATAATAATAATATTAATAATATTAATAATAATAATAATAATTGAATCTACTTGAGAATTTTACTTTATTTTGTACTGTATAACAGTAGGCAATGTGGTTGTTTTCGTAAGTGCACATCGTATTTGTTTTTTTTGGGGGGGGGGGGGTCTAGTATAATAATAGTGGTAATCTTAGTAGTAGTGGTATTGGTGATGATGAAGTAATAATGTTAATAATAGTTGTAGTAATAAAATATTGATAATAGCAATAATAATAATGAACAAGAAGAAAGGGAAAACTGGATACGACAGACGGTATGGAACTACCAAACCAAATGGAGATGAGCGCCGTAGGGGAACAAGATACTTATAAATACTTGAGAGTTCTGGAAGCAGACACTATCAAAGCCACAGAAATGAAAGAGAGAATTGGAAAGAAATACATCAGGAGAACAAGAAAATTTCTAGAAACAAAACTGTATATCAGAAACCTAATAAAAAAGGATAAATACATGGGTAGTATCACTAGTATGATACCCTGGATCGTTCATGGGTGACCAAAAAAGAACAGACAGCTCAATCAGAAGACCAGGAAACTCATGACCATGCACAACGCACTACACCCAAAGGACGATGTTGACTGACTCTACGTGAAAAGGAAAGAAGGCGGGAAGGACTAGTTTGTATAGAAGACTGTCTCCATGACACAAAAAAAAATTAAAAAAAGAATTAGAAAAATTTATAGCGAAAAACATTGAACGGATAATTATGACAGCGAGAGACACTAAAAAAGATCGACAAAACAGAAAACAGAGAGACAAAAGATAAGACGAGAAAAGAAAAATAGGAAGAAAAACAACTACAAGGACGATTCATAAGAATGACAAAAGATGAAAATAACGAAAATACTTGGACATGGATGCGAAAAGGACACATAAGGCAAGAAACTAAATCCATAATAACCAGAGCACAAGATAACTCGATAAGAACCAACCACATAAAGCAAAGATCTATAAAACACAAGAAAACAGTAAATGCAGACTCTGTGGAAAAAGAGATGAAACAATAAACCATATTGTAAGTGAATGCAGCAAACTGGCCCAAAAGGAATACAAGAACAGACACGACCAAGTAGGAAGGGCAGTACACTAGAAATTATGCAAACAACTGTATCTCGAACACGCAGACAAGTGGTAAAAACATGAGCCGGAAACAGTACTTGAAAATGAGAATCATAAAATCCTATGAGACATGGACATACAGATAAACCCATCCAACCAAGAAGACAGGATATCGTAATAATTAACAAGAAAGAAAAGCCCTGTCAAATCGTAGACTTTGCTGTTTCAGCTGATCACAGGGTGAATATCAAAGAAAAGGAGAAACGGAGAAAAACAGAGAGTTGAAAGGTATATGGATTTTGTTTACATGGAGGTCACCACTTATCAATGCCCGGAAGCCACTCAGGGATAAGGGTTATTGCGTGTACAGTAATGAATGAGGTAGTATTGTAGTAATCATTAGTATTGGAGATTTGATAGAGGGCGGTTTGTCAGGAATTTGTTTGTGTTGGATTTGAAGACATCCAAGTTGTAGTCAGGTGGGAAACAGGCAAACGGAAGAGAGTTCCACAGTCGTGCACTTCTGAGAAAGAAGCTCTGCTCATGGAATCTACGTTTGGATTTAGGCACAGATAAAGAGTGGAGAAAATTATTGACAGTAGTTTCAGCCAGACGGTGTTTCTCGTGAGAGATTAGCGAGGGGGGACGAGAGATTGGAGTTCAGACGAGCACTTGCCATGGAAATAACGATAAAACAAAGACATGCTCGCAACGTCTCTTCTGTGGAAGAGAGGCTGCAGGCAAGAGAAAAGGGCATCCCCCACTAAACCACGAAGTCTATTTTGTACTCTGTCAAGGCAGGATAGGCTGTTTTTAGCAGCTCCTGCCCACAGGTGGCAGCAGTACTCCATCCTTGGACGTACTTGGCTTTTATACAGATAGAGAATTGCATCAGTAGTGAGATATCTTCTGGAGCGGTACAAGGATCACACCATTTTCCCAGCGTCCTTGGCAACAGACCTGATGTACGTGTTCCATTTTAGATCAGGAGTAAAGGTCAAACCCAGAAGCTTGTCAAAAGATGGAGCCTCCCTAAGACGAGAGCCATCCATTTCAATTGATGCCAGATGGGGATCAGAGCGTTGATGATGTAAAGATAGAAGCTTGGTTTTGGATGCATTAAAAGTGACTAGCCACCTCTTCCCCCACTGTACCACGCGCTCAAGATCAGAGGAGAGAGAATTAGAGAGAACTTTGTCATTTACGGCCTTTGATGTGTTGCCATAGATGGTCGTCAGCATAGATATCAACGAACAATTTAAGTATGTGTTTTGGGAGATCATTGATGTAGATCAGGAAGAGAGTTGGGCCCAGGATGGACCCCTGAGGGACTCCAGCATTAATACTGTGGGCCTCTGATTTCTGCCCATCAACCACTACTCTAATGAACCTATCAGAGAGAAATGATTTAATGATTGAAAAAACATTTCCCGTGATACCATAGCTGGAAATCTTGTGAAGTAGGCCCTTATGCCATACCTTATCGAAAGCCTTCGATATGTCAAGAGCAATTGCCCTGGAAAGGAAGCCTTTGTCAAGAGATTCACTAATCCTATGAGATATAACCGTTAGCACATCTGCTTAGATCTTGCGGAGCGGAAACCATATTGCCTGTCACTAAAACTAATATGATGATTAAGAAAATCCAAATAATACCTATAATAATAGGGGCACTAGGAACAATCCCGAAAAACTTTAGAAAAAGAATGGGAGAAATTGGGATCAGAGGAATAACTGGAAAGATACAACGAATATCTATGATGAAAACAGTATAAATATTAGATAAAACCCTTGAATGTGGAGACTAACACACGTGAGCCATATGCGCGGGCCAGACAAACTGCTTCAGAGGCAAAACATGAAGCGCTACATGGAACCAAGAACGTTAAAGCGGCATATCTATAAGTTCTCTAAATTCACTCCCATCCCCCATTACCATATCACCGCCCCCCTCCCATCCCCCATTACCATATCACCGCCCCCCTCCAAAAAAAAAAAAGAGTGAGACCAAGTAGTCAAGGAGGAAGGAAAGACCGAGGAGTGAGCACTGACCAGACCCCCGCTGGATAAGTGCGAAGAGAACTGGGACCTTAGGGAAGCCTATTGCTACTCAAATTCCAGTGAAGACCAATGGTCGTTGCTAGTGGGAAATCAATGGTAAGTGGCTATTGCGATAATACAAAGTCATTTACAAATGTTATCGAAAGAAGTGGAGAGTACTGGAAGACTGGGGAGACTTGCTGGCATTCGGCTTCCAGGGAACACAACAGGTTGTTATCAAGGGGAGATCTTTGAAGACCTGTATGAAAGCTCCTTGTGAGCCAATAATAATAATAATAATAATAACAACTGCGACAAAACCACATGTAAAACCATTCTGGGCTTGGTGTGTCAACAAACACCGCAATACGAACTATACATTAAATAAATTATACGCAACGTGGAACCTACAAGAAAAATGTAGGTGGTATAATCGGCAGATATTCACTAAGTTCCCAGTATTGAAAACTTGGTTATCATCCTACGAATGTTAGTTCCTCTTCTAATTTCAGAAACAAGAATATCACAGACACAGAACAGATAAGCATCCCTTATACACACATGACTTTAAATAATTTGCATATATCTTTGTGTGTGCGTGTGTGTGTGTGTATGAATACAAGACTTTTGCACCTCTTAAAAACTAGTTCAAAAGTGAAATAGACTGACAGGCAAACGGATAGAGGGACACATAAATTTAATATAAAACACAGAATGATTGCTTTTTTTCCAAGTTTATGTTTGAATATGATTAAATTTGTGCTCATTTTCGCATTTCATACTAATCCTTAATAATCCGTAGTAATCCTTAACAGTGGATCGAACAGATACCATAATACTAAGTTTGCTGCACCTTGTCATAAGAAAAGTCCATAACAATTTTAGTCACACCGTCGAATAGCTTCTGAGAAAACATCTAGAGTGAATGTGGCATCGTGATGACTAATCCCTATTAATCACGAGCTATGCATTAAACGGATACTATAATACTTAGTTCGTTTCACACTATCATAACAAAGGTCAGTACAATTTTTTCGACAGATCGGCCCAATAGTTTCCGAGAAATAGTAAAAGGAACGGACAAACAAACAAACAAAAGAACAAGTATATATATATATATATATATATATATATATATATATATATATATATATATATATATAAGAGCAAATAGTTAATAAAACATGTTAAAAAAAACACTTTGAAAAAGAGTTAAAAACATATTTAATCTGAAAAGGAAACACTTAATAAGTGTATAGTCCTTAATCCGCGGAGTTTCGAAGAAACACTTTCCTTCTCATCAGAGGGTAGGAATTAGCAAAATGCGGGATCGGATTTTGCATACAAAAGTATTTGATGAAACTGCATGTAAGTCAAAGTTCTTACTTGATAACAATATATATATATATATATATATATATATATATATATATATATATATATATATATATATATATATTAGGTTTATTCGGTAAAATAAAACGGAAAAAGTGCTCAATACGTGAGTAGAGGTAAATATTTTTTTATTTGCCAACTTCGGGGATTTTTATTTACATCATTACATATTGTTTCGATAGACGGGACAATAGAAACTCTATCCATCTCAGCAGACAATTCAAGCTAAAAAGCCCTTAGCTTGAATTGTCTGATGAGATGGGCAGCGGTTTTTATTGCCCTGTCTGTCGAAACAATTTGTAATGATTTAAGTAAAAATCCTCGAATTTGAAAAATAATGTATATATATATATATATATGTGTGTGTGTGTGTGTGTGTGTGTGTGTGTGTGTGTGTGTGTGTGTGTGTGTCACAGAATGGATCTTGTAATCGTAAACTTATTTATTAATAGTTTTTCTTTTTCTATTTTATTATTTAATTCATAAATTTTTTTATTATATTAGTAAAAATAGTAACCGTATTATTTTACATTTTTTTATTGGGTTTATCCACTGGAGAGCCATGTATTAAACAGATGTCCTGTTTTTAAATCTCCGAAACAGCTTCATGGTTAGCAACTGATGATCCCCGTTTTCTATTTACAAAATTTTGGTTTTCTCTTTTCATCGTTATGTAGTTAAATTCTGTTTTAAATTGAAGACTTTTGCGGAATCGGCTTATGCAAATGCTTAGTCTGTTTCTATTAAACAATTTTAGTAAAGGTTGTTTTTTTTTCTTCATCTTAATATAAATAAATTCTCTTTGGTCATTATAAACATTTTAAAAGTCGGATTATGTAGGTGCTAGGTCTACGATGGGTTAAAGTTAATATATTCTTTCCATCCGGGAATTTAAACTGCATTTTTTATTTTATTTTTGCATTTTTTTTATTCAGAGCTTCTTTAGACTATATATATATATATATATATATATATATATATATATATATATATATATATATATATTCCCAAAAAAAACATTTGCCTCGATGTAGGGGAGACTAAAACGTGCTGCTATGGTTTCAAATGATCTGAAATAACAGGAAGAGGAGACTTGATTGCAAATATTTCTCATATGTTATATCACCCATCTTTTGAAAATGGGGAACTATTATGAATATCTCCAGTATCAAAAAATCCTTATACACTATTAAATTTACTTTATGTATGAGAAGTAAAGAGGGGTATATAACATATGAGAAATATTTGGATTAAAGTCTTTTCCTTGCTTTTATTTCAGATCATTTAAAGCCATAAACGCAAGTTTTAGTCTCCTCTCCATGAAGGCTAATGGTTTTGTGGAAATATCAGACATTTAATAATTAATAATAATTCATATGCAAAACTAGGAAAATAAATGGCTATATTTGAAACATTTTATGGCTGTAAAAAGTGCCAAAATAAGCTCTGGATAATGAATGATCCTCTAAATGTAAGACCTTAAGGACAAATGTCATATAGCCAATTACACAATTTAGGTCATTAGCTTTCCAAGGAGCCTTCATTTGTAAAATTCTGATCAGTAGCCGCTGAGATTTCGAACTTGTAAAATTACCAAAAAAGTGGTATTGTGACGTGACCGTCCCAAGGACGGTAGACTTCCCTATTCGGAGGAGGTTAAGACTCTCGAAACGCTGGGAAATTTCGGGCAACTATGCTTGTGTTATTTGTAAAGCATTATTGTATGCCCGAAAGGAAGACTTAAGTTATGAATTTTATTATTTTCTTGTAAAACTGACATATAAATCTGATTGTTTGGTGAAAGTGGCAATTGGATGTCATTTTGAGAAACATAACGAAATATAATGTCGTTTCTAAGGCCAGACAAGGGGTCACAGGTTTAACTTCCCCTAATCGTGAGAACCGAATCTGTGAGCGTTCACAGACTCGCAGGTGTGTGAAGAGAATCAGGAATCCCCCTAGGATAACGTACTTACCGGCGATTGGCCGAGGGAGCAACCTACCCTACACATTACCTCTGTACATAACCGGATCCTCGGGCAAAAATCAGTCAGTTGGAACTGTGTTTTGAGCGAATCTAATCTTAATCGCAGAGTCGTCGCCGTAGCCTTCTCAACCGATCTATCGCTACCACCAAAACTGTAAGTAATTCAATCTAATTAGGACTCAATAGTTTATTGAAAATCAACCACTGAACAATTGTATGTAAGTGTATATCAAATTTTGTATATCGAACTTGAATTAAAAAATAGAATAGAGATATCTGAGTCTGCCTTTCTTTTGCGTGCATGAAAAGCTCTTCACTTCCAGCGTGACAACGGCATATCAACCCGACTATCAACGAGATCCTTCTGCGCCAAGAGAACTTACGGAGAATTCACTGTGTAGGACGATCACGACGCGTATATGACAAGGGTTCTCTATTTAGGGATCGCTGAGGGTTCACACATGTGGCCGGTGACCTGGGAAGGTCACATTTGGTGACCTGTGACCAGGGCCCTTCACGGTATATATATATATATATATATATATATATATATATATATATATATATATATATATATATATATATATATATATATATACTCGTAGCCGAATTGAATATTGAAATACTCATATCTTTAGTAATATGGAACAAAACTGCATGAAAATTTGCAGGCCTTTTGAAGATTATAATACTATTGTATTGTCAAAAGTTTATAACAATTGTTAAGAAGAACCTATATTTCCAAACCAATAAAATATGCCCAAATTTACCTACATTTGTATATATAGTGTCCTGGTAGGCTAGCTTTAGTTTTGCTGCTTTGGGATGAATTTTGCTTAGGGTGTTTTTTTGTTTTTTTTACTTGTTTGTATAAGTGAACGTGTATGTGTACATTTCCCTACGTAATAACTCTGTCAATTTTTAATCTACAGACTCGAAATTAGATAAACAGGTTACTGTGGCATGGAAAAATCTAGGTAATCAGTTTTCGGCCAGAAACTTAGCTGTTAAGAGATCAAAGTTCAACGATTTGACCTTTGAGAAATCTACCAAACTCTTCCGACAATTTTGGGTCTACGCACTTGAAATTTTAGATGTAGATACCTTGCACATGGATCTAACTTAATAACTTGATTTGAGCCCAAAACAATAAATTTAAAGGGGTCATAATAGGGGTCAAATTTTAAAAAATTAAACCTTTTCTTTTGTTTTCGCTCAGCATACACTTCCAAACACCCGGGTAACTCCGGGCTGAAATGCTAGTATATATATATATATATATATATATATATATATATATATATATATATATATATATATATATAACTACTTAATTTACTCACATAAAGTTAATATACGAAAGTATAGATTTATGCGTAAACTTTAAGTATTTACTTCAAAAGTGGTCAATACGTAAGTAGAGCTAGTTAGTAATTTATAAAATAGATATGACGATTAAGCTACACTGAATATTCCGCGTTTCATCCACTCTAGGACTATATATATATATATATATATATATATATATATATATATATATATATATATATATATATATAATGGACTCTGCTGGAGAATTCTATCGTATGATGTTCAGACAATTAAGTTGCTCGATGTCCACAAGTCTAGAGTGTTGAAGGCTTTATGTAGATCTATCTACACTTTTTCGCGCCACTTATACAGTCAGAAATGATTACCACAAAAAAAGCAAACAGTAGATCTCAGGTTTTTACATCAGCGTTTTCCTTCTCCTAGATATATGTCTTAACGAAGCCTGAGTGTGCATCCCTCTAAGTTATTTAAAAAGATGGCCCTACTATATATATATATATATATATATATATATATATATATATATATATATATATATATATATAAAGAGAAAGACAAACAGACAGAACAAGGGAGACAGAGATAGGGAGAGAGAGAGAAGGACTTAGTTTGTTAGATAGATAGATAGATAGATAGATAGATAGATAGATAGATAGATAGATAGATAGATAGATAGAAAAAACTAGGTCATATAGATATGAATATATATGAAAATAAACTGATATAGAAATATATCAAACTGAAATAGATAGATAGATAGATAGATAGATAGATAGATAGATAGATATTGAACGTTGTTAATTCATTTCAGCCTCTCCTCCATTGATCAATAAACCTATCATCAGTGTGAATAACTCGCCAGCGTTGTGCGTCATACATGCTTGCCAATAGGGTCATCTGTCAGTACATGATTATCTAATTAAAGTTAAAGCATGCCGGCGTCTGTCTGCCAGTGTTAGTCACGCTGCAGTTGATAGCAAGCAACGCGAACGGACGCTTTATATACTGAGAATTAATGACTTGAAAAACGCCCGGTGTAGTTGCAGGGCTCTAGATCGTGTCGCACTAGACCGCAATCAATCTTGTGACGAACGAGGAACAGATTTAACGCACTTCTATCTTTTCTTCGACATGGGAACTGGGATAAAGCATTATAATTCTTACAAATAGCATGAATAAAGAAATTCATTCATTTCTTATGGATCATGTGATTCTATCGTTAGCATTGTGTTTCATCGATATCTTTCCAGTTAGAGGTATTTCTAGAAAGGCATCTAGTGTTTATGGGAGGACCATGTGAATGTTAACAAGACCTTAAATGAAAGTATTTCTGTGGAACCAACTGGATTTGAGAAAGACCTTAAATGAAAGTATTTCTGTGAAACCAACTGGATTTGAACTTAGCACGTCTAGGTAATTAGCACGTTGTTAGCCATTTAACGGCGGTTACTTCCCAATAAAGAATACTTTCATTTTTATAAATCTATGCTATTTTTATCAATGTGAATTTTTGTGTTCCCATTATTTTTATATTTAAAATACGAACAGCATTTATAAAGTAATGGCTGCTAGTTTTATTCCACGCAAATCGGTCAGAATTGATTGTGGTTTACATTAACATGATGACTCCGCATATGCACTAATGGTCTGAAAGTTTCATCTTCCTGTAGGAGATATTAACAGTGTGAAACTCCGAGAAGGTAACCTATGTCAGTGACGTGCGTCGGAATCAGAGATACGTCATTGAGTTCCTGGCAAAGTGCATTGAAAATAATTATTATGTAAAAAATGCGGGAAGCAAAATGCCTCTCATTTTAATGGTACTACTCCAGTCTCCATAGCTCTGTAACTTTTTTTCAGTTAAGAAAATAAGGCGCTTTACTTTAGTAACAACCCTCGTATGAAAAAGCGCGGTATAGGTGCACATGTACAGCCATCGTTCATCGCTGGCAAAATTGCATTTAAGAATAGTAGTGACTATGTAGAAAAAAATTCTGAAGCAAAAAGGTCGCTTGTTTTAATGGTACCGCTTTCGTCTTCGTAGCTCTTCAACTTATTTTACTTGAAAATAAGTAGTAGAAATTAATTTTGAAACAGTCCTCGTATCTCGTATAGAATATAGTCAACAGTCTAATGCATCATTAGTGAAACATGGAGTGTGGAAAGTGAATCTTAGTTTAATTTTCGGCAACTTCGAACTTTTGCTTAATTTATTTTGTCTTTTAGTTTTATTTAGATTCATTTGTATGCTTAGTTGTTAGGTATATATTTCTATATTACCGCGAGAAATGTGACACTAAGGCCGAAAAGGTGGATTAAAAAGTTAGCGCCCCCGTAGAGAAGCACGCTGACCCGCAAAAAGTGCCTGGACATCCCCCTTTCGGCATTCCACGGTTTGGGGCGCCTCAGGCGATTAACAATGAACCAACACCTTCTAAAAGTTAAAAAGTGCTTGTGTGGATGAACCTCCTATAACTGCACTCAATCAACAGAACCCAATCAACAGGGAACAAAACATTACGGGAATGGTATAATCTCTGTTGATTTTGGTGCCGAGGTAAAAACACAAGCGTGGTTTCCTGAGATATTACAGTGGAATCTATTATTACACATGCGGGGTCATTGGCGAGTTCTGTAAATTACACACAAAAGTTTATTTATATGTCTTGCAGTGTTCTTAGATGTTTTGTACAGAAATCCATCTGATAAGTATCAGAAAATCGAAAAAGTCCGATCTTAAAAATAGTCTATCTCTATTATAGATTTAAAAAAACGAACTTTTACAGGGGAGTAATTTATGTTACACCGTCCAAGGAAAATAATAAAATCTCTTACACTGTAAACAAATACAGACCGAATTTGATGAACGACACTACCATTCTTATATATATATATATATATATATATATATATATATATATATATATATGTATATATATATATATGTATATATATATATATATATATATATATATATATATATATATATATATATATATATATGTATATATAATTTTTTTTTTTTTTTTTTTTTTTTTTTTTTTGCAAATTAGTCAACCGGGCAAATCATTCCTCGTAATATATGATAATCAATAGAGGATTGATTTTATAATAATCTGCATAAATTAAAATATCATGGTTAAGCGTATTGTACGACCGGGCAATGCCGGGCGATCAACTAACATAATATATATATATATATATATATATATATATATATATATATATATATATATATATATATATATATATATATGACAACGAGAGTATGAAATGAAGACACAAAACTATATATTGATAGATATAGAATGGATCATTTATTGAATATTGGAATACAGGCAAAATTTGGGGGATAGAAGGGACTCTTTATGCCAGGGCATTTCGAAGCCTAATGCTTCTCATCAGAAGAGTAGAGAAGGTGTTAGGTAGCATGGGAAAGATGCGGCGTCTGCGTAAGGTTCACTAGTGACAAAAAAGATTCAGGGGAATTATAGAATGTTGGGGGAAGCTTTATTGAATTCTAAATAAATAAAGAGAAGTTTGTTATATATAGTATCATCTATAAGATTGTATATGGTCTTTAACATAGTATTGAGATTAAGGGGTATATGTATTATGGTTAAATGGAGGGTATTTTTGCTGCGTGGTAATTTATTTTAACGGTTTGTGGGGTGTCTATTTTCTATGAGGGGGTAATTTTGATTGGTGCAACCTAAATGGCAAATGGCGGCTATAAAACCGCTTATAATTTCGAAAGGGAATTATGCAAGGTTGTAAAACTGAAAGGTAATATGCGGCAATATATTTATAAGTTTCTTCTGTTATGATATAGGGAGTATGATTATAAGGGGCGGTCGAAGATTAGGGTGGCAATGAATATGAGTGCGTTTAACTTGATGCAAAAGGTTAAGTATACATATTGATGTCAAAGTGAAGGAGTAAGGAAACCATTACTCTTATGAGAGTGGTAAAAATATACCAAATAATAGTAGGGTAATTATAATAGTACGAAAGATAATAGTAATGAAAATTATAATAATAGTAGTAATAATAAAAATGAAAATAAAATAGAAGTAAAATTGATGATAAAAATAAAGATAACGATAAAGACAAAATTAAAGATAAACATTAAAAATAAACATTAAAGATAATATTACCAATAGTTGTGATAAAAGTAAATTCAAAGTGTATATTAATAACAGTGAAAATGGAGATAATGGTAGCGGTTATGGTAGCATTGTGGAATTGAACTTTCTCTTTTCCTTTTACATTAAGCTATATATATATATATATATATATATATATATATATATATATATATATATATATATTTAGATATATATATATATATATATAGATATATATATATTTAGATATATATATATATATATATATATATATATATATATATATATATATATATATATATATATATAAAGTTGAGTGTTTTTCTCAATCTTAGATTAATATTAAAACCAACGTTTTCTATATAAAAAATTATTAAAATGAATTCTATAATATACTCAGTCATGGATATGCGAACGACAACATGAAGGTAAACTAATTTACATATCCTTTGGAAAAAGAATGTTAATTACTTACTCGGTGTGTATGCGAAAAGTCTCTACCAACTTCGGTGTGTATGCGAAAAGTCTCTTCCAAAATCCTTTGTTAATATTTAGTTTACATGGTTGAAATTTTAATATTTTAGCAAATTTTATCACCGAGCAATGTCGGGCGGATGCTTGTAATTGTAAAGAAAAATAACCTATTTCTACAAAAAGTTTGTATTTTTATACGTTGGGGTCACTCTAGGATAAGAGTTAATGAGTACTAGATAGACGGCGATACAATACCGTGATGATCAGTTCCGGTGGAATTTAGATAGGGTTTAATTATATAAGAGTAGGGCTCCACAAGACCTTATTTACATTAGGGCTAAAAATGACCATGCTATAGTTAGTTGAAAAACAGCCCCACGGTAGTGCGTTCCACGGGCGGACAGTTCTAGGAAAGAATTTTTCACTAAATTTCTGCTATTGTTCACTATATGGACAAAATTTGTGCATCTTACTCCTCATCAAAAATATTCTACTTGAATTCAGTATTTATTTAATACAATTTTGTAGACACGTTTGTACTGATATAATCGCTAACAAACCTTCGACACGCAGCTGCGACAACAGAGAACCGCAAACAATAAAAATGTGCCGGCTTTCTCGACTAATTTGTGCTTCAACCAATTGCTATGGAGCCTATTGGATCGATGGGCTCCGCTACGAGAATTTTCCTCAACAGTATGCCATGCTATACCGGGGACCAATGGGAATTGACTTGGCTTTGTGATCGCCTCTCTATTGTAACTATTCATGGAAACGCCTGGAACCTGTTATTGGCCTGTCAAACCATCAGGACAAGAAACTTACTAATATTTGCATATTGGTTTTAGAAATAGTTATTTTGATAATTACTTATTATTTGACTTCCAGTTGTTTTCTCATTTTTAGTTGACAATTAGTTAATGTTTGTTGTTACATACTTGAAATGTTAGAGGCGTTGAACATTTTCTCATTTTTGGTTAATAGGTTTTGCCATTGTTTATTATTTACACTCTAGTCTTTTTGTCCGAGATTACTAACTATATGAAATCGACCAACCTGTCATCTATCTACAATGATGTCTCGCTCTGCTTTCGCTATCAAAGATGGCGAAAGCAGAGCGTGACCAACAGAGTAACGACAGTCGTAATCTCCTATTAGGACATCAAAAGGTGCGTCAGCGACTACCATACTGCAAAAGCTTTCCCACTGTCATAAGCCTCAGACAAACAACACCAACCTCATCCGCTTGCGTTGATGGAATAAGACAAAAAACAACAACAACGAGGCTCTTCCGGTGCAAAAAGGATACCCCCCAGTAATCTCTAAACTCCTCTGGAAAGAGTAGGTAACATTCAACAGAGGCCGAGCGAAGCTTGTATAAACACGAAATAACCTCCATAATGTACAGGACGATCGAGGCCGACGTGCATACTATCGCACACATCCTCACAGACTGTCCCCTATGCGAGGCATGCTCTTACGTGGACCTTAGTGATACATCGAACACAGCCCGATGATGGACTTCGAGATGGAGCAAGATGCTATGATGATTATGAGTGAATATTATTTTAAACTGTAATAGAATGTTTAATATAAAAATGAATGCAAATTCAAAATTTTTATTAAAGTAAAATTAATTTTATATCTATCTGAAATCGTTTTCTCGCCACTGCTATTCTTTCTACATATCATATGTATCCTATTATATATATGTGTGTGTGTGTGTGTGTTTATATACATGAATAGGGTGTCCAAAAAGTTGCTGAATAGTTTTGAACTTAAATAGATTCTTTATTTATAATGATATTTTTCTGTTATTTTAACACAATCTAACTAAGACATTCGGAAATATGTTTTAAACAAATGCCATATTCAAACAATCTTTATTTATGAAAATTAATGTCTTTTAAAAGTTACCAATTTTCAACTTCGCATACATGGGCTCATTCCAATACATTATTCATGGCAGATTGCAGAATCTATGGATTGCGATTTAACTCCCTTATTTCGTTCTGCGAGCTGGCAAGCTCGGAAACGTCAAACCTCAAACCCTGCAAGAATTTACAGAAAACATAAAGAACGAAATAAGGGAGTTATATCGCAATCCAGAGATTCTGCAATCTGCTATGAATAATGTTTTGGAAAGAGCAGAAATATGTGAAGCTGAAAATGGGCAACATTCAAAAGACAATATTTTTCATTAATAAAGATTGTTAGACATTTGCATTTTTTTAAAGTTCCCAATGTCTTCATCAGATTGTGTTAAAATTACAGAAATATATCAAAAATAAAGAATCTATTTAAGTTCAAATCTTTCTGTGGCTTTTGGGACAACCTCTATATATATATATATATATATATATATATATATATATATATATATATATATATATATATATATATGTATGTATGTATATATATATATATATATATATATATATATATATATATGTTGCAATATTTTTGCCTTATAATGGGGTAGTTATTTAATTGGTGGTCACATCACTATTATTTGGCACAAGGCCTAGAAAGTGATGATCAAAAGAAAGCTCCCCTAAATGAGGGGTACTCTTGCAATTACAAAAATTGCTTGAGTAACCTCGTCGGCATTCCCCAGTCAGGGCGCCTCAGGCGACAATCAATAAACTAGTCCCACCTGAAAACCGAGTGGCAAGGCTTGAGAGGGTGGATCTCCTGGGTGATACCCAGGCAGTGTACCGAATTCCGACAGGTGCTGAACCGGTTCCCGGCCCCTCACCTGTCGGGCTGAGTGTCAAGACCGGATCCCTGACGTATACTACTACCCTGTCTCCATGCAACCGAGGCCGCTAGGAAACACATCCCACCATAAAAAGTTATAATTGGGTAGTGATTTAATTGCTGCCCGCAACAGCAATATTTGGCACAAGATCTAGATCAAATGCCGAAAAAATCGGGGTTCAATGCAAGGCTGAATCATACAAAAGACTTGATAAATGGTACCCGATTCCATCTTAGCATTAATGATAAGTGAAGTAATACTGCGAAATGAATGTCGCTCTCCCCTATATCTCCGTGTAGTAGCTAATGAATAGAGCAGTCTTCGATTATGCTTGACCACTTTACTTATTTTTGCTGATTTTTATTTTGTTGGGTGAACATTGTTTTCAGAAATTACTTTTTTTACAGTATTTGCAGTGTTAAAAGGTGAATTACTAGTTTAACAAGACAGCTCCATATAAGTAAGGTTTATGTACTTTCCCGTGATAAATTTTTATGTAAAAAACATCTTGTCCTTTCTTATATACTCTACCCTCTCTTCTTTCCTTTTATTTTGCGAGTTCCGTCTTAACGAAGATTTTTTTATAAAAAGAATAACTTTAAAATGCTGCTGTAATCTTTTTCTGATTTTTTTTTTCTATTCCTCTGTATCTTATATAGTCAGCGTTTTCTTCTTATATTTCTCTGTTATCATTTTCTTATTCTTTTTCTGCCCACTTGACTTTATATATGTGGCTGCTTTGAATTTAACGTTTGTGAATTAGAAGTATCACTGTCTCAACACTCACTTCCGGGAGCCCTTCCTTGTTTCCGGCTATCATTAAACATCCATTCATTTCTTTTGCTTTACACTTGTAACACTTGGTAATTTTATCGATAGGAAAAGGAAAATGTGCACTTTCTAGTAACAAACGATCATTTCCTTTACACACACACACACACACACAAACACACACACACAGGAACTGGCTTCCGGAAATGCCCTTACTTCATTCACCACGTATACATTCTGTCTCTATTAACTTGCTTTTGATATCGCAATTGCGCTTGTCATTTTGTTACGTTTTATTGGGGAAACAAAATGGCCGATGTTGTTAACCGATTATATTGTCGTGTAACGATACGACTTCAATTGACTGTAATTTATCTCTGACAATGAACTAAAGAGATAAATTGTAAACGTAATATCAACAACGTTTAACAATGAAGTTCCAAAGGCATTTTCTGTGTTAAGAGTGTTTAGGAAAACAGGTGGCATATATTCGTGATTATATTTTTGTTATGTGTGACTAGGTCTGGAAACGTTTAGTTTTCTAGTCATAAAACAAAAAAATATTGTTAAACATTTCTATTTTAAATATTATAATGTTGTGGTCTGTATAATTTATGGTTGCACTTTTAACAAATGCATGCCGATAGTATATACACGTTACACTCGCTCAATATATGTTACCGTGAACTAGGTTGACATATATTCAGTGTGTTTTTAACAGCATTTTATATATTTTTATTTTTAACTCATTTTCCCAAACTTACCGTGTCAAAGAGAGAGTCGAGCGTCATTTCTAATTTTCCAATACATCGGTAAATACTGTATGTTTTTCGAGTTGAATAAACATGTTACATTAAATAAAAACACTAAAAACATATCCAGTTAGGTAGAAAAGTAACTTATCTTGCCTTTGATAACATTTATTTGTTATATATTTGTTTTTGTTTTTTTTTGTGTGTTTTTTGACAACTTTTTCGAATCTATGTGTATAGTAATACAAACCCCAATATTCTATATTCATCTGCCCTCTTCTTCCTTCGTTTCTTTTTTTTTTTTGTGCCAGTTCCATCTGTTGGTTGTAGTGCATTGTTCTTTGACCATTAGTCTTCTAGTTTTCTGGTTAATTACCTATGTTCTTTTTCCAGTTTATAAATGTTCCCGAATATCATATTATTTATACTGCCTACGTGTTTATTCTTTTAACCAAATTTCTTCTAAATAATCTCGTTTCTAATTTTTTCTAATTTATTGCTTTTTCTTGTGTATTCTTCTACAATCTTCTTAATCATTTTTATTTTATAGAGTCTCTTTCAAGAATTCCCAAATATTTATAGTAATCATTTCCGCCAAGTGCCCTTATCTCACCTGGATTGTGCAATTCCGTGGCTGCTCTAATCTCCAGTTCGGGGGGGGGGGTCCTTCTCCACTAGTGCACATATTCTATTCCCACTTTTATTTGGATTTGGATGTTCTGGCTGAATAATTTTGTCTTTTTGCAAATAGCTTCAGGTTATCCATATACATGACGTGGATTATTCTTTTTCTGTGTCTCTAAACTTGTATCCGGTATTACATTTCATGAGTATGTACTTTAGTAGCATAATGACTATGAAAACTAGTAGTGGTTATAGAGTTTCTTTGAAAATATATCTCTGTATTCCTCTCTCAGCTAGGTGCTGTCCTTTAGTTGTGACTCTCAGTGTCCATTTTTTGCAAATTATTTGGTTTAATATTAATAATTTTGCCCTATATCTTCTATATTCCCGATCATTCAATTATTCATACTTGAGGGATTCCGTTTTAGCTCTACTTTGGATTAATCTATGCCTTAGCTATGCTCTTGTTTCTATTGTCTTCCTCCTTTAAATCTTTTTTATCTACATTTAATATTTAATGTATCCATTGTCCTCTTTTTGGCACTTTATTTTCTCTGGAAGTAGTGCACAATTGGTATGGAAGTGATAGATCTGTTCTTTTGCTTGTGCGTTTTAGATTTTCTTAATTGTTGGTAAACATATTATTAGTCTATAGTTGCTTTCAATTGTTTCCTTTCGGTATCTTTTTTATATCATAATAGTTTTTTCCTTTGGTTATCTATTTTGGTAGTCTGTTTTGTGGATACATTTCAGTTTTTGCGTTAACTTTTCATATAACATTATAGAATTTTTATATATCGGGACTTGGTGCTTTATAGTTTGTCATTTTCTTTATTAATCTTTGCTTCTGTTCCTTCATTTTTCTCGAGGTCTTCTTTTATATTTTTATAGCAATTTAATATATTTGCTGTGATCTTGAGGTTTTCCAATATATTGTTCTAGATCTGCTTTGTTTCTGTCGTATTCTGTTCTTTTTCTTCTTTCATTGTCATAAAACGAACCTTCGTTATATTCAAAGTTTCTTATTCGTTTGTTTCTTTATACTGTTCCAATTTGTATCTGTATCGTCTCAATCTTCTGCTATCATTTTTTAGTTCTTGATGTTTCTTATTTACTCTTTCTTTGTCAGTCAATTTTACCACTTCCATAGGCTTCATGTTTTCTTTCATCCTATTTAGGATTTTAGCTTTTTTTTTCGAAATTTGGTGACTTGGGTTTCCACCATGATTTCCCATCTAGATGTTATCGGTTCATTCTTTAGGTCACTTTTTATTTCTGTCTGTTTCATAATTGGTCATGTGTATCATAGGATAGATGTTTATATAGTAAGTTGTTTAGTTCTGTGATAGTATCTGTTCAGATATATAGGTGGAATCTGTTTACTTTTTCTGTTACTGTTATATTTTTCAATGTTCGTTCATTCAGGATAGTTGCTTTGTTTTGTATTCGTGTTACAGGGAGGGGCTGTCCCCTTTCTAGGTAAATAAGAAGAATATTAGATAAGTGGAAGTGAGATTGGGATAGGCCTAGGGTCGGGCCCTGTAGGCAAGGTTAGGAAGTGGAATGTTGGAAATGAAGTCTATTGTTAATTCTTTTAGAAATCTGAATATTAGATATGTCAGTGAAAGAATGAACAGTGCAAGTTGAATTATATTGTTTAAAATGGTTAGATTGGAGTTGGGGATTCTTTTGTTTGTCGGGGTGAGCTGGACAAACATATGTAGGGCCACTGGGGATTGGTTACATTTGAAAAACACACTTCTGACGTCATAGACAAAGGATATTTCTCCATAATAGGATACTATGGGTTCGGATTTTAGTCAGTCAGCAAGAGAGCCAGTCAGGCAGATGAGTTGAGTTGAGAGTTGAGAGTCGGAGAGTTGAGAGTCAGTCAGTTGGTCAGTTGATCCTTGGAAGCGAAGGGAGAACATTTAGACTATGTAGATCCAAATTTGAATTCCTGACGTCATCGACCGGCCGATCAGATGAGTGGGGAGGTCATCATTGTGTTGTGGCTGTTGTTTGGTGTCGTCCTTCATCACAGGCGAAGGTTGATTGTGTTTATCGTCTTGTGGTGAACATTGTGTGGCCCTTCAAGGATTGTGTGTCTCCCCTCCTCTGTGTTAAGAACTGCGCATCATATCACCATCTCCTCGGTATATGTTAAGAAGAACAATCCCCTGTCTGATATATAAATGTCTTCCCCTCAGAAATTGTCACGGTCGTCGTCATGATGCGGTGTGTATAGGTGTCAGTATCATTCTATCTGTGTTGTAGGAACTGTTAAATATGGGGTCTCCGGGAAGCATATAGGAACTGGTATGGATGTCTCCCTCATCATCGTTATATATGTCCCCGTCATATTTTAATGTGTACCCCTATTTATGGGAGCCAATAATGCAACATACCCCTTTTTGGTGCTCGTTTTTAGTGCACCCATACAAGGGTGTGAAAAAAAATCGAACCCCGGTAAAGATTGTATGATGTATTCCACCCTTTTGTTTTCTTCTCAATGAGGTCTGTGTTTTGTGGTCGTCGCTCACCTCATTTTTACTGTTTGTGTTTTGCCAACATCCAACCTGTTATTTTATCAAGAGGTGTTAATTGGTCTGTATATTATTATTATTATTATTATTATTATTATTATTATTATTATTATTATTATTGGCTCACATGGAGCATCATACAAGTCATCAAAGATCTAATTGGAAACCTGTGGTGCTCTCTGGAAATTGAGTGACAACAAGTCTCCGCAGACGTTCAGCTATCTCCACCTCCTTAGATAGCATTTGCAAATAAATTTGCGTCATCGCAACAGCCTCTTACTATTGATTTCTTGTTGGCAGCATTCATTGGTCTATACTGGAATTTGAGTGGCACTAAGCCTCCCCAAGATCCCAGTTCTCTTCGCGCTTGTCCAGCGGAGGTCTTGTCAGTGTTCTCTCCTCGGTCTCGCCATCTTATTTGACTCTTCTCGGCTCTTTGGTATCACTTTTTGGGGGTGTGGAAGGGTGATGAAACACAGGGAGGAGATGCGTGATGGGGGTGTAGAACTTGTAGATATGCAGCTTCGGTGTTCTTCATTACCTGTAATGCTTCTTCATTATATTGTATACTTGTATTATTCTCTGCATTCAAGGATTTTCTGTAATATTTCAGCCGTTTTCATTATCATTTGTCGTTATATTTTTGCAGCCATTCCTTTGATTCCAATTTCTCCCAATCTTTTTTCAAAGTTTTTCGGGATTGTCCCTAGTGCTCCTACTATTGTAGGTATTATTTTGTATTTTCTTCATCATCTATATCCCTTTTAACTCTCTGGCTTCCTCTGTGTATTTGCTCCGTTTCTCCTTTTCTTTCATACTCACCCTGCAAAATCTATTATTACTATTACTTAGAAGTACAGTTATTATTAAATATATATTATAAAGAAAATAACAGATTTATTACTTTACCGTCTAATTTACATACATGTTTATTGTGTGTATAGGCACACGGATTTACATTAGATAACGACGCTTTTTTTCTCTAAATACGGAGAGAGAGAGAGAGAGAGAGAGAGAGAGAGACTAATAAATATGAGAGAATGGTAAAATAAACAAAGAGTTAAGGACTAGAGAAATGAATACATAGATAGATGGTGCCTCATTCGTTGCTTTACTTCAATATATATATATATATATATATATATATATATATATATATATATATATATATATATATATATATTACACAGGCATACTAGCAGTTCAGCCCAGTTTTGCTCGGGCCCTATGTACTCTTCATAACTTTATGTGCATATGTATGTATAAAAAAGTGCGCATATGTACCGTAATGCCTTTCTATATAATAGGCTTCGATAACTACCACAGAGAAAACTTGGTAGAGACACCAGAGATCAAATTTGTTTTTATTTGACCTCAATTTTGCCCCCTTAACATTTATTGTTTTGGGCTCAAATAAAATTAAAATGTTTAACCCATGTCCAAGTAACCTACATCTAAAATTTCAAGCGTTTAGACCCAATATTGGCGGAGGAATTTTAACTCTGACTTTTTGGCAGCCAAAATTTTCACCTAAAAATTGAATAAAAAGCTAGCTGCATGTCTGAATACCCTTTATGTATAATTTCAAAATTGGCTTAAGAGTTTGCTAGAGATTGCAAAGATCAAATCTATTGAAATTTGACTATTTCGCAGCCATCTTTTCGGGCAAAAATCGATTAAAAAGCTTGCCCTATCGGTCGACACTTTGTGTAAAATTCCAAGTGTTTAGACCGAAAATTGGCTGAGTAATTTCGTAGAGACCGCAGAGGTCAATTTTTTTAAATTTTGACCCCAATTATGGCCCCTTAGCATTTATTATTTTGGGGCTCAAATCAAATTATAAAGCTAGATCCATGTCCAAGTAATCTATATCTAAACTTAATTTGGCGGAGAAGTTTGGTATAGTTTTCAAACGTCAAATCGTTGAACTTTGACCCCTTAACAGCAAAATTTCTAGCCGAAACCCGATCAAAAAGATTTTCCCAAATCTCAATACCCCGTATGTCAAATTTCGAGTACGTAGACTGAAAATTGACAGAGTTATTTGGTAGGGAAATGTACACACACAGACACACACAGAGACATTTTCACGTTATATATATATATATATATATATATATATATATATATATAGATAGATAGATAGATAGATACACACACACACACACACACATATATATATATATATATATATATATAGTAGTTTATAAAATATATATGTCGATTAAGCTACACTGAATATTCTGCGTTTCATCCACTATAGGATTCGTCAGGCTTATGCGCGAATTCTGTGGTTGTTTCTTGCTTTTATATATGTTGAGGATTTTAGTCAGCCAATCAGCTTTCTAGTATCCACCGCGCCCTTCCTATCAGCCAATGGGCATGCATTTTATCGAACAAAGGATCTGTTTTAGAACTAGGGTAGTTGTTTAAGGTAGACGTTTTCCTCCCTTTTATATATACGTATATATATATATATATATATATATATATATAGATATACATGTGTACACACATATCTGCACACATACATATATATATATATATATATATATATATATGATCGTTTATGTATGTATATATATATATGTGTGTGTGTGTGTGTGTGATAGTTTATGTATATTCATGTTTATTTAATTTATATTAATATATATGAGAGAATGAGGGAGAAGGAGGGGATGTGTTCAGTAAACTATAAAGTACGACTAATAGTAACAATTAAAACAGATAATTTATTGTTCGACTGAATACTCCAAAAAACAATTTACAAAGCCCTTATTCTGCGGAGTTTCAAAGAATGCTATTCTTGTTATTCTTCTCATCAGAGTATATAAAGACATTTTTTGGAGTATTCAGTCGAACAGTAAATTTTGATTGTAAAGTTCAACTTACAGTTTTAATTTTCTTTCTCTTATAATAAGCTCTACTCTCTATTGCGTATTGAGCTTTTTTTTTAATTCGGTTGGGATTACATTTTCATATATAAATACTGTTATTTATATTAGGTTGGAGTTTACCATTGCGTATATCAGGTAAACACTACATCCCTTTGTTTTCATTAATATATATATATATACATATATATATATATATATTTATATATATATATATATATGAAAGAGTAGATGTACGATTGTGCTTATCTCTCTGTCTGTAAGTAGTTAGCTGATAAACTCTTAAATTACTCATCACAAGACACTGAAATTAAAGAGAAATATTAATCATACACCCATCATTATACACATAATTTATAATGAGTAAAACCTTTGTTTAGATGGATGAATAATGCATGCAGACATATATCTTCAGAATGAAATACAAATTGTTCATTTAAACTTGATGACAAATGTTTACTTCTTTCTATGCATGTCCTAATTTAATTCATCTTTGTCAAGTCATTTAATATTAAATCATTCTTACCTATCTTTCGATAGCAGCATCGGTAGGAGACGTAGATGGAGCTCTGTGTGTTTTGATTTTGATCTAAGTAATTTTTTAACTTTTGAAATCATCACTATATATTAGGTACAATATGTTGTTCAATAGAGAATTAACGCTGTAATGGTAAATATAAACTCTGCATGCATTAAAATATAGTTAAGCGTATTTTATGATATAAATTGGGAGGAGAGGTATTTTGTATCTATTCTGTGCTTCCACCTTACAATTGGATAAAAAAATACAATAGAATAAAAAAAAGATATCGTGAAAACTTGAATTGCACATGAAGACACTATTTACAAATAGCGTGGTACCAAAAATGCACATTTTAGAACATTCTTGAAGGAGATATTGTTTTTGAAAAAGACTACCCTCCCCCTAATATTTTTTTTAAATATTTTTAGTTAATTACTGTTGTTTTAAAAAAGGTAAAATCGATTTCTAAATATTCGTTTTCTACCTAGCTGGCTAAGTTGTTAGTAGTTCAACTTATTTTAAAGCATTTATTCAGTTCAAAAACGAAATTACAGACCGCATATTATGTTTTAAATATTTATACTTATTTACTGTTGTTTAAAAAGAGGCAAAATCGATTTTCAACCTAGCTTGCTAAGTTGTTAGTGGTTTAATCTTATTTAAAATGTTTATTTAGTAAGAAAAACAAGTCAAGAAGGATTGTAAGAAATTATCTTACCCGTTTTTGCCTATGGCAGAATGAAAGAGACTCAGAAAAAGCAACAAAGGCTCACCTTAAATCCAAGAATAATTTTATTTACAAAAGGGTATAAAAGGAGTCCATATTGCAAAAGAGTGCCCTCTTTAGCTTCTGCCAAATGGCGGGTAGTTCTTGCCTAGAAAGGCGAAGGTAGTTGTAGTTCATGCCTTGAAAGGCGAAGGTAGTTTTCTTCTTGTGAAGATGCTGGTAGACTCGGCCGCTCGTAGAATTGGTTGAGGGTTCGCAAAATCCTTCCAGACTGTCGATACGAACAACGCATGTTCATAAAATAATATGCTCCCTCGCGGGCAAAGATAATGAAGTAATTATTCCGTAGAACATTTTAGCCTCTGGCTAGTATCCGCATTTAAATGAGCGGAGAAATAAATGGGGTTGAACCATGTCTTAGTTCATTAGGTATAGAGTGAGATTACACACGTCTGCTTGGCACGACGTCATCTTGAAATCTTGTTTTAGAACCATGCCTTAGTTCAATAGGCACGGAGCGAGATTACGTGCGTCCGTCTTCTCTGACGTCCTGATGAAATCTGTTTTTTGAAACACAAAATTCCCGCCAATTCTGAATCCTCCTTAGCAACTGAACAACGCAATACCATTGGTTGAAATAATCGCGTGATTGTAGATCACGCGGTTATCGCCCTTGCATTCTGAAATTTCTAACAGGATTTCTCCTCCACTAAACGAGGGCAGAAAATGTGGTATAGTCTCAGAATAGATACTAAACTTTGCTGCTAATAAAATAAAAGAAATAAATTTACCTACATATGAAACAAAATTTTACTCACTGGCCGTATTAAATTTAAATAGTTAAACTTAACGAAAATTATACTTAGAATTAATTATAAATTGGATGCAGCGTAAAATTTAGGAAAACTCGTCCATTTTTGATAGCTAGAAAAACTCTCCATTATTGAATACATATCGATTGGAAACATTTTAAGACGGTTCTTGGAGAGGGTATTGTTTTTAAAAGAGACTACACCTCCATAATATATATATATTTTTAGATATATTTACTTATTTACTGTTGTTTTAAAATTTATAAAATCGATTTTCTAATGCTCATTTTCTACCTAGCTTTGTAAGTTTTTAATAGTTAAACTTATATTAAAACGTTTATTTAGTTTTAAAAAAAGTAGTGTCGAATATCACTTTAGAACATACGAAATGTTCGACATAAGAGGATCACGTCTCGGTAATCTCGATAATCGCTCAAAAATAGAAATTTAAAGAAAATACGGAAGTAGATATAGTTTTAAAAATAGCCCCCCCCCTATCCAAAAGAAAATATATTTTTAAAATAATGTTCAAGATCAGTGTTCGGCAAAAATCAAACTATTGGAAGTGGATACGGTTGATTATGTAACGCAACTGAATGGAACGCAGTCACGGATTCAAGACACGAAAAACAAAACAATATATTTATTTTTAAAAAAAGTACGTTATTTTTTAACACATCTTGTGTTATTACGAAACAAAAAAAAAGAAAACTTCCTGTATATTTGATTAATAAAACAAATATTACATTATGTGATGATACTTTTCATGTTATTCTGAGCATGTTTTATTAATTAATAAATATCATTTTATTTTTTTTATTATTATTTTTATTGTAAATGTTGTTAATAAATATGATTTTAAAAAGTTAGGTATTTTCTTGACAAAAGATTTCTGCCTAAACAGAAAAATATTCAACAAAATGTTTACCTGGAAAATTATTTTACCGAAAATTATTAATATCTCTTCTCTTCTCTTCTCTTCTCTATCTTCTTCTTCTATTCTTCTATCTATCTATATAAATAAAATGAACTCATTTTTCCCGTCTGATTTTGACATTAATAGGATTAAAAATCAAGATATTTCATGCAAATATAATATGCACAAACGGCAGAACAATATCTGAGGTGTGTTATAGGCTTATTATTTCTCAAATTCCTCGATAATCTTAGATTTCTATACTTTTTCTGCTGAGAAGTCACGGCCAAAATCGGTTAAGATCAATGGAAGTGGTAAAATATTTTCTCTCTAATAAATTCCTCCTCCCCCTGCCACCACTTAACACCGTTTGAGGATCGTTCACAAGGAACAGTTGAGAAGAGAACACCGGTTTGGCTTCGTAGTTCTTTCATGTGAAGTTATTTAAAATCACTAAACTAAGCTACAGTGCTCTGTGGCGTAGTGGTTAGCGTGCTTGACAATTCACATTATATTTTCACGTTCGCGCCGACCTACCGTAGTCGTTCTTTTTTTTTTTTTTTTCCTAAACAACTGGAATGGACTTTTCTTGGTGGCCGAACTGTTAACGTTGCAGATGTTTTTTTTGTTTGTTTTTTTTTTTTCACGCTTTATTTTCCTACTTTTACTCATGACTCCGGGTTTGATCCTTCCTACTTACCTACCATAACATTTTTTAAAACTCCCCCCCGTCCCGGAAACAAATACTCGGGCAACGCCGGGTACCCCCGCTAGTTAAGTAATATAAAAGGAAGATACTAGAATTTAAACAAAGAAAATATTTTATTTACACTCAATCAGATTATGCACTAATAAAAATGTAATTGGCATTTTGTTGCACTTTTTAAGATTAAAATATTTATAAATTTTCTCATTATAAAAAACGATTATTATATTGATTATAATTTTTTGACAGAAGAAATAAAATTAATTGCATATAAAATATTAGAAGAAAAATTTTAAATTGTGAGAAAAATATAAAATCATTAAATTATCAATAAATTTTGTCGTTATAAAAATATGATTATTAGATTAATTTTTATTTGCAAAAGCAAAAAACAACATTGCTAAAAAACAGTGAATTATCAATATATTGTCATAAAAACGATTATTGATTTATTTTAATAATTATAATGAAAAATGTTTATTTCATTAAAATTAAATAGTATACATAAATTATGTCGAATGTACATGAATAATTTTTTTATAATGACAAAATTTATAGATCGTTGATTGATTTTGGATTTTATTGTTTTTTCTTTTGCAAATTAAAATGAATTTAATAACCCTTATCATAATGACAAAATTTATTCGTTTAAAATTGTTCAATCCATGTTTTTTCTTTTAAAATCAAATAAGTTTCAGATCAATTTACGAAATAATCATTTTTTACAAAATATATTTGCATAATTTGCCAAAATGTATTGATACAATTGGATAATTCTGCATTTTTCTACTGTTTTATATGCAATTAATTTTATTTATTCAGTCAAAAATTATAATCAATAAATTAATCATTTTTTTTATAGTGAGAAAATTAATTGCATATAAAATATTAGAAGAAAAAATTTTAAATTGTGAGAAAAATCTAAAATCATTAAATTGTACATAAAATTTGTCGTCATAAAAATATAAATAATAATAAATAAATATTTAATATCTTAAAAATGCCACAACAAAATGCCAAATACATTTTTATTAGTGCATAAGGCACATCTGATTGAGTGTAAATTAATAGTTTTTTTTATTCTAGTATCTTCCTTTTTAAAGTTTAATAAACATTTTGCTGAATATTTTTCTGTTGATGCAGAAATCTTTTGTCAAGAAAAAGAAATATATATATATATATATATATATATATATATATATATATACGGAAAATGCGTTAATTAATTAAGATTTATTATAAAGAAAGATTACTTTAACGACTTTACACACCAATTCAGCCCGGGTGGTTAGTTGATTCCATTTTCTAGGAGAACGTCTTAACGGAACAGCTGCTGCTCTCACTAACTTAACTGACTAATTATTCTTAAAGTACTTATTCGACAACTCACGCTTTCACGTTCGAAGAACTAAAGCATTCGATATATCCTATGTGCCTTTTTATCCAATACTGTTGGTTAAACGATACACTTAGCAAAGTCATGTACAAAGAAATAAGGAATGTGTTTTTAAATGATACTTTTAACATATTTTATGACATGTGTATGTGGTGCAGATAGTGAAGAAGAAAAGACTTTACCATAAACTCTGATTAATTTAGTTAGATCACGTGGTTTGATTAATTAAGTTAGATCACGTGGTTCGATTGATTAGGTAGATCACGTGGTTTCAGAGAGCGTATCTGAGAAAGAGAGTGCAACGTACAGCAATATCTATATATTAATACGATAGCGTGTGTGTTCTTTTGTGTGTCACGCTTTTCGGCAAATTTCATTGGTTGAGATTTAATATCGGAATGCACATTAATTCTGGAATACACATTTACAAACGCTCCAGGCGGCATTTGATTAGCGTGTTCTCACCGCTATATTTGTTTTTAATTCTAAAAAATGTAGGGTGTTATCTTTCTGGTAAAAGCAAAACTTAAGAAATAACTGATTTTAAGTTATTCCGTAGTAAAAAAAATACAACACAAACCTTTCGGCCGGCGGACACTATAAGTTTTCTAATTTAAAATATGTGGACAAAAATTGATGCATCATTGCAATTCTATATTTTGTAATAATATCTACAGCAGTTATTTGTCTTTTGTTTTTGGGGGTTTTTTCATTGTTTATTTTGTTTACATTTTTTATTTTTTGAGAGAGAGAGAGAGAGGGGGGGATATATACTTTTTCAGTTTTAATAAAATAACTACAAGATGTCTCCATTTACACTAAATGCCAACATCAATATATTACATATGAAAGGGTCCGCTGTGGAATTTCCACAAATCCCGCTAGTAAATGATTATAAATTCAGTAATAGTAGCAATACCACAAATATTTAAATCAGAAGATTGATGCACCTAGTGCCAAGAATATAATTATATGATCCACTAATTAATGGGCGGAACTGGTATTTTTTAAATGTTATCAGAACGAAGAAAATCCATCAATCTCAAATGTTAAATGGTTTCATAAATAAACCGTATGATGTATAAAGCAGGTAATTATTAACTACGTAAATATATATGCTAGACCTATATTGTCTATCATATTTAAAAGTTATCTTTTGCACATGTGAAAAGTCAGGCCCAAATAGCATTGAAGCTCATGAATCAAACTTTGCTTCTGATGAGCAAATTTTAATTTGGTATTGTTGTATCGTGTTAATTCTACTATTATATGAAGCCATTTTGTGTGTGTATGAAGTCCTTCCTCATAGGTTCCGAAACGGCTGAGTTTATCTTTGAAAAATTTAAAACAAAAGTAATTCATACGTCTGGCAGTGTTCTTAGATATGTTTTGTACAGAACTTCAGCCGATAAGTATCAAAAATCGAATATCCGATGCTAAAAATAGTTCTTTTTATAATAGATGAAAAAAAAGAAGAATTTTTACAGGTGAATATAATTTACGTTTCACCGGCAAGGGTAATAATAAGATTTTAGCAAATCATTCCTTCTTAAAAAAAACAGGATGATTGACACTTGGAAGTATAGCTCAGTGGAAGACAATTTGACTACAGAACGGATAATCCCGGGTGTAGCTCACCATTTTATTTTAATTTTTTCTTATTAATGAGTTTCATCTATAATATAAATATCACATATCAGTTTAAATGTATGTATGTATGTTTGTATGTTTGCTTAAAACTTTCGACTGAGGTCACGGATTTTCACGAGATTGAAGCGTTTTGAAGCCGACATTTCGGACGACAAATATCGAAAAATTGGCCAAAAACATTAATTCTTTCACCCTCAACTGGGCACTTTTCTACAGGTAGGGTCGCTTTTTTCGTCGATATTTTCGAACGTCATCATCTTCTTTTCGATTGACTAGCATTAATTTAAAGCTACGTCACTTCCGGTTTGGCAATGGGTGCAATAGCAAAGACGTCATGTTTTTTTTCATGGTGTTTTCCTCCTTCGGGGTACGGGTTCGAGCCTACCTGCCTACTACCACTTTTTTTTTCTCAACACACAGCTCCAAACACCCGGGCAACGCCGGACACCCAAGCTAATCTATATATATAAAAGTCTATAATATAAATCCTACCTGTATGTTTAATTGTATTATGTATGCATGTATGTATGTATGTATGTATGTATGTCTGCCAAAATCTTTCAACAGAGGCGACGGATTTTCACTGGATCGGTATCATTTTAAAGCTCGACCATTTGGACAACAAATATCGAAAAATTGGCCAAAAAAACATTAATTTCTTCACCCTCAACCATGCACTTTTCTACAAGGAGGTGTCATTTTTTTTTCCGATATTTTCGAAAGTCATTCCCTTTTTTCGATTGATTAGCCTTAATTTAAACCTATGTCACTTCTGGTATGGCGATGAACGCAACAGCAAAGACGTTACGTTTTTTTTTCACATTCTTTTCCTCCTTCGCGGTATGGATTCGAGCCTGCCTGCCTACTAACACTTTCTTTTTTTTTTTTTTTTTGCTCAACACACAAGTTCAAACATCCGGGCAACGCCGGGCACCCAGGCTAGTCTATAATATAAATCTCACTTGTCTGTTTAAATGTATGTATGCATTATGTATGTATGTTCGCTTGCACATTTTAAAACTAAACATTAACCAGAAGTGACTTTTCCATGACATTCATCGTCAAGCCCAAATATCAGCTAATGTGATATTGTAAACAAACATAGACGGAATTTTATGAACATTATTATTTTATTTGTTTTTTCTTTTCATTTATTATATTTTTTATTTTATATTTGTTTTTTTTTTAATTTTTTATTTATTTATTTATTTATTGCGAATTAGTCCACCAGGCAAATTATTCCTCGTAATATATATTCAATAGAGGACTGATTCTATAATAATGCATACGCAATCTGCATGAATTAAAATATTACTAGCAGGACCCGTGGAAATTCCACGGTATTTAAATCTTTTAAAACACATCAGTAAGAAATTCCTTATTGCTATATTACAAAAATGAACGTATGGAAGCGAGTAGAACAAACAAAGAACTTTAGTTTAAACTTTTATTGAAGGTCAATGCGATCGTAACTGATGCTGTTGATATTGTCAGGAAGTGCTGGTGATGATTGAGGCGGTGACAGGGACATCGATCAGCTGCTTGGAGTGAGAATAGTGGTCAGTCAGCAGGTTCTTGGGAGTCAGACTGTGGATTTAAAAAAACTGTGACATTGTTGACATCGATTTTGTGAAAGTTCTGATGACCCCAAGTTATTTAATATTTCAGGACATTTTGGATTACACGTGTGAGTAATGAATAGGTCAGAGAAAACTGCCATTGCATCTTGATAAAGCTGTTGTAGATTCCTATGACTTCCTGTAAATGTAGATGGTAGAATAGCTGGTAGACCAGAATAACCATCTTCATTCCTTGCTAAATGATCCATTAAGCCAGAATATTGAGCAGCTCTTGGTTGACTTTGATAGCTTTTAATGAAGTTAAATAAGCAACCGTCAACCTTTACATATGCAATAGACTTTTCTATTTATTTTGAATTTTATTCAATGAAGATTTGGAAATTCACAAATATTTTTTAAGTCGAATTATTGATATAGATTTCAATTAAATAAAATATACTGTAAATCTTTTAATAAGGAATAAATATTTATTTAAACCATAATTATTGAAACAAAGTATATTACTGCATAAAAAAACGGTTATGGGGAGAAGGGTTAACTATTTTGAACCTTCACCTAAATAACGATTTAATGAAAAAAATGTTTAAAATGTTCTTGTATCTGTTTTATAATTTTTTTTAAATAAGAAAAATCAATAACTTTGATAGCACTATTGTACGAATCATTCTGAAAGCCATTCTTAATATGGGGAGGGGGATTAACTATTCTGAAACTACACTTAACAATGTAAAAAAATAAGGGAAAATATATGTATGAACAATAAATATTTCTTCAGTTAAATAAAATATACTGTAAATCTTTTAATAAGGAATAAATATTTATTTAAACCATAATTATTGAAACAAAGTATTTTACTGCATAAAAAACGGTTATGGGGAGAAGGGTTAACTATTTTGAACCGTCACCTAAATAGCGATTTAATGAAAAAAAGTTTAATGGTCTTGTATCTTTTTTTAATAATTTGTTTTAAAATAAGGAAAAAAAAAATCTTTGATACCGCTATTGTAATTGTCTTAATATGGGGAGTGGGGTAACTATTCTGAAACTTCACCTAACAATGTAATAAAAATATTGGAAAAATTCTTTAGTTAAATAAAATATACTGAAAATCTTTAAATAGGAAATAAATATTTCTTTAAATAAATTAAATCGTAAGTAATGAAACAAGGTTTTTTATTTCATATTAAAAAAAATTGTTGTGTCCATTTTTTATAGTATTTAAATATGTATGCTCTGTCGGTAGGCATTAGAAGATGATAACTTCCTGTAAAAAAAGCAAAATAAAACGAACAAAACATAAGTAATAACTATGTAAACAACATGAAGATGTATAAATGTTACAAAATTACAGATTCGGCATTAAATAACACGAAAAAGGATTGATATGCCGTAAAACAAAAACAAAACAGAACAAGACGTAAAATATGTTTTGACTCTGTGTTACTCAGTGTATTTGCGAATGGTGACTTTGGTGATTTATTTAATAAAGTCATTCTTGACTTTTGTAACATTTATTTCTAAACATATTTTTTGTTATGTAAGGCTCACTCAAAAGTAAATTAAAAAAAGATAAAGTGGCACAGTAAAAAAACAAAAAAAAAACGAACTCGTAGCGTTAAATGTAAAAAATATATTTATTACTGAATAAAATAGAATAAGCGTTCCGTACTACAGAAGGCGTCGTTAAAAATGTAAGTAAAATACAATTTAAACTGTGGAACGTGGAACGATACCTTATATGCATAATTGTCTTTAAAATAATCCGGAACCATAAATAGACAGTTCATATATATATTTTTTGTTTGTTTGTTTTTTTGTTGTTCGGGAAGTTTTGGGAAATAAAAGGGTTTAATGATTTTTAACTAATAAAGATTGAACAATAAAGGGAGATAATTAACATTAATTAATGTTTGCGATGATGATGACGCGTTTTATTAATTAATGTTTGCGATGATGATGACGTGACACCGTACGGACAAGCATATTAATATATAGATGTTTAAGCCCGGACAATGCCGGACGTCAAGCTAGTTTGCAATATAATAAGATATTTTGTTACAATTTACTTTTACAAACTACTCAGTGCAACACAGACGACTGCTAACAGGAAATATTCTTAAATAATCTCCTACTAATAACACTCAAGACTTAACAACGTATTTTGTCTTGTTATATGGCTGTGAAAGCTGAACTATCTGCCTCAAAATGCAGAAACGCATTAATAGCGAAAAAAAATTGGTTAGTGAGACAAATGTTAGGAGTCGTTTGGATAGATTACATTTCTAACGAGGAAATATGGACTGGATCTAGATGCACTAAAGAATTGCTTACGGAAACCATAATGAAAAGGCAAATAACTTTCTTATGACATATTTACTTTCAAAGAGGCATCTTATATTGACTGGTAGAATGCCAGGATCGAAAAAGTAAGGTCGACTAAAGCGCACTTTGATGGACAACTTCATCGATTGGACGGGATTATTGGCAAAAGTTAAGCTGTTTCGGGCTATGGATAGTCGACCGCGTTGGAGAGCCGTGGTCGTCAAAGCTGTTAAACGGCAGGGTTACTAAATTTATGAAAGTAATAGGAGTTGTGTACCTTAATTTTAACCCATGTAAAATTAAAAATACCTGCATCACAGGAAACGACAAATAAGGTTAGTTAAAAAGTGTTCTGCTTGTATTAGTTTATTAATTTGAAACAGGTTAACAAATGATATCAAGGCATTTAGCCAAATCATCATTACGGACCATCTAAGGCGGGTGCCATCTTTAACCGCTTTATTTAAGAGTCGTATTGTAAAAGAAAACTGAATTTGTACACGCGTCAAGTGATACCTCTTTGGGGAAGGGGAGATAGTTACGGATTCTATACTAGTTTCATCCCTTTACTTAGTGTTTTTCTTGGCTTATTCTCAGCTCTGTCAACTAAACCAGCTGTTTATTAAATAGTATTGCATTCGTAAACATGAGTGTCAACAGAATGCAATGAGATATATAATATGAAATAAATTCTAATGTTAATTGTATAAAATGTTCACCTGGTTACTCAAGACAGTTTAGATAAGAACATGGTTACCATGATAGTAAAAACGTAAAAGATAAGCTTTAGAGAGGACTTGTTTGTACAAATCCAGTTTTTTTCTAATTGCATGGCTTGTTAACCATGAGTTCCCTCTTTCAGTAGCATATGTCACTTGCATTGATCAACCGTTTCTCCGATGATATAACCTGAGCAAACACAAATGTCTGTAAAGCGATAGATAAGAAATCTAATTGTCCATTACCTGTTTTACTTACATTAGAATCCAAATCCTAATACATAACTGCATTAACCAAAATACTGTGCATTTTAATAATGTCTTAACTTCATATGTTAATTGAATAAATTACTGGAAAAAACTCGATGCAGTAAACCACATCACGGTGGAGAATTATTAAGATGCACTGTATTTCGGAAATTCAGTTTTGTGTTCAGATTTGAATTCTAATGTAAGTAAAATAATTAAAACGGATAATGGACAAATAAAACCAATGAAGCGTTCAAAGTTGGTCCGATGAGTTTGAATAGGAGTTAAATGGAAAGAATGTGAACGGCATAAACGATATAGTTAATTAAACAGATAGGCAGAAAGGAAAACGGCGGATGTTGGAGAAAACGGCAGAAGTTAGAGAGAACGCGAAATGACAGGGGAAAGAAGATGAAAACGAATAACTTTTTGCTATTTCAGGTAAACTGCAAACGTACGCAATAATCAAAAAGTTTATTAAATAAAGCATGAACTGTAATTGTAATTCGGGTTCGTGTTACTCACATAACTAAAATGAAAACGTTTTAAAAAGCAAAATTGACGATTTGGGGGTAAGGGGTCTTTTACAAATAAAATCAATCCATAAATTAAACTATTGTACAACACTAAAAACAAACAAGCAGCAGCATAAGAAGGATGTAGCAACGAAAAGAAACTGATTAACAACAAATTACTTCTTGGATTTTGAAACTACTAAGGTGCATTTTTTAAGAGCAGAGTGATAGCTAAATCGCTGGAAAATAGTGGGATCGTTCAACCGCTCCAGTAGATATCTCACTGTCGATGCAATTCTCTACCTGTATAAGAGTCAAATACGTCCTAAGATGGAGTACTGTTTCCAAATGTAAGCAGTAGTTGCTAGAAGCACCTTATCCTACCTTGACAGAGTTCAAAATAGCCTTCGTAGCCTAGTAGGGAATGCCCCTTTTTTCTTCCTTGCAACCTATTTCCCAAAAAAGGGACGCTGCGAGCCTGTCTGCTTTATTGTTATTTTTATGGCAAGTGCTCGTCTGAGCTCCAATCTATGGTGCTCCTTGCCAAACTTTCACAAAAAAACATTCGTCTAGCTGTAACCACTATCAATAATTTCCTTCACATTTTATCTGAACCTAAACGTAGATTTCATGAACAAAAACTTCTTTCTTAGAAATGAACGCCCGTTGAACTCCCTTCCATTTCCCTGCTTTCCAACTGACTACAATATGGTCGTCTTCAAGTCCAATGTAAACAAGTTCTTGATGAACCGTTTCCTTAAGTAATCCAATTCACCAAATGTTCACTGCTAACAATTATTACGATATTGTCCCATCGACTACGCTCATAAACCTTTAAGTGGTGATCGCTTTGTAATATAAATAAATAAATAAATAAATAAATATATATATATATATATATATATATATATATATATATATATATATATATATATATATAACAAAAAGTGCTCACACTGTGTAGACACATGTTGTTTCAATGGATGTACTTGTAGGAAACTAAACTCTACAGCCATAATATATATCTATACCTATAACTATTTATATATATATATATATTTATATATATATATATATATATATATATATATATATATATATATATATATATATATATATATATACTAAAAGTACAGTTCAAGTATAACTATATAACAAGTTCACAGTATTTGCTGCTCGGCCCAATTTCGAGCGCATGATTACATTCATATACAGAGTCAAGTTTCGATTTTAAATTATTCATTTTATTTATTGTATTTTACATTTTTTTAATTATGCATTTGCTCTTCTATTTTCTCTTCCTTTCTTTGTGTTATTTAATATCAGTGTTTTATTTTAAAAAACATCCTCTCCCATTGCCGGCAACAAGTACGACCCATTTATTGCAACACAAACACAAAACCCACACTGAAATTTTTGTATTTTGCTGAGTAGATATATTTTTAATAAAATAAGAACTTTGATACTGTACAACTGTAATGTTTTGTTTATAGTTGGAGTGTTAAGTTAAGATATTTACTGCACTGGAACATATAAAAACGCCACTTTTATATTCAAATGAAAACAATAGCCATTTTATATGCTGATGCATAGTTTGCAATCGACGTCTTGCACATTTCTTTCCAAGAATATTTCTTATTGTTTTCTAATTCAAGCATTGTTTTAATTTTATAACGAGACACTTCTATTTTTATATTGTTGATGATCATTGATTTTTATATCGTTGATAAAAACTTTGTATTGGGAATTTAAAAAATATATTTGTTCCGTTCTGTTTTTTGGCTTGTAGTTCTTGATTTGCTTGATTTTCTCGGAGAACGCCAGAATACGGGTCTCTAGTATCTTATCAATCTTTTCTATGAATGACATAAAATATCTGGAATATTTGTTTAAAAACGGGGATGAAATGACTAAGCTTAAATTATAAAGACAGACAGACCGACAAGCATATATTAGGTGAATTATGAATTGGATTTTAACAATAAGAATATAAAAACATTTCAGTATGCACATTAAGTCTTAATGGTTGGCTGGAATGGCGGTTTGATAACTATTCAAAAGGTATTCTCATCTTATCATTTTGAATGAAATCGACGCCATTTTGTTTACTGTGAGGTGCCATTTTGACATTTATTTTATCTTTCATTTGTGTGTGTGTGTGTGTCTTTATTGTCTATGTTACCAAATTATTCGTAGCGGCTATTAGTCATTGTCATTAATACCATGTCTGCTTTCTCTCTCTCTCTCTCTCTCTCTCTCTCTCTCTCTCTCTCTCTCTCTCTCTCCATATATATATATATATATATATATATATATATTATATACAATTGCATATATGTGTGTGTATATATATACCGTTTCAGAGGCCTTCTGAAAACATTTCAATAAAAGAAGAAATGTTGCAATTACTTTAGGTAACGCCTATAACTGCCGTTTTACTAATCAAGTATCGATTTTAAAAGTAAACAATTTTTTTTTATTCCTTTTTTATTGTATGTTTATTGTATTTCTTTTTATGTTTATTATTATTCTTTTCAATTATTATTTTGTGGTTTCTATACTATGTTTTATATAATTCTCCTTATATATTTTTCTTTTATTTCGTATATTTCTTCTATTTATCGCTATTTTTCTACCTATTCAACCCTATATACATATAGTATATTTTTATTCTTATTTCTGAGCTAATGTTCTTGTGCTAGGTAAAGCACACACACACACACACACACACACACACACACACACACATATATATATATATATATATATATATATATATATATATATATATATATTTACCAGTGGTGAACAAACCGGACTAGAGTGCTCAATGTGTAGTCAGAGCAGTATATAGGAAATTTATTACTGTGAGTCCAGAATAAGTTTACAGATTGTTTCAGCTAGAGGAAAATCCAACTAGCATCGTCAGAATTCATAGATGGACTCTATGAATTCATAGATGGACTCTATGAATTCTGACGATGCTAGTTGGATTTTCCTCTAGCTGAAACAATTTGTAAACTCATTCTGGACTCACTGTAATATATATATATATATATATATATATATATATATGTGTGTGAGTGTATGTATGTGTGTATAACCTTGCTTTTATATTCTTTTCTAATGAGTAGCATTAAGCTTCGAAATACCATTATATCATTGGTTAAGCAGTCTTTCTGCTTCCTTACAGATTAAGTAATCAAATAAAGTGTATTTAACATTGAACTGCTATCAATGATTTCATATATTTCTTTTATATATAACTAGCGGTGCTACCCGACGTTGCTCGGGACCGTATAAACAATGATAAAATTGAATTTGACTTTGAATATTTTTGTTATTCTTAGGAGTGAGAAATTTTTAATGTCTATGTATCATTTGCTATTTCGAGCAAAAGGATATTTTACCTAGCTAGGACGGGTATTAGACGTATGAAATAATCGTATCTTACCTAGGATAGATAATTTACAGCATGTATATGAAATAATTTTACCTTTGCAAGGACGGTGAATATGCAACACATATTTAAATAATTTTACCTACACTAAGACGGGTAATTTAAATACATATATGAAACAATTTCACATAATTTTGGACCCCAAAACGGACATTACTCTCTCAAACCCAACCCCCAAAATAGAACTTAAAATTAATTCAACCCTCAAATGAGAACTAAAAATTAACATAATCATGCTTCTTTCTACCCACCTCTCCAACCCTCACATCATCGGATGATAACATAAAAAATTCAAATAAATAGAGATCACTCCCCCTATAGAAACTTGCCTAGTAAACTTTCATAGTAAACCAACAATATATATACATTAATCTAATTTTGAGATCGTAAACTGTTTTAGCCATATCAGTAATCGACTTCACAAATAAAATAATTTTGAGATAGAAAATTGTTTAAGCCATTTCTGGTACAAACTTTATCTTTTACCGCCCTCATTTAATCCAGAGTGACGGTGATTATTCTCATTCAATACAGGGAAATGTCAGGAATTCTGCTAATAGATATTTCCATCAATATCCTTCAATCGCGGGCGACGCCAGGGATATTGCTAGTATATTTTCTCACCTATCTCATTCAATCTTGAGCAATGCCGGGTATTCTGCTAGTGTATATGTACAGCCATCTTATACAATACCGAGTGACGCCAAGTTTTTGTCTATTCTGTATTTGCACCTATCTTAATCAATCCCAGGCGTTGCCAGGTATTCTGTTAGTATTTATTTGAACCTGCCTCATAAAATTTAGGACGATGCCTGGTATTCTGCTTCTATATATTTTCACCTATCTCATTCAATCCAGAGCGATGCAAAGTATTCTGCTAATATATATGTCCACGTATCTCATTCAATCCCAAGCGATGCCGGATATTTTGCTAGTATATATTCTAATCTACATTATTCAATCAAGGGCAACGCCGGGTATTCTGCTAGTATATTTCTCCATCAATCTCCTTAAATCCTGGGCAACGCAAGAAATTCTGCTAGTATATATTTCAATCAATCTCATTCAATCTCTGACAACGCCAGGTATTCTGCTAGTATATATTTGCGTCTATCTCATTCAATCCCAGGCGCCCGTGTATTCTGCTAGCATTCATTTGCATGTATTTCATTCAATCCTGGGTTATTATGGGTATTCTGCTAATATATATTTGTGCCTATCTCGTTGAATTTTTCATGATTTAACCCACATTATCACCATGCTCTTACTGAAATAAAAACTTTCATATATTGTCTGGGCTGTTTATTTCATTATACACACACACACACATAAAGTAACTCACATTTCATTATTTTGCATAATTCTTGGATATGTTACTAATTTCTACCATCATGTTCATGATTTTACCCACATTGTCGCCTCCTATTACTAAAACAATAACTTTGAGGCATTATCTGGGCTGTTTATGAAATAAAAACACATCAATCATATAACTCAGATTTCATAATTTTTCATTATTCTTGAATATGTTACAAATTTCCACAATAATCTCTCATGATTTAACCCACATAATTGCTCCCCTCTTACTAAAAAATAACTTGGACACATTCATTTGGCTGTTTATTTCATTGTAATAACACTAACAAATAAGTCGCATTTCATCATTTTTACATTACAAACACACCAATCAATAATCATATTTACTCGTAAACGGTTTCTGCGATTTCCAGGACTGTCCTCACAACCCTAACCACACTGTTAAAAATATACATGAAATATTCCCAAGTAGTCACCCATCTGATAATGATCAAGTTCATTGTTGCTTAATTTTGGTGATCTACATAAAGCATTTTGTATTCCCAAGTAGTCACACATCTAATAAGACCTAACACATAGTTGCTTAACTTTAGTGATCTGGCCAGGCTCATTGTTGCTTAACGTTTCTAAGCTACATAAAGCATTTTGTATTCCCAAGTGGTCACCCATCTGATAATGGCCAGGTTCATTGTTTCTTATTTTTTTTTTTTACATGGGGGTCATCACTTATCAAGGCCCGAAGGTCACTCAGGGATAAGGGTTATTGCGTGTACAGTAATCAATGAGATAGTATTGTAGTAATCATTAGTATTGGGGTTTTTGATAGAGTGTCTTACTTAAGGGGGCGGTTTGTCAGGAGTTTGTTTATGTTGGACTTGAAGACGTCCAAGTTGTAGTCAGGTGGGAAACAGGCCAGCGGCAGAGAGTTCCACTTGCGTGCAGTTCTAAGAAAGAAGCTTTGCTCATGGAATCTACGTTTGGATTTAGGCACAGATAAAGAGTGGGGAAAATTATTGACAGCAGTTTCAGCCAGACGGGTGTTTCTCGTGAAAGATTGGCGAGGGGGGACGAAAGATTAGAGCTCAGACGAGCACCTGCCATGGAAATAGCGATAAAACAAAGACAGGCTTGCAACGTCTCTTCTGTGATGTGGCAGCAGTACTCCATCCTTGGACGTACTTGGCTTTTATAAAGATAGAGAATTGCATAAGTAATGAGATATCTTTTGGAGCGGTAGAAGGATCCTACCATTTTCCCAGCGTTCCTGGCAACAGATTTTATGTACGTGTTCCATTTCAGATCAGGAGTAAAGGTCAAACCCAGAAGCTTGTCAAAACATGGAGCCTCTCCAAGATGAGAGCCATCCATTTCAATTGATGCCAGATGGGGATCAGAGCGTTGATGATGTAAAGATAGAAGCTTGGTTTTGGATGCATTAAAAGTGACCAGCCACCTCTTCCCCCACTGTACCACGTGCTCAAGATCAGAGGAGAGAGAATCAGAGAGAACTTTGTCATTTACGGCCTTTGATGTGTTGCCGTAGATTGTCGTGTCATCAGCATAGATGTTAACGAATGATTTAAGTATGTGTTTTGGGAGATCATTGATGTAGATCAGGAAGAGGGTTGGCCCCAGGATCGACCCCTGAGGGACTCCAGCATTAATACTGTTGGCCTCTGATTTCTGCCCATTAACCACTACTCGTATGAACCTATCGGAGAGAAATGATTTAATAATTGAGAAAACATTTCCAGTAATACTGTAGCTGGAAATCTTGTGAAGTAGGCCCTTATGCCATACCTTATCAAAGGCCTTTGATATGTCAACAGCAATTGCCCTGGAAAGGAAACCTTTGTCAAGAGATTAACTAATCCTGTGTGATATAACCGTTAGCACATCTGCTGTATGTCTTGCAGAGTGGAAACCATATTGCGTGTCACTAAGAAGGTTGTTTCTGTTGAGGTGGTTGACTACTTCTTTATTTAATATGGATTCCAACAACTTACTCATGACACACAGGAGACTTATTGGTCTGTACTGAGAGGGAGATGACTTTTCACCTGAATTCTTAAATACAGAGCATACTGATGAGGTTTTCCAGGGTGTTCGAAAGCACTTCTTCTTAAGGCAATGCTTAAACAGTTTTGTAAGTATGGGAGCAAGTTCTGGTTGGAACTTTTTCAGCACTATAACTGGAATGCCATCAGGGCAAGTTGCTTTACTGGAATCAAGGTTCTTGATTAGCTTGGCGACCTCACGCACAGATATTTGTATGTTGCATAGCGTGTTGTCTGTTATAGGAGGAAATACAGGGAGTTGATGGTCATTGTCGCATAGGGTAGAATTAGCTGCAAAGTTCTTGGCAAATAGTCTGGCCTTATCTGATGCTGACGAAATGACCTCAGGTCCATTGATGATAGTTGGGATAGAATGCACACTTCTGTTCAAGATCCTGTTTGCTATTTGCCAGAACTGGTGGGAACCAACCCGCTGCTCAGCTACTTTGGATTTAACAGACTGAGCATATAGCTCTCTTGCATGTTTTATTACTTTTTTACAGTGGTTGCTGGCAGTCCTGAAAGCAGCTTCAGTCTCAGTACATCTATTACGTTGGTAGCTATGGAAAAAGTGATTTCTGTGCGCAATGGGAGCAGCACATTCAGGGGAGAACCATGGCTGGCTGTTAGGTCTTTGTTGGAATTTTTTCGATGGTATGAATCGGTCTATGCCTACAATTAATCATTCGTCAGGTCTAATACTATAGAGGACACATCCTTTTTAAACATGGAATTCAGAGGTAGGTCAGATATGAATGTACGGAAGCTATCCCAGTCAGCCATAGAGTATCGATATACAGTATGGTGGAGAGGTACGTCTGAAGACTTATTACATTTCATTTTTATCTTAACTGCTACAACAGAGTGGTCAGAGGATCCCAGAGGAGATAGAACGGAACATGAACACAGCTCAGGGGAAGTTGTGAGGAAAAGGTCTAGAAGGCTTGCATATTGACCGGGTGTATCGAGCACACGGGTGGGTTCGTGAACAATCTGCGTGAGGTCATAGGCGATGGCAAAATCATAACAAAACCTCCCCTCATCATCGGTTTTATTTGAGTGCGTCAGCCATTCCACATTATGGACATTGAAGTCACCGCAAATGTGAATGTTAGTCGAAGGATGAGCAGACAGGATGTGGTCAATTTTCTCAGATATGCTCTTAAAGATAGTAACTCCACTGTTGTGGGGGCGATAGAGGGCAAATATAAATGCAGTGGTGTAAGCTAGTGCAACCCGAAAACACATATAAGGTAAATTAGGGTCTTCTCTGGAGATATCCCTACCACATGGAAAGCCATCTTTGATGTAGGCACATATTCCATGCCCATGGCGATCTTGGGGGTTAGATTTAGATGTTAAGTTGGAGTAACCTTTAATTATGAATTCGTCTAGAGAAGTGGTTGGCCCTATGCCAGTTTCACTTAGAAATAATATGTCCGGTTTCGTCTCCTGTAATTGTGTTTCAACCTCTGAAAGGTTAGAACGTAGACCCCTGATGTTGGAGAAGGAGACCTGGTAGTAGGGGTCTACGTTGGTGGATGGGGTTCTAGGTTTATTCGTGTTTCTTTTTTGGAGATTTGTCATGATTGAGGTTTTGGGGTTTGTAGAGCAGATCGGTAGACTTGGTTGGAGCAGGACAGAGAGGGAAAATATGAGAGAAAAAGACAAGAATTTTTTTTTGTGGCACATGATAAGGTAAAGCCGTAACAATTACCCACTAGTATGGCATCGAGAGGCCCTACCAGAAACTACTGTATGGTCCAGAATCCATTCACCAAATGGCAATACAGCAGCCCCGGTACTTTGCACCTGCTGATAGGACAGCCTCCTTAGTGGTTAATCCAAGGTTCGGGTTCCTGACTACCAGGCGGATAGCGTCAGCCCAGATGAAACGTTTACCTCCAGCACCATTACTAGTGAGATGACCACAAGGATAGACATAGAAATAGAAATTTTCCGACATCTCAGGCTACTCTTTACAAAGTACTACCGACCTTGAAAACAGCTTTTTCTTCACCCTTTGTCAGAAAAATCACTCATTGGAAATGGGGACTGAAGGACAAAAAAGGAGAAGCAAGAGTTACTGGAGTTGCCGATAACACATCCACATGCATTATCTACTCTCCATTGAAACAAAATAAATAAATAAATAAATAAAATAAAATAAAAAATAAAATAGTGAAAAGAAAAGGTGAGAAGGACTTATTAATATCTACTTAGTATAAGTCCGTTGCCCCATTCTCGGCTTAGGATATTATTTGAAGATAGTATCCCCTCCCATGTTAATGCATGGATACTTTGTCTTTATCTAGGTCGAGCTGGGATGTTAAACCGTTCCAGCTCCACCCCATAATAAATATGCTATAATGGTCCTTTTATCAAATTGAAGAAGTCTGGTTATTTTTAACTCGTTTAAAACGCTGGTTAGGAAGTAATACCTTTAGGGTTTTGTATTAACTTTAGGTAGAAGTAATGCATACTTAAGAAAAATAAATAAATAAAAATACAAGAAAGCCGCGTGTTTTTAAGTGCAGATAATATGCAAATATAATTTGGGAAATGTTAAGTTCCATGGGAGACTATTTTTTTTAACTTTAGTAAGCTATATACAGAAATTTGTGTTCCCAAGTAGTCACCCGTTTTAGAATGACCGCGACAAAGTTGCTTAACTTTAATGATCGATATAAGTCATTTTGTATTGCCAAATAGTTACCCATCCTATAGTAACCGAGCTAATTGTTGTTTAACTTTGGTGATCTAAATAAGCATTTGGTAATCCCAAGTAGTTACCCATCTAATAATCACCAAGCCCATAACTTTTCTTATCTACAAAAAAGAATTATGTATTCCTACTTAGTCACTCATCTGAAAATGATCCAGTTCATTGTTGCTTAACTTTGGTTTTTTACATAAAGCATTTTGTATTTTCAAATAGTAACCCATCTGATAATGGCTAGTCTCATTGTTGCTTAACTTTGGTAAGCTACATAAAGCATTTTGTATTCCCAAGTAGTCACCTCATTGAGAATGACCAAGACAATGTTGCTTAACTTTTACTAAAATAATAACTTTGAGACTGGGCTGTTTATTTCATTAAAAACACACCAATCATATAACTTACATTTCATGATTTTTTCAAAATTCTTGAATATGTTACTAATTTCGACAATCCTTTCTCATGATTTAACCCACATTATTGCCCCCCTTACTAAAATAATAACTTTGACACATTGTTTGGGCTGTTTATTTTATTTCAAACACACTAATCAAATAGATCGCATTTCATCATCATTTTTACATTAACAACAAGCTCAATGTTGCTTAAATTTGGTGATCTACATATAGCATTTGGTATTCCCAAGTACTCACTCATCTGAGAATGGCCGAGACAATGTTGTTTAACTTTAGTGATCTATATAAAGCACTTTGTTTTACCAAGTAGTCACCCATCTGAGAATGTCCGAGACAATGTGGCTTAACTTTGGTGATCTACATGAAGCATTTAATGTTCCCAAGTAATTACCCCTCTCATAATGACCAGGCTCGATGTTGCTTAACCTTGGTGATTTATATAAAGAATTTGGTTTCCCCAATTAGTTACCAATCTGATAATGGCCATGCTCCATGTTGCTTAATTTTGGTGATCTACATGAAGCATTTGGTGTTCCAACGTAGTCACCCATCTGATAATGACGAAGCTAATTTTTGCTTAACTTTAGAGATCTACAAAAAAGCATTTGGTGTCCCCAAGTAGTTACCCATCCAATAATAACCGGGCTCCATGTTGTTTTACTTTGGTGATTTACATAAAGCATCTAGTGTTCCAACGTTGTTACCCATCTGTTAATAACCAGGCCCCATGTTGCTTAACTTTGGTGATCTACATAAAGCATTTGGTGTTCCCAAGTAGTCACCCATCTAATAATGACGAAGCTCATTTTTGCTTACCTTTGGTGATTCTGTATTATGAAGTATTAACCCATCTAATAATAACCAAGCTCATTGTTGCTTAACTTTAGTTATCTACATACACAATTTTGTATTCCCATGTAGTCACCCATCTAATAATGAGCAAGCTACATTCAAGAGAGGTCACTCGCATATTATAACAATGATTGTATATTATTCTAATGGTATTCAACAACAAAGATACATCCAAGGGAGGTCACTCGCATATTATAACAATAATTGTATAAGGAGGAGGTCTAGCTTTAGAGAAACAAACGTCACTAAAAAATATGGAGAAGGTCATGCCTGGTATGTCTAGCTGTAGAGAAACAAACATCACTCAAAAATAAGGAGGCGATCATGCATAGAATGTCAAGCTATAGAGAAACAAACGTCACTCAAAAATAAGGAGGAGGTCATGCCTGGCATGTCTAGCTGTAAAACATGCACAGTGTCTAATAAAACTATATGCATACATATATTTATACTGTAAAAGGATTTTTAAAATTATTTATTGGGATTTGGACTGCAGTGCACAAGCACCTTCAAAATTGTCAAATTGGGCCTATACTGCACAAGTGCTTTCAAAATTGTCAAATCGGACCTATACTGAACAAGCACGATCAACATTTTTCAAATCGTACCTATACTGCACAAGCACGATCAACATTTTTCAAATCGTACCTATACTACACAAGCACATTCAAAATTGTCAAATCTGACCCATACTGCATGAGAACCTTAAAAATGGTCTAATCGGACATATAGTGCACAAGCGATTTCAAAATTGTCAAGTGAGACTTCTAGTCCACAATCATCTCCAAAATTGTAACAACCGGATCTATACATTACAAGCAATTTAAAATTTTCACATCGGACCTATACTGCAAAAAGCATTTCCAAAATTATAAAATCGGACCTATACAAGCACCTTTAAAATTGTCAAATCCAGCCTACACTGCACAAGTACCTTCAAAATTGTCAAATTGGACCTATACTGCACAAACACTTTAAAAATTGTCAAATCGGAACAATATTGCACAGGCACTTTCAAAATTGTCAAATCGGACCTATACTGCACAAACACCTTCAAAATTGTCAAATCGGACCTATACTGCGCAAGCACCTTGAAAATTCTAAAATCTGACCTATACTGCACAAGCACCCTATAAAACTGTCAAATCGAACCTATACTGCACAAGGACCTTCAAAATTGTCAAATAGGACATATACTCCACAAGGACCTTCAAAATTGTCAAATAGGACGTATACTGCACAAGCACCTATAAAAATGTCAAATAGGACCTATATTGCACAAGCACCTTCAAAATTTTCACTTCGGACCTATACTGCTCAAGCACCCTTAAAATTGTGGAATGTGGACTATACTGAACAAGCACCTTCAAAATTGTCGAATCGGACCTATACTGCACAAGCATCTTCAAAATTGTCAAATCGGGCCTATACTGCACAAGCACATTTAACATTTTTCAATCAGACCAAAACTGCACAAGCACCATTAAAATTGTAAAATCGGACCTATACTGCTCAAGAACCATAAAAAATTTTCAAATTGGACCTATACTGCACAGGCACCTCCAAAATTATCAAATTGGACCTATACTGCACAAGCACCTTAAAAATTGTCAAATCGGACCTATACTGCACAAGCACCTTCAAAATTGTCAAATCGGATTTATACTGCACAAGGATCTTCAAATTTTTCAAATTAGACCTATACTGCACAAGCAACTTAAAATCTTTGAAATCGGACATACACTGCACAATAATTGTAAAATCCGACCTATACTGCACACGGACCTCCAAAATTATCAAATCGGACCTATAGTTCACAAGAACTTTCACCATTGTGAAATCGGACCTATACTGCACATGCACCTTAAAAATTGTCAAATTGGACCTATACTGCACAAGCACCTTCACAATTGTAACATTGGACCTATATTGCACAAGGACTTCGAAATTGTCAAATATGACCTAAGCACCTTCAAGATTTTTACAATCAGACATATACTGCACCAGCACCTTCAAAATTGTAAAATCGGACCTATACTGCACAAGCACCTTCAGAATTGTCAAATAGGACCTTTACTGTACAAGCACTTTCAATTTTCAATTGGACAAGCACGATCAAAATTGTAAAATCGGACCTATACTGCACAAGCACCTTAAAATTTTTCAAATCGAACCTATACTGCACAAGCAACTTCACAATTGTCAAATCGGAACTACACTGCACAAGTGCCTTCAATATTGTCAAATCGGACCTAAACTGCGCAATTCTAAGATCTGACCTCACAATTGTCACATTGGCCCTATACGGCACAATGACCTTCAAAATTGTCAAATATGACTTATACAGTACGAGCACCTTCAATATTTTTACAATCGGACATATACTGCCCAAGCACCTTCAAAATTGTAAAGTCGGACCTATATTTCACAAGAACCTTAAAATTTTTCGGACCTATACTGCACAAGCACCTCCAAAATTATCAAATCTGAGCTATACTGCACAAGTACCTTCAAAATTATCAAATCGGATCTGTACTGCACAAGGACCTTAAAATTGTCAAATAGGACCTATACCGCACAAGCACCTTCAAAATTTTCAAATTAGAACTATAATGCCCATGCACTTTCACAATTGTCAAATCAGATCTATCCTTCACAAGCATATTCAAATATTTTGAAATTGGACCTATACTACACAAGCAACTTAAAAAATTTTTAAATCGGGCCTATACTGCACAAGCAACTTAAAATTTTTCAAATCGGAGATGTACTGCACAAGCACCTACAAAATTTTTTTCAAATAGGAACTATACTGGACAAGCACATTAAAATTGCCAAATCGGACCTATACTGCACAATCACCTTCAAAATTTTCAAATCGGACCTATACACACAAGCACCTTCAAAATTGTAAAATCGAGTAATACTGCACGAGCACCTTAAAAATTCAACAATCGGACCTATAGGGCACATGCACCTTAAAATGTTTCAAATCGGACCTATACTGCACAAGCACCTTAAAATTGTTCAAATAATACCTACACTGCACAAGCACCTTAAAAATTTTCCAATCGGACATATACTGCACAAGCACCTTCAAAATTGTCAAATAGGACCTATACGACACAAGCACCTTTGCACCTCAAGCTTTAGAGAAACAAACATCACTCGAAAATAAGGATGGCTTTCTAAATAATAATGTTTTTAGTTCAGATGTGATTTTTCGAATATGAGATCTTGTCTCAATTTAGTAATCGATAAATATGAACTATGCATCTTTTTATAATAGAAGATAATGCTCTGTAGAAAATTAAGTTGTATAATATGGTTACTTGGTCTTTTGGCTAAGATCAAAGTGTAGTATGTGTTCTTAGAATTCAAGCGGTCTTATCTTTCGTCCCCCTCTCTCCGACTAACAAAATAAGGGGAAGGTTATACCTGGTATCTAAAGCTGTAGAGAAACAATCGTTACTCGAAAATAAGGAGGATTTATGCCTGGGATGTGATCCAATCCATTCACTCACATTTCGTATATTTAGATGCATTGTTTACATTTTAAAACATAGTAAAACGAATCTCGTTTCCCATCTAGACATCTCTCTCTTTCTCCCTCTCTTTTTCTCTCGCTCTCTCTCTCTCCCTCTCTGTTTGTATGTGTGTGTGTCTCTCTCTCCCTCTTTTTCTCTCTCTCTCTCTCTCTCTCTTCGTCTTCCTTACTCTAAAGGGAAATAGTGTTACTAAAAAAGAAAATGGCGTTTGGATATGTTTTTTTGTAAAAACATCAAACGTTAATATTTTTAAGCATATTTTTTTTTACTTCACATTTTTTGCTTGTTATTTTTCGTTTAGCTATCGTATCTAACTATTTTTAACCTGCTAATAATTTTGGTAACGTTTTCAGACCGTGTAACTTAATATTTTAAATTGTATGATACTCGCATTTTTAGCGATAATAGTCTCTTATTATATGCAATGTTTTTATATACAGACTGCCGTTACAGCTTGCTGACGTCAAGGTCACGTGACATCACTCAGCGTTTATTAAATTGTATACATATCGTTAAAATGTCACGTTTACCCCCCCACACACACACACCCGTTGAAAAACGGTCAGCTGAATAACTTAGAGTTGACCTTGGAGCCAAAAATTCGATATTTATCATCTGGGTGGTCGGGCTTTAATATGAGACGAAATTTGTGAATTTTTGTTCTGTATGTCGAAAGTTTTTGGCGACATACAAACACATACATATATACATGATGATTGCAACGTCTTGTCAGACGAGTGCCACTCCCTCAGACATTTAAAAGCCATGAGCCCAAATACCTGAGGGAGTATCTATACAAAGATGATGTTACAGAGTCTTAGCTTTGTACGACAGCTAAGTCTCTCTCTCGGTTCAAAATGTTGAGATCCAGCAACAAGCAAGAGCAAGATAGCCAGCAACAAATTAAACTGCAGACCAGCTTAATGCGGGTAATGGTCTTCCGCTTTATGGTTTTTTAAATCAGAGATTTGCTTCTCCTAGAAAGGTTGCCTTCACCACGGCTTACGGGAGCTCTCTCCACCCCAATACACATATACACACACACAAATATACACGGTGCTAGTTGGCCGTTGACCCAGAAAAAGAGTTCATTCGCCCTTTGGAAGGTCTAGTTTTTAATCCTTCAGGGAAACTAGCCGCCCTCCTCACCAAACAAGTCTGGTGGGGGAACCAGTTTAGTCGCCGGTGACCCGACCATGAGGCAGGTAGTACTGGGTTACATGGTACCAGTAGCATATGACATGACCTGACATATATACATACATACATACACACATTTTCGCTTTTATATATATATTAGCTAGGGGTACCCGGCGTTGCCCGGGTGTTTGTAGGTGTGTGGTGTTAAATAAAAAAAGAAACCGGGGGAGTAGGATCGGAGCTGAAGCCCTGAGGCGAAGTTTGAAAATAAAATCGGCCAGCCAGAATGAAGCGAATAAGTGAAAGATGTTTGAAAGTCGTTGAGCGTTACGACGACGACGATGACGATGTAAGTTGGTTGGTTGTTTTTGTTTTATGGCATATCAACCCTTTTCGGGTTATTTAATGCCGAATCCAAAGATTTTGAAGAAGAAGTTTTTAATAGAATATATTTGTTGTTTTCAAGTCGGTTTCTATTTAACCCATAGTTGGAACCCTAACAGGTACTACCACTCCGGGTCAGAGTGGACCTGGGAGCAATGGTTATTAAAGGGTGGCTCCACACTCCCCAAAGCCCACAAGCTGAGGCCTCACCACTGGATATAGTTTAAGGTCATATCCAGGACCGACGATGTAAGCATTGTTATAAGCGAAGTAAGAAAAGAAAACAACGTTTTAATTAAGCGGGGGGGTGTAATCAAAACATCGAAAAAAAAACTGATGTAAGGCAAACGAACGATGAAAACAGAAAAACGAACACGTGAAAAATGGCTTAAATAAGTCTGTTTCGATATTAAAATTTAAAAAATTGTTTTGGGTTGTCGCTAAGAATAAGCGAAGTAAAAAGAAGTAATAATAGGCGAAGTAAAAAAAAAAACAGGAAAACGAACGTTACGTGAAAAATGGCTTAAATAATGCAGGGTTCAATATTAAAATTTAAAAAATCGAAAAAAACATTTCACACCACGATTCGAACCCAAAACGTTTAGATAATGAACCAAGGCCTTAACTACATGAGCTAAAGCGACGTCTCTCTCTCTCTCTCTCTCTCTCTCTCTCTCTCTCTCTCTCTCTCTCTCTCTCTCACTTCGTCTTCCTTACTCTAAAGAGTGTAACTAAAAAAGAAAATGGCGTCTGGGTTTGTTTATTTGTAAAAACTTCGATCGTTAATATTTTTTGTAAGCGTATTTTTTCTTTACTTCACATTTTTGGCTTGTTATTTTTCGTTTAACTATCGTATCTAACTATTTTTAACGTGCTAATAACTTTAGTAACGTTGTCATAGCGGAGAAGTTCATAGTTTAGCTTGTGTGAGGGTTAAAAAAACTTTTATGACCTGTGTGAAAACTCCTTGTGAGCCAATAATAATAATGAGTTCGTTAACAATTATTTTCAAAAAGATTTTTATATCTATTACTACGTAACACAAAATAATTCTAAAATATACCTTAGTTCTCGGATCTCTCGACAGGGACTTCGCTTCTAGAGCAATAGCTCTTGAAATATCAAAAGCTTTAGATAGAGTATGGCATAAAAGTCTACTTCACTAGATCGCTAGCTATGGAATAGCTGGAAATGTCCTCTCAATTATTAAATCCTTTCTCTCTGATAGGCTTATGAGAGTAGTCGTTGATGAGCAGAAATCAGAAATTCATAGTATAAACGCTGAGCTCAGCTTTCTTCCTGATTTTCATCAATGATCTCCCAAATAATATTCTTAGATTATTCGTAGACATTGATGCAAATTACACCACACTCTTTTACAACACTTCAACAGCTAGCAATGACAAAGATCTTTTTGATTCTCTTCTCTTTCGATCTTGAGAACGTTGTGCAATGAGGGGTGGGACTAGCTGGTTAATTTTAATGCATTGAAAACCAAGCTTCTCTTTCTTTTCATCATAATCGCTCTGGCCCCTATCACGCCCCAATTAAAATTAATGTCTCTCGTCTTGGGGAAAGCTTCGTGTCGACTGACCTTTACTCCTATTCTGCAATAGAACATATACATAAAATCTATTGACAAAATCTTTAAAAATGGTTGGGTCACTCTACAGCTCCAGTAGGTATCTCACTGCTTGTACGCCCTAAAATGGAGTACTGTTGCCACATCTGAGCAGGAGCTGTTCGACGCGCCCTTTTCTCTTCTCTGCAACTTCTTTCTCACAGAAGAGATGTTGCGAGCCTGTCTCTGCTCTATCGTTATTTTCATGTGCCCGACTGACTATAATATGTGGTTCCCCCTTGCCAAACTTTCACAAAAATACTTGACTAGCTACAACCACTATATACGATTTTCTCCACTCTCTAACTGTGCCTTAATCTAAACACAGATTCAATTAACAAAGCATATTTCCCAGAACTACCCGCCTGTGAAACACTGTCCCACTGGGCTGCTTCCCGGTTGAATACAGCGTAATAGTCTTAAACGCCAATGTAAACAAGTTCTTCATAAATAATCAAATTCTACCCAATTTACACTATTAACGATTATTACACTGACATCTTACATTTAACTTGTATCCCTGAGTGACCTTCGGGCCTTGATAAGTGGTGCCTCACAAGTAAAAAGATAGTAATGTTACCCATTGTGGGACAATTATTCTACTAGGTCATTAATAAAATTGAGATACACTCACTTTTTATACACGGTTCCCAATAAAAAGCATACACTCTTTAAATGATCATAAAAATCAACATATATAATATAAACATCACCTGCCTGTTTAAATTATGTGTAAATTCCTTCACCCTCAACTGGGCATTTTTCTACAGGGAGGAGTCGCCTTTTTGTCGATATTTTCGAAAGTCATCGCCATCTTTTCGATTGTCTAGCGTTAATTTAAACTGATGTTACTTCCGTCACGAGTTCGAGCCTGCCTGCTTACTACAACGTTTTTTTTTTTTTTGTTCAACCCACATCTCCAAACACCCGGGCAACGCCGAGCACCCAGGCTAGTTTTTTATAATAAAGAAAAGTTTAATGCATCAACATACTGTAAACAAATATAGAAAGCAGCCAATTATCAAAAGAGTTGGTGACATTTCTGGTTCAGTAGTTGTGAGTCAAGAACGTTTTTGCACTTCACTTAAGTTTACTGTCTTCCTCAACGTTTTGCATTGGCCATTATTTAAATAAATGTTGGAGTTGTGGTCATTTAAAGACTGTAAAATTTTATTGGAACACCCTGTATTTATGGTAAATAAATAAAAGGGTGCTTTTTAAGAGGCGGCGAACTTTAAATTAAAATACACCACAGAAAAATATTTTTATTTTGCAAATATATCGTTTATTCCAAAAATTAATTTTTGGCATTTATATTTTATATACATTTTTAGGCATATGGCCCCGTGGCTTGCGCGTATATTGCGTGATCTAGAAGTCTAATGTTTACAAATTCTATGCATTAAATCAGGCTGTATTTCACAAGAAAGAGTCTAATGTTATCTTCCAAGTTGTGTATTGTGTCTGGATTGTTAGCGTAGATCTTTGGACATTATACATACCCAAATAAAATAACTTAATGGGGTAAAATTGCAGGAATGAGGTGGTCAGTTGGCAGATCTATTTCGTGCACTTAATCGTTCATCAAATTTTTGCCTTAGTAAATTGATCGTATTATTTGCAATTTACTATTAAAATCACGCCTATCAATCAATTAAAATAAAATAAAATGCATATGAGCATGATTAAAAAATCCGAAAATTGGGAGAAAATTCGAGATTTTGTAATCATGTCCATATGCTTTTTATTTTCTTTTAATATTTTCTTCCAATGTACTAACTGCCATTTGCTGCATTGGCTCAGAGTTTCGCTATGTTCCGACGGTTTACGTAAGCGACACGTTTCCCAGACTAGCAAGATCAACATGCCTCACTTCTAGATATCTTTCTGACAACGGTTCCCGATGACTGTACAACAAATGCCCACAGCCCACTCAGGAATGCTGATCACGCTGTGATAATGGTAGAAATCAGCCTAAATTCTCGCCCTAAAACTGAAGACCCACTACTCAAAACAACGAGGTATTACAAAAAGGCTGATTGGGAAGCTATCAGGGAACTCATCAGAGATGTCCCATGGCAAAATATCTTTACTCTTCCAGCGGAAAAGTGCGCACATGAGACCACTGAATTGTTCAAAACTGCAATTGAAGCATATGTTCCCGCACGGAAATTCTATAGCAAACCCCACTCTCCCCAATGGTTTACTTCTGCTTGTGCAGCTGCCATTTGTCAAAGGCAGCATGCGTTCCGCAGATTCAACCGACATAAGACTAGCTCAAATAAACAGAAGTATATAGAAGCTAGAAATAATTGTAAGAGAGTTAAAGAGACAGCTAAGACAGATTACTCTGAAACCACCAGAAAACGGATCGAAGCACAGAAATTAGGAATCCAGGATTTTTGGAAAATCTACAACAGTGTAGTAAATAATGGACAGTCAACTATTCCCCCACTATCAAACAATCATGAAGTTGCTTGCACGGCAACTGACTAGGCTAATCTGCTTGCCAGTCGGTTTGCCTCAAACTCCACACTGAACCCGGTACACCACTCCCTCCCTGATTTTCCTCTGCGAACAGACGCCACACTAGACGATTTGAAAATCACCCCTTCTCAGGTGCATGCTATTATAAAAAACCTAGACACCTCAAAAGCGTGTGGACCAGATCTCATCCCGGCTGTGCTATTAAAAAAATGTTCTGCCGAGGTTGCTCCAGTTCTGTCCAAACTTTACAATAAATGCCTTAACGAATCTTGCTTTCCCGACTGCTGGAAAATCGCCTCTGTGGTACCAGTCTTCAAGAATTCTGGTGAAAGAACTGACCCACTAAATTATCGCCCCATTAGTTTCCTCCCGCTTTTCACCAAAATATTTGAGTCCTTAGTTAATCAAGCCCTAGTCCAGCACCTAACAGCTGCTAAACTCCTGACTGACAAACAATATGGATTCAGGCAAGCCCGTTCAACAGCAGATATCTTAACTGTAGTTTCTGAACGTATATACCATTCATTGGACAAAGCAGGGGAGGGTAGAGCGGTGCCCTTGATATATCTAAGGCTTTTGACAGGGTATGGCACGATGGTCTTCTAAGGAAAATTAGATCATATGGAATCACTGGAAGAATTCATAATGTAATTAAATCCTTCTTAAGTAATAGAAAAATCAAAGTTGTCCTCGACGGTCGTACATCTAAACAATATGACATAAATGCGGGAGTACATCAGGGGTCTATCCTTGAACCTCTATTATTCCTGATATTCATAAATGACCTCCCTGATAAAATTGTTCCGGAGATGGGTATATTTGCCGATGACACCACTCTCTATAACAGATATGAGGGGAAAACAAATGAACACATATCCAAGGAAATAGCAGAAACACTAGAGGATGATCTCCAATCTGTAGTGGAATTGGGAAAAAAATAGATGGTCACATTCAATGCTGCTAAGAATAAGCTTGTTTCCTTCAATAACTACAAGAAACCTTCTCTACCACCAATAGCAATGGCTAAGAATACACTGCCTGAAAGTACTTCCTTTAAACTCATAGGCCTAACGTTTACAGGGAATATGAACTGGAATAGATACATTGAGAGCATTGCCAAGGCTGCTGCAAGGAAGGTTGGCTCCCTCTACCGTGCTAGAAAACTACTTACGCCTGACAGTATCCTGTACCTCTATAAGGCCACCATTCGCCCATGGAGTACTGTTTTCACATCTGGGCTGGTGCATCTGCTTCTTGTCTTTCGCTCCTGGACAGGGTTCAAAAGAGAGTTGCCAACCTGATAGGTCCTGAACTGTCATCTAGGCTTCAGCCTCTGTCCCATCGACGAGATGTTGCGTCCCTCTGCTTGTCCTACAAATACTTTAATGGTGAATGCTCTGACGAACTGCAAACACTTTTACCTCCTCTACGTAACTACCCCCGACAAACCCGACAAGCTACTAAGTCTCATCCCTTTACAGTAGAGATCCCTAAGTGCAAGAAAGCCTTTTACTCCAATAGTTTCTTCCCCAGAACTGCGGGTCTTTGGAACTTCCTTCCGGGATTCTGCTTTCCCAACTGTACTCATATGCAGAAGTTCAAGTGTAATGTGAACAAACATCTTTCTACTCATCTCCGTTCATAATGACCCTGCTAATTAAGTCCCTGATAGTAGCCCCCCCCCCCTGCTTCAAAGTGGAACTGTGCCTTTTTTGAGGTGAAAATTGAATAAAATAAAATAAAAAGCTGGCACAACATCGAAACTGCATAAACTCACCAATAAATTCGACGCTTTTCGCAATGTTCACTTCATAATAGCAAGACCAGCATCGAACTTGAAATTCCCGCCAACAAATTTGTCGTAATTTTTCTTCATCCTTGAATTTTTTCAAAAATTCTATAAAATAAAAATAGGAGGAATTCCCTACCGCAATTTTCATACGAAAATTGCAAATTAGTTGAAGCGAAGAGAATTGCTATAAAAAAAAGTGCCTGATAGAATTTAAAAAGAAAACGGTTCATTTTGTTGTTATTATGCTTTGTTTTATTTTATTAATTTGCAAATACCTTTCGGGGACGAAGAGAAGTGGAGACTTTTCTTGTGTTGATTGTAACTTGCGAATGACGTGCGCTTTTATTACATCGAAAACGGGCAGATATAACGACGCAATTTGGTCATTAAGCGGAATAAGATACATTCGTGTTTGTTCAAATTGTAATTGAGCCAATAAAACAGTGATTAAAAGCCATGAAAATTTATACATGCGCCTATTGACTTTGTTATTTTTTGTCTCGCAGTTTATTTGTGTTTTTCCTGCAGCATTATTTAGTGCACAAATCAATGTTTTTCACAATAAACTTAAAATTAAATGAACGCCGCAACATTTTTAAGCAAAAAGGATTAATCAAAAGCTAAATATTCTGTATCAACGTCCATTCAAACTGTGCGTTTCGTAATGCGATTTAAAATAAGCATGACCGACTGACGGACGGATACAGCATCTTCAAAAGTGTTGGGGGACTTTGAAAATTCTATTTTAAGATTAAGTGTTACAGAAACTCTTAAAGAGATATTCGGACTCATGTAAAATCTACCGATTTCCCTGATTTTTTATAAACTGATTTTTTTTTCTTTATAACTGTGGTGGACGTAATGAGCCGGAACATCGAGTGGTGAAAATAGTCTTGTCTTATCTCATTGCTATCATGAAAAGGCCCGTCTAAGCCCGGCATGTAGGACTTCGATGCTGGTACGTTTTACTTTTACTTATCGACCACGTGTGACCATCGTAATTTTTCATGAGTGAAAGACATGTTTAATGGAGTTAGTATATAGGTATTTTAGCACTCGAAGTGCTAAGATCATTCAGCCATGACGATCAACATTGTAAACAATGCTGTTTGCTTAATGGAAGTTGGCGAAAAGGTGTTTTAGTATTAGAAGGTCTAAGATCATTAAGCAATAAAAGTTTGTATTGATAATGGTACGTTGGAGAAATCTACTGACATACACGTTTTTGTATCAAATATTGTGTAAATAGTGAAAAATATCGGTAACGAGCATATTGTCTCTACGAAGAGATTTTTTATTCCTTGAGGTACAAAATATTATTCCAATGTTGTCTTCTATGAAAAGTCAATGATTTTACAATAATTAAGGTATTATCTGATTGATGCTAGTAAAGCTCCTTTTGGTGTATATCTTACTATAATGTATGTTTCGAAGTAAAATGATGTAATCTATATAATTATAAAACTTTGTGAACTGTGCTTGGTTTGTTGCTTGCGTACATCCTGTCTTCAACGATCGGGCGATTCCAACGTTTAAAAAGAAAACTTTGTAATTCTGTATAGATTTCTAGGTTCGAAATAACAGTCTCTCGAGTTCAAAAGGATGCGCGTAAATAAAGTGGCAGATTACATTTGTCAAAACCTTGTGAAAATAAATAACCAAGATGAAAAAAAGTGGCCTGAATAATCCAAATAATACAAATTCTCAATACTCATCTAAATATGCGAAATATTTCCAAAATTTTGTCAATATGCAATATATATATATATATATATATATATATATATATATATATATATATATATATATATATATATATATATATTATAATTATTTTATTCAGTTTAGCATTTGTCGCTTCAATAAACTTATTGTTTCAGTCTAAAATGATTTCGCCAGGCAACATTTTTATTGAGCACTATAAACAACGTCGTTAAATTCAATAGTTTTTACTTTTGAATATCTTTAATTTCTTTTAATATATATATATATATATATATATATATATATATATATATATATATTAATAAATATATATTATATATATATTAATAATTATATATATATTTATTAATATATATATATATATATATATATATTCATATATATATATATATATATATATATTCAGGGTTGAGATGTTCAAAAGTCGGGACTAATGAAAAAAACGAGGTTGTTAGATAGTGTTCAATAAAAAGAGCAAAATATTTTTTTATTTGAGGGTAAACAGTTAAATATGGTCGCTACAAATAGACATCTGTTTCAGTCAATGAGACTTCCTCAGGCGACCCGGAACCTCTTGACAGCACAAAGAAGAATTGAACAAAAGAAAGAAAAGAGAGGTTTCGAGACCCCTGAGGAAGTCTCATTGACTGATACATATGGCTATTTGTAGCGACCATATGTAACTGTTTACCCTCAAATAAAAAAACATATATATATATATATATATATATATATAGAGAGAGAGAGAGAGAGAGAGAGAAAGAGAGACAGACAGACAGACAGAGAGGGAAGGGGAGAGGAAGGAATGGAGGGGCATTGTCATTTTATACATTAATTCATGTGTATAAATATATAAGAGTCAAAGGTGATAAAATATTTTCCTCAAAGACTTTTACGATTTACTTTAAGATTGTTCTACTACGTGATTAGATATTGAATTAATAGAATGGGAATATATATATGACTATTAAGCATTCAGAGGCATCTGTGTTTCATGCCCGCAGCGAATATACAGACTGATGAATACATGCGTTGATCAAATGTAGACGCTCCCGTTTAGCTTAATTGCTATAGATATATTTTCATACTATTCACATACACACGTACACATAAAAATATTCGACCCAAATGAGCATATAGTTGCATATATATATAATGGACTCTGATTAATGAAAGTATGATAGGTGATGAAAAGGAAGGGTTGTAAAGAGATAGCTTCGAATTTGGGGGTATCAAAACCAAAGCAAAATATGATGAAAGTAAAAATGGAAGAAGAAAACCCCATAATTTATTATACCATACCTGTTCACACTGAAACACTTATCCCAATATTCTGTGGATCTATATTAAAAAACCTTGTTAAACTTTGTGACATATTTCCATTCTATAGAGGCCAGGCGCGAACGAACACCCCATAATTTTATTATACCATATTTCTTCAAAGTGAAACATAATTATCAAAGTATACTTACGCAGATAGATATGAAAAGTCTTTATTAAAGTTTGTGCCTATTTCCATTCTATGGAGGCCAGGCGCGAACGCAAACCCCACAATTTTATTATACCATCCCTATTTAACTTAAAACATATTATAAAGTATTATTATATACATCTATATCAAAAACACTTGTAAAAGTTTTGTTTTTTTTTTTAATTTTTTAATTTTTTATTTCCATACTTTATGGACCAGGCGCGTACGTAGACCCCACAATTTTAATGAATCATCATTATGCCAGATCAAACATACCCATTCCTGTGTCTCGATACATCTTCTATCATTATATGTGATCAGTTTTCTATAATGGTCAACCATTTATGAGCCTATTCGTGACCAGAAACACACACAGACGTTCAGCTTTATATATATATATATATATATATATATATATATAAATCAAACACTAGACCACCATCTTGTAAATGATTAGCTTCTCTCTGACTAACAGTATGGATTTAGGCAAGCCCGTTATACTGCGAGTATTTTAACGGTCATTTCTGAACGCATATACCATGCACTAGAAATGGTAAGATAACTAAAGCTATAGCTCTTGCTATATCCAAAACTTTTAAGACGGTCTAGCAGGAAGGGCTTCTCAAAACAATTAAATCACATATTTCTAGAATACTCAACATAATCATACCTCCCTATGCAGGCTGTTTTTAGGGCCGTAGACCTTTATTATTCCTTATATCTATAAATGACCTCCCCGATAAAATTGTATCTGAGATGGGTATATTTGCTGACACCACACTCTGTAATAGACATGAAGGAAATGTACACATATCCAAAGCAATGGCAGAAACCCTAGAAAAATTAAAAGTAGAAATACTTGTAAATTAATTATAGACCTGACTATCCTGACTTATCTAATAAAGCCCTCACATGATAGAAACTAATTTATAATGAGATTAGGGTAAGAGCAGATATTATAGTATACCCTTAAAAGAAAGAAAACACAATTCCTGTCAGAATGATGACGTGTCGAATAAACAAATACTATACGGGCAACCAAAAAAATTCGCCTTCGAGAACGATATCATGATGAACGACATATACTAAAGTACTCTGCCAAAGGTGGAGATAATAACTGGGAGAATAGTCTCATTAAAGCAAAACGGATACTCATTACTACCAAAGAAGAGAGTAATGTCTGGGAAGATGGTCTTATGGCAACGAAACAGATACTACATGCTCCCAAGAAATTATCATTACACACACACACACACACGCACACACACGCACACACACATATATATATATATATATATACATATATATATATATATATATATATATATATATATATATATATATATATATATATATATACAGATCAAGCAAACTGCGGCGAAATCCGACCAGGGAATGAACCTACATCGTCTCGAACGAGGGATGTGGTCATCCAACAAAGCTATAGCCCAAGCCGATGTCTCACAAGTAGGAATGTTATACTCGCTAGGACAATGTCATCCAACGTGCTAATCTAGCGAGCAATTAGAAATAGAATTGTCAAAATATGAGAGATTATCTAATTATTTCCACAGTCAAACAACGTCGCAGCTGACAAGAGCCATGACAGCCAACAAACCGGAAGTCAAAGTCTCGAGTTTCGCCCTCATTTGGGCTCATCAGTTAGATATATCCGAACTCAGGATTCGAAAACGGAGTCCTTTGCATACAAGACGAGCACTCTGTCACCTGAACAAACCCGCCACACACAAAAGAAAGTCTATTAACTAACAAAGATCAAGCAAACCGCGGCGAAATCCGACAATGGAAAGGACCTGCTTCGTATCGAATAAGGGATGTTGTCACCCAACCAAGCTATATTAGGACAAGTAATAAGTTTATACTCGCTAGGACTATGTCATCCAATAAGCTAACCTAGTTAACAATTAGTAATAGAATTTTCAGAATGTTCTTTTAAAAAAAACGGTTGCAATTGAAACTGTACAGACTGTAGCTCTTTCAAGCGATTAAAAACAATAAATAACTACGATGAATGGAATTTTGCAATCAGATGCTGCAAATGCTAAAGGACGACAAAAACCTCACAATTAATTTTCAGCCACTTTTAATCTGAATAGCAAAGTCAATCAACACAAAATGCGAATTCGGACAACCAAAAATCCTCATGAAATTATTCAACATGAAAGAGATTCCCCTAAAGTAAAGGGTTTATGTGCTGTATCTTGCAACAAGGTTTATGGCCCATTTTTCTGGGAGCAACTGTTACAGAGCAAGGCTATAAGGATATATTACGAAACTGTCTATTCACATTCATGTGAAGATTTTTCATTTTTCTTTAAGATGAGGCGCCATCCCACTGGAGCTTATCAGTTAGAGCATTTTTAAATGAAAAAATGCCCCACCGTTGGATTGGTCGGATAGGCTTAAGGCATTGTTCTTTGTGTTTGGCCCCATAGATCTCCTGACCTCAAAATTTGTGATTTTTTTTTCTCTGGGGTTTGTAAAAGATAAAGTTCCACCATTACCAACTGACCTAGAAATCTTAAAACATTAAATAACAACAGCGATCAATTCAATTAATCTTGTTTTGCTTTAACGTGTTTGGGAATAATTCACATATCGTAATGCTATTGTTTGTGCTGAAAGAGGGGGGGGCTTATTGTAACATGTAAAAAAAAATAATGACTGTAAATAGAATAATTTTATTATATGGCTTGTGTTTGCTATTTTTCCTTCATAAAATGTTAATTATGAAATAGAGTCATTGTTTTTTGTTTTTTTTAAACACCCTGTGTTTTTGCATTTTGCTTCTTTTTTTTAATATACTGTTACTGTTAAAAGCGTACATCCGAGAGTCGTTCCAAAATTAATCTCTCCTATTTTTTAACTAAAAAAAAAAATAAAAACAATGAGGAACTACGAAGACGGGGGTGGTACTATGAAAACGAGAAACCTTTTGTGCTCCAGAATTTATTTGACTACACAGTCTCCACTATTCTCAATGCACTTGTGACGGTCGTAAAAGTCCAAAGCTTTGTCACTCATATCTCTGTCGTTACCCTGACATTGAAAAACACATCGTAACTCTTTTTTTTTTACACAGGCATAACCACTTATCAAGGCCCAGAGACCACTCGAGGATAAGGGTCACGCGTGTACAGTAGTCAATTGGACAATATAGTAATCGTTAGTAATGGAAATTCGGTAAGTTTGTTAACTTAAGTGAAACGGCTCATTAAGAATTTGTTTACGTTGTAAGAACTCTACTGACATCTTGATCGGCTTCGTAAACTTTCAATAGGCGCCGGTGAATGTTGATCGGTTCAATTTTTTCTGCATGGAGAAATTCGACGAAAGCCTTCTGTTTCTGACTTACGTCCGTGACAGAGGTTACTTTCTTAGAGTCTCACACAGTGCATATTTGCAACAGAGAATTGAAACTTTCAATACATGAGTGTATGATCTCAGTCATCAGAACTAAGCAATTTGCAATTAACTATGATCCATTCGGGCGAAATAAAAATATTAGAATTCATTTTGGAACGTTTCTTATATCTATCTCTGTCTGTCTGTCTCTCTCTCTCTCTCTCTCTATATATATATATATATATATATATATATATATAATTTGGAAACATTATTAAATCCACACGTAAACAAAGTTTGAATAGATTTACCCACAACAAAAATAGTTGCTTCAATAAATATTCGATGTTAAATTCTATATATAATTATTCCTACATTACAGGGACGTGCCTATTTCTTTTTTAGTAAAATTTCTTGAGTATACATGAGAATTCAATTTTGACATATTAATAATGATTGTTTCTACGTAACATTATTAAAATGTACGGAAGATTTGATATGTTGAAAAAAATTGAGAAGATTAATAAAACCTTACAACTTGTAAATGTATCTGTAGTTTTGTTCATTTGTATATGCTCTGTTCTTATATTAAACAAATATTAAGCTTCTGAACTAAAAAGATTCCTATACACAAAGTCTGAAATATAATTGAAAAAGCATATTTTCACCTAAACATTATATATATATACATGCATGTACATATGCATACACACACGCACACACACACACCCACACACACACACACACACACACACAACATATATATATATATATATATATATATATATATATATATAATATACTAGAAGGCTGTCCGGCATTGCCCGGTCATAAGATACGCTTAAATATGATGCTTTAATTGATACATATTACGTATTTATTATTGTAAGACAATTATCTATCGATTATTATATTAAATAGAGTAGTTAAGTCAAAATTATTATCATACTGTATTGGACCTAATATGTAGTAATGATTTAAAATGTCTTTCAAAAATACTCGTTCGCCACTACCGAGAACCGAAACCTAAACTTTTGGCTTACGATTTACTTTTCCTGTTACGTGAATGCCTGAGCTACGAAGACATGTTTGCTGCAAAGCTAAAAATAAAAACATGAACAAATAGCTATTATGTTATACATGCATAATCGTAATGCCATCGTTCGACCTTCACCTGGCAAATTCCATTTTTTTTTTCATTTTCACACTTTGTTACAGGAAAAAGGGCTGTCTCTTTCCATGTAAATAAGAACATTAGATAAGTGAAAATGGGATTAGGATAAGCCGAGACTCGAACCTTGTACGCAAGGTTAAGAAACAGAATCTTAGAAATCGGAATGTTAAAAAGGCCTATTGTTAAATTCGATTATAAATAGTAAGATATTGTTTATATTGTAAAAAGAATTGGTTGTTCATTCTTTTACAAAATTGAATATTAAAAATGTCAGCTAAAAAAAATGAACAATAAAAATTAAAAGTGTATTGTAAAAAAATAGGTTAGTTAAGAATTCTTTGTTGTCAAAATGTGTTTGGAAAAACGTGTGCGTAGCCACGTGAATATGTCACGTTTAGGAAACACACTTCTGACGTCATAGCAAAAGGGGGATTCTCAATATAGGAGCTAGAGTTAGCCAGCTCAGTGTAGTTGAAGCAGAACAGTCAGTCTGCTAGTCAGTCAGCAGAGATCAGGAGAGTCAGACAGTTGGCAGTCAGTGGTCAGCTGACCATTTGAAGCGAAAGGAAGAACAGTAAACTATGTAGATCCCGAATTTGAATTACTGACGTCATCAGCATTTGACCGGTCGAATGAATAAAGAATCATCATTGTGTTTTTGTAACTGTTGTCATGTGTCATCTTTCAACACCCAAAAGGTAATGTGTTAAACATCTTATTATGAACATTACGTAACCCTTCAAATAATATGTATCTCTCCTCCTCTCTCTATGTGTTATAAGAAATATAAGAACTATGCTCTATCACCCTATCACCCTCAGTATATATATATATATGAAGTTCCAAGCGTCTCAGAACAGAACTGTATATGTATAAATGTCTCCCTCTCCCTCATCACTATCGTTATATCCGTTATATGTATTGGCCCAATATGAACTCAGCGTCATCCTTAAAAAAGTCCCCCCGCTACACAACAACTTTTGCACCGATTTTCCCGACTAAAACGCAAATATAAACTTTCGCTTGGGTGCGAATACTCTAAATATGAAGTGTCATGTCTGTAGACGAAAAACTGATAGAGTTTGGTAGGCAAAACTTTTAAAACAAATATATATATACGTTTACATAAATCTATATATATATATATATATATATATATATATATATATATATATATATATATATATATATAAGTGAAAGTGCCTCTGTGTGTCTGTTTGTCTGTGTACATTTCCCAACCGAATAACTCTGCGATCTCTATGAAATTACTCAGCCATTTTTTGGTCTAAACATTGGAAATTTTACATAAAGTGTATTCAGACATAGGGCAAGCTTTTTAATCCTTTTTTTATTTGTTTTTTTGTTGTTGTTTTTTTGCTAAAAATTTTGCTTCCAAGGGGTCAAAGTTCAAAAGATTTTGCCTTTGCGGTCTCTAGCAAACTATTAAGCCAATTTTGGGTCTAAACATTTGAAATTTTACATAAAGGGTATTCAGACATACAGCAAGCTTTTTAATCAGTTTTGGGAGAAAGTTTATCTGCCAAGAGGTCAAAGTGTACACAGTTAACCTTTGCAAACTCTACCAAACTCCTTCGCCAATTCTGGGTCTAAACACTTGAAATTTTAGATGTAGGTTACTTGGACATTGATCTTACTTTATCATTTGATTTGAGCCAAAAAAATAAATGTTAAAGGCTCAAATTTAAAATAAAAATTGACGCCAGTGGTCTCTATCAACTTTTCAATACGGTAGACAAGGGAGCCTATTATATAGAAAAGCATTACCGTACATATTCACACTTTTTAATATACATATATGCACATAAAGTAATGAACAGTACATAGGACCCGAACAAAGCCGGGCGGAACTGCTAGTATATATAGAATGAGGTTTGTGTTTAACATTTTTATGCAAATATTACGCAAGTATAAATCATGTAGAATATCTGCATGAAAATAATTACACGCAATAGTTAACTTAAGATGATCATCCCATAAGAAAACCGAATTCACCTGAATTCTTTAATACAGGGCATACTGATGAGATTTTCCAGCGTGATGGGAAGCTATTCTCCTTAAGACAACGTTTAAACAGTTTTGTAAGTATGGACGCTAGTTCAGGTTGAAGTTTTTTGAGTACTATAATTGGAATACCGTCAGGGCTAGTTGCTTTACTGGAATCAAGGTTTTTGATTAGCTTGGTAACATCACGTACATGTATATCACATAGCGTGTTTTCTGATACAGGAGGAAATATTAGGGGTTCGTGGCCTTGGTCGCAAAGGGTAGAATTAGCTGCAAAGTTCTTGGCAAAGAGTTTGGCTTTGTCTGATGCTGACAAGATTACCTCAGGTCCATTGATGATAGTTGGGATAGAGCACACGCTTCTGTTCAGGATTCTGTTTGTTATTTGCCAAAACTGGTGGGAACCAAGCCACTGCTCAGCTACTTTGGACTTGACGGACTGAGCATACAACTCTCTTGCGTTATTACTTTCTTACAATGGTTGCTTGCAGTCCTGAAAGCGGCTTTAGTTTCCATACATCTATTACGTTGGAAGCAGTGGAAAAAGTGATTTCTGTGTGCAATGGCTGCAGCACATTCTGGAGAGAACCATGGGTGGCTGTTAGGTTTTTGCTGGAACTTTTTCGAGGGTATGAAACGGTCTATACCTACAATTAACCATTCCGTCAGGTCTGATACTATAGAGGACACATCCTGTTTAAACATGGAACGCAGAGGTAGATCCGATATAAATGTACGGAAGCTATCCCAGTCAGTCTTAGTGTATCGATATACTGTACGATGGAGAGGTACGTCTGGGGACTTATTACATTTCATTTTTATCTTAATTGATACAACAGAGTGGTCGGAAGATCCAAGAGGAGACAGAACAGAAACTGAACATAGTTCAGGGCAAGTTGTGAGAAAAAGGTCTAGTAGACTCGCATACTGGCCGTCATTGTCGGGCACACGGGTAGATCCGTGAACAATCTGAGTGAGGTCATAAGCAATGGAGAAATCATGACAGAACCTCCCCTCATCATCGGTCTTGTTTGAGTGGGTGAACCATTCGACGTTGTGAACATTGAAGTCTCCACATACGTGAACGTTAGCTGAAGGATAAGCAGATAGGACTTTGTCAATTTTCTCATATATGCTTTTAAAGATAGTAACTCCGCTGTTGTGGAGGCGATAGAGAGTAAATATAAATGCAGTAGTATGAGCTAATGCAACTTGAAAATGTTTGTGTTGTAGTCAGCAGGGAGGCAGCTTCGTGGGATTGTATTCTGCAGAGAGGTCTTTCTAGCAAAGAAACTTTGCTTATAGAAGTTACGTTTACTCGAGAGCGTTGCGGAGAGCGTTGTGTGAGAATGACAGTCATAGTTCCGTGTTTATTTTATTTTTATTTTGAAAAGACGAACAAGACTGAAGATTTCGAATGCAAAACGCGATAATTACAATATTTTGATTGAAAAACTAAAATTAATTAATAAAAAGATTAATATTTTAATTTTAGACTTCAGTTTAAAGTGTATTTTAATATTAAACAAGGAGGTGCTGGTGACGAAGTGGTTAAAGACAAGGACTGATAAACTGAATGTGCCAAGTTCGAATCCAGTTCTTTTCACAAATATATTTTCATTTAGGATGTTGACAATCTTCACGTGGATTCTCTCGTAAGTACTGTGATGTCTTTCTAGAAATTATTCAGACTAGAATAATATCGGGAAAACCAATGCCAACAATGATTTATACGATATGAATGTGATATAATAAATATGAATGCATCTGAATTCTTTCTCACAATAATATTATTGGCTAGTGTAAGTCATAAATACGGACGGGTATGGTAGCCTGGGGGAGACGTCAGAAGGTAGGCCGACAGCCTAAATCTTAAGCTAAAACCACGAATATCAGCTCATTAAGTCGACGATTTGATTCTTTAACTAAGTTAGTAGCCAATACCACTCAGCTACTTCAAACAAATCCATCCTTTTCCGGGTAACATGAGAAAGAATGAATGAATTGAAAGCAAAATAAAATCATGCAGACATGACATTATGTAAAACATGGCTTGGGGTAACGTATGAATCAGATGACTTTATTGTTTGCATCGGTTTCCCAGATATTTTTTCTAGTTGTAATAATTCTAGAAAGACATCGGATACTTATGCGAGGGACCAACATCATAAGTAAAAATATACCTGTACTATCAAACAAGGTGGAAATGCAACACTTTTACAATAATTGTTTATCAATTTGGAAAATGTCTTTTATCGAGTTTTAACATTCGTCTATCTCAATCGTACCTTTCTTTTTACTATTTACACTCAGAAAAGAATTACTACTTCGCCTGTAACGCGTAGTTATCCGCAGTAAAAGTTTATCCGCAAATTCTCTCAGCTTTTTCGCGAGACGATATCCAACAGATAGCGCCATAAATTATCTACAACACAAAACCGGCCAGAGGAAACACGCACAGAAAAGGTCCAGTAAGACTTTTGCTATTATTCAATGGTCCGGTGTTAGTCAGTCGCTGTCACTTACCCGGGGCGTTCATTAAATTCTCAAATCGGTCGCCGGTCATTGACTAATAAGTAATATCTTACGTCGCCCGAAAGCTGAGAGGTCCATGGCCAACTGCCATCTTCGTATTGCCCTCATTGGTCTGCAGAATTCTAAAGTCGCTCATACAAACCCAATCAATCTTCTCTCTCTCTCTCTCTCTCTCTCTCTCTCTCTCTCTCTCTCTCTCTCTCTCTCTTGCTCGTTCTATCTTCCCTCTTATTAATCTTTAATTCAACAGGACAGGAAACTGAAAAGTAATAAATAAACAAGTATCTGAAATAAAAGAAAACATATTGAATGGCTGTGTTTCTACTGTGTATATATATATATATATATATATATATATATAATATATATATATATATATATATATATCCATATTAATAATTAACGTAGAACATTGTTTCTTTTCTTACATATTTTTTTATATTTTTCTTTTCTCTTAGTTGTTAGAAATCGACATGACTCAAACGAGATTGAAAAGAGAATGAAAAAGAAATGCGAGATATAAGATAATGTAAAGATTTAGGAAGTATGTTACTTTCTGCATGAGAAGTCAGAATATAATCAATTATTTTAATTTATATTTAAAAATAAAAATATTCACAGTAAGAACTCGTCAGATTAGCACCATAAGAAATAACGTTCCTTTCTTTCTTTGTGAACCTAAACTCGAACAGAACCTCAATTAAGTTTCTCTTCAAGAACATCTAATCTCTGAACACGGTCGGACTACTTCCCTATTGATTACATAATAATCGTCTTTAACTTCAATGTCAACAAGTACTTGTCAAACCATCTTTTAGGTTTGGTGTGGCAATTTTGTTTTACGGCATATCAACCCTTTTGGATTATTTAGAGCGAATTTCGGTCATTCTAGCAAACGTTTTTATGGTCAAATTTCTTTATATCTTCAATTATTTATTCATGGTGTTTGATTTGCTTGTTTTATAGAGAAACTTGGTTTATTTTTATTTTTTTATATATTTTTTTTTTTGCAGAACATGATTAAGTTTTAAAAAGGAGGCGAAAAAAACAATATCAATGTTTGGTGCATTTTAGGTCAGAAAGCCAAGATCTTCACACGGCCCGGGCTGGTAATACTAGGCTGTCTTTTTATGTAATAGAATACTGCACTTTTTAGCTATCGTTTTCAATCCTCTCACAGTATTGTTCATCAACTGAAAATCTTATTAAACGTTATCACCTAATGGCTTTTTGTTGTGATAAATGCTTACTCGTATATATAAAATATTTTTTCGTTAATATTTATATTTTATATAGATTTTTTCATTTTTTTTATTTGCATACTTAAATATTATATCCCGAAACAAAATATTTACAGGAACGATTTTTTTTGTAAACAATTAATTTTTAAAAAGTTTATATTTTACTAAAGTTCACGAAAATGACAATTACTATTCAGTTTAATGCAGTTGTTTTAAAATGAATGAAAAAGACATAATTTGAATCATACTGACTGGATTTGCGAAAATTCTACTGTTGATTCCAATGAGGTTGATTTAATTTTATTATTGTACTAGCAGATCACCCGGCGTTTCCCGGTCATAAAATACGCTTAAATATTATATTTAATGCATGCAAGTTTCGTATTTATTATTATTATATTGTACCTAATATATATTAGTGGTTTCAAGAGTAAAAAAAAATAATTCGTGCACCAGCTAGAATCGAAATCACGATATCTCCAGCTTTATCCTTCAGCATATGACCTAAATACATACGTATACTAAAACTGAAAAAAAACGTTGTTTAATCACATACTTTTAATTAGCGCAAGCGCGGAAAAAATAGGTATAGTCGATTTACGCCAGGTCAAGGTCAATGTTTTTTTTTTCAATTTGGACTATTTAGCAGCTAGGTTAAAAATCTAATCTGAAGTGTACTGAAGGTACAAATACTCAATATATCAAATTTTTAATTCTGTAGACTAAATATTCAGAGAGGAGTTTGGTAAAGACATTTTTGCAACACACCAAAAGGGTCAGTTATATATATATATATATATATATATATATATATATATATATATATATATATATATATTCAGATATTCAGATATCACCTCCTTCCATTCCTGAAAATATATTTATTGAATTAATGAAATTTGCCACTACATCGGTTAAATTCAGTTTCAACTATATAATGTATCATCAAATAGATGGCGTGTAAATGGGCTCGGTCCTTTGACCAATAATGGCGAATTTATTTGTGGGTTTCTATGAAAAACAATTGTTATCTGGACCCATAAAACCGCTTGTCTACTTTCAATATCTAGATGATACATTTTGCCTATTTAATCAAACAGAGACAAAAAATTTCTTCACATTACTCAACAAAATGCATCCCGTATTAAAGTATACTTATGAGGGTGGAAGCAATTCTAATTTAGCTTTCCTTGATAACGAAAACTCATTTAAATTATCTGACATCAATTTACCGTAAACCAACGTTTACTGGTTTGTATACAAATTGGGATTCATTTTGCCCTAACAAACGAAAATATAATTTGATTTGGACCTTAACACATCGTGACTTTGGCGGAGGGGGACAATATATTGGAGCTCAGACGAGCACTTTATAACGATAAAGTAGGCACAGGCTCGTAACGTCTATTCTGTGAGAAAGACGTTTCAGAGAAGAGAAAACGGCATCCCCCACTAGGCTACGAAGTCTATTTTGAACTCTGTCAAGGCATGATAAAGTCTTTTTAGCAGCTTCTATCCAGATGTGGCAACAGTACTCCATCCTTGGATGTATCTGGCTCTTATATAGGAAGAGAATTGCATCAGAAGTGAGATATCTACTGGATCGATAGAAGGACCCCACAATTTTCCCAGCGACCTTGGCAACAGATTTGATGTGCGTGTTCCATTTCAGATCAGGAGTAATGGTCAAGCCCAAAACATGGAGCCTTCTCAAGATGAGAGCCAATCATTTCAATTGATGCCAGATGGGGATCAGAGCGTTGATGATGTAAAGAGAGAAGCTTGATTTTAGGTGCATTAAAAGTAACCAACCACCTCTTTCCCCATTGTACCACATGCTCAAGATCAAAGGATTGAGGATCAGAGAGAATTTGGTCATTTACGGTCTTTGATGTACTGCCATAGATGGGAGTGTCATCAGCATAAATGTCTATGAATGATGTGAGGATGTGATTTGGAAGATCATTAATATAGATCATAGAGAAGAGAGTTGAGCCCAGGATAGACCCCTGAGGGACACCAGCATTAATACTGTGAACTTCTGATTTCTGCCCATCAACCACTACTCTTATGAACCTATCAGAGAGAAACGATTTAATAATTAAGACATTTCCAGCTATACCGTAACTGGAAATCTTGTGAAGCAAACCTTTATGCCACAGTCTACCAAAGCCTTTCGTATGTCAAGAGCAACTGCCTTAGAAAAGAAGGCTTCGTCAAGAGATTCGCTAATACAATGAAATATAACTGTAAGCACACCTGCTGTAGATCTAGCATATTGCGTGTCACTAAGAAGTTTATTTTTGCTGAGGTGGTTAACACAGATATTTAACACAGATTCCAGCGACTTACTCATAACGTACAGGAAACTTATCAATCTGTTGCCAAGGTCGCTGTTCTAAGAGGGAGATGAGCGATCACCTGAATTCTTAAGTACAGGGCATACTAACGAAAGCTGATGGGAAGCAATTCTCCTTAAGACAACTCTTAAACAGCTTTGTAAGTATGGGAGCTAGTTCTGGTTGAAGCTGTTTTAGCACTATAATACGAATGCCGTCAGGACTAGTTGCTTTACTGAAATCAAAATTTTTGATTAACTTGGCAACATCACGTACAGATATTTGTATGTCGCTTAGAGTGCTTTCTGATACAGGAAGAAATATTGGGGGTAAGCGACCTTGGTCGCATAGGGTAGAATTAGCTGCAAAGTTCGTGGCAAAGAGTTTGATTTGTCTGATGCTGACGAGATTACCTCAGGTACATTGATGATAGTTGGGATAGAGCACATGCTTCTTTTCGGGATCAGTTTTCGCTATTTGCTAAAACTGGTGGGGACCAAGCCACTGCTCAGCTACTTTGGACTTGATGGCCTGAGCATACAACTCTTGTGCGTTCTTTATTATTCTTTTACAGTAGTTGCTGGCAGTCCTAGAAGGCGGCTTTAGTATCAGTACATCTATTACGTTGGAAGTAATAGATAAACTTTTTCTTTGCGCAACCGCGTTTGACTGTAAGGTTTTTGCTGGAATTTTTCGAGGGAATGAGACGGTCTATACCTACAATTAACCATTCCGTTAGGTCTGATACTATAGATGACACGTCCTTTTTAAACCTGGAACACATACGTAGATCTGATATAAATGTATGGAAGCTATCGCACTCAGCTATAGTGTCTCGATATATCATACGATGGGGAAGTTCGTCTGAGGACTTATTACATTTCGTTTTTATCTTAACTGATACAAACGGGTGGTCAGAAAGGGAAAGTAAGCGAGAAAAAGAAACGAATAATTTTTTTGTAGCACATGATAAGGTAGAGTCGTAACAATTACCCACTAATATGGCATCGAGAGGCCCCACCAGAAGCTATTGCATGGTCCAGAACCTATTCATCAAATGGCAATACAGCAGCCCCAGTACTTTGCACCTGCTGATAGGACAGCATCCTTAGTGGTTAATCCAAGGTTCGGGTCCCTGACTATCAGGCCGATAACGTCAACTCAGTTAAACCGTTTACCTCCAGCACCCTTACTAATCACATGGCTACAAGGATAAACATAGAAATAGAAAATTTCCGACATTTTTCTTCTCCCTTTGTCAGAAAAAACACTCATTAAAAATGAGTACTGAGGGACAAATAAAGAGAAGCGAGAGTAACGGGAGCTGCTGATAATACATTCACAATGCACTCTCTACTCTCCATTAAAAAATAAAATAAATAAAAAATAAATAAAAATAAATAAAAAATATTAAGTATTGTACTCATAAAAGTCCAACTGACGTGTTTAAAGGAAAGTAAAGAAATAAATCCCCATCTCACTAACTGAAAATAAATGGAATTATCGTAACTATTTCTGCTGTAAAAAAATCAACTTGCTAGATATCAGGACATCTGTGGACGAGAACATCTATTACTAAATAAAACAAATCAAACAAATTAAAAACTGAAATACATACGTAAATATCAACATTTGTAGGTGAAAATAACATTAAATAGCACAACACACTTATCTGCCAAAGTTTTCGTACGTATTTAGTCACGCAAAATACATGTTAACATATTGTGGAAAGCGTATGTTTTAAGAACCCATTTTAGTGTTCTAATAAGGAATTTGCAATTAAATCATCAATTATTCAATCTCTTGATTTGTTCTGTCTATCACTATCACCTCCTCTTATTATATTGTGAATAATACTCAAATTGTCTGTCTGTCTATTTATTAGGTCAGATATAAAAAAAACGTATCATAAAATTAGATTAGAATAGTCCGTCTATATATATAAAAGCGAAAATGTATGTATGTTTGTATGTATGTATGCATGTTTGTGTGTCTGCTAAAAACTTTCGAGAGACTGAACAAAAATTCACAAACTTGGTCTCATATGAAAGCCCCATCCTTCGCCCGACAAATATAAAAAAATTGGCCAAAAATGTTAATTTTTTCACCCTGAAATCAACACTTTTCTACAGAGGGTCAGCAAAAACCGTCCTCTCATGACGAGATCGGTTCTACGCATGCGTCAGACGACGTCATAACCTGATTTAGTTTAAATATTTGAAGAACTGACACAATTTTATTGTACGTCGTGTTAGCTCAGTCGGTTAGAACGTTGGGTCATAATCGTTTTGGGTTCGAATCGTGGTGTGAGATGTCTTTTTTTTTTAATTTTAATATTGAAGCAGGGTTATTTAAGCCATTTTTCACGTAAAGTTCGTTTTTCTGGGTTTTTTTTTTACTTCGTTTATTCTTAGGTTTTCATTAACACCTCCACCCCGACCGACCACACATACCCAAAAACACCCGGGTACCCACCGATTTTTTAAAATTTTAATATTGAAACAGGCTTATTTAAGCCATTTTTCACGTGTTTTTTTGTTTGTTTTTATTTTTCAGAAGTTTTAACGTTCGTTTTTCTGTTTTCTTTTTTGTTTTTTGTTTTTCAGATTTTTACACTTAACATCGTTCGTTTGCCTTACGTTAGTATTTTTGTGTTTTTTTTTTTACTTCGCTTATTCTTTTGTTTTTTTACTTCGCTTATTCTTATGTTATTCTATAAACACCCGGGCAACGCCATGCAACCAGGCGAGTCCATAATATAAATCTATCCTGTCTGTTAAAATGTGTGTATGCATGTTTGTATGAATGTATGTATGTCAAAGGGCGAATGAACTCTTTTTCTGGCTCAACGGCCAACTAGCACCGTGTATATTTGTGTGTGTGCATATGTGTATTGGGGTGGAGAGGGCTCCCGTAAGCCGTGGTGAAGGCAACCTTTCTAGGAGAAGCAAATCTCTGATTTAAAAAACCATAAAGCGGGAGACCAGTACCCACATTAAGCTGGTCTGGAGTTTAATTTGTTGCTGGCTATCTTGCTCTTGCTTGTTGCTGGATCTCAACATTTTGAACCGAGAGAGAGACTTAGCTGTCGTACAAAGCTAAGACTCTGTAACATCATTTGTGTATAGATACTCCCTCAGGCATTTGGGCTCATGGATTTTAAATGTCTGAGGGAGTGGCACTCGTCTGACAAGACGTTGCAATCATCATCATGTATGTCTACTTAAAATTTTCGAGAAAGGGAGCGGATTTTCACAAGATTTGTATCAATATGAAGATCGTCATCTCTGACGACAAATATCGAAAAAAATGGCCAAAAATATTAATTCCTTCATCCCCAACTGGGAACTTTTCTACAAGGAGCGGTCGATTTTTTGCAAATCATCGTATCGGTCGGATTGACGCTTCTTAATTTAAACATTCCTAACTTCCGGTCGTGTCATGGAGTAGTGGTAAGACGTCAGGTTTTCTACCACTTTCTTTTCCACTTTCGCGTCACGGTTCGAGCCTGCCTGTTTACTACTACTTTTTTTTTTTTTTTTGCTCAACACATACCTCCAAACACCCGGGCAACGCCGGGCACCCAGGCTAGTCCTAAATAAAAGTAAGTATCGCCAGATGAGTAATACTAGTTAACCCTAGTTGTAGAGGAAAGGAGGGAAAAGCAAGGATAGATGGAGGGAGATATATAGTGAGTAGATAGATAATTTGGGATTTTGTCTTTTTTTTTTATTTAACTGGCTTTGCAAACTCACTCTCTTTTTGATTCAAACAATCTAACTCGAGCTGAATAGGTCACGCAACGGGTTAGAATTTTCTAGTCTATTCTATATATATATATATATATATATATATATATATAGAGAGAGAGAGAGAGAGAGAGAGAGAGAGAGAGAGAGAGAGAGAGTCTATCTATATTTTCTGTTGTATATAAATTCTGGGTATTGTTTCTTAATATCTATTAGCCCAGCCACACACAGACATTCTGGTTAAAATCGAAGAATAGAAAGACTCCTGCACTCTAAAAGAAAGGCTGCTGATGAGAAACCAAAAGTTCAAAGAGAGAAGAACAGGGAATATATGAGTGACCACCTTTATCAGGCAAGTTTATTCGATTCATAGACAAGGTTGCGGTAGAGCCTATTGATATGTAGATAACCTCTCACCCGATGTGGGCAGGTATTTTGCTAGTTAGTAATATCTCACGCCTTCGAAAACTGGGAATGTAATGGCCAGTTGCCAAGTCGATAGGTCCCTTCAGGCCTGCAGGACAAGCACAGTTACTTACATACAACCTAATCAATGTTTCTGTTTCCTTATTCATTTTTCCTTTGTTTTCTTTCATCGATCGCGACTGAAACGCGAAAGAAAAAATTGAATAAATAAATAGATGCATGAATGTATCAACCACATAGAAATAAAGAGTGTAGGACACATGGAGAGAAAAAGAGAAAGGTATATCCCATTATCACTCGACCAATATAACGTCGATTAATTTGACGTGCTCTGTTTTGTAATACTGAGTCATACACTACTCATCTCTTCCTATTCTTCTTATATATATATATATATATATAAGCCTGCCGAATATATATATATATATATATATATATATATATATATATATATATATATATATATATATATATATATATATATATATATAAGCCTGCCGAATCCTAGCGTGGATGAAATGCGGAATATTCTGTGCAGTTTAATTGCCATATATATTTTATAACTCACTATATATATATATATATATATATATATATATATATATATATATATATAAAGAATAAATATATATATAATAGATTAACTAATTGATATAATAATTAAGTGATTGATTTTGCGCTACGAAACAGATACTGTAAAGAATTGTATAAGTCAACTGATTTAAAAGAATAAATTAAAAGATGGTCAACATAATGAATTTTGGAATATAAGTTTTTATCATTTATTCTATATATTTCTCTGTAATCACATTGAGCTTCTTATATAAGGATTGATATATAATAAGAAAATATATTTCTACAGATATATATATATATATAATCTAGTTTATATGTTTAAATTTCATTTAAAATTATCAATTTTCCATTAAAATTAAAAATTTATTGTGTGAATTAAAGAATACAAAGTTTAAATTAATGTCCTTAACCGATGAGTTTTCAAAGTAAGCACATCTCCTCAGAAGAAAATTTCTAGGAAAATACTAATATTGGTTAACAATAATTTTGCAGAGTAGCACATACAAAGACAAAGAATTAAAAGTGAAATGCCTGTAAGTGACATAGATAAAGGTAGACTGTAAAGAAAGGATATGATCAATGGTATCCAAATGCAAATATATATATAAATATACTAGTACCGGTGCCCGGTATTTCCCGGGTGTTTGGAGATGTATGTTGAGCAAAAAAAAAAGTGGTAGTACGAAGGCAGGCGAAGGTGGAAAAAGAACGGGAAAAACGTGACGTCTTTGCTGTTACGACCACCGTCAAACCGGGGGTGACGTAGGATTAAATTAAGGCCAGACAATCGAAAAGAGGGGATAACTTTCGAAAATATCGGCGAAAAAAGCGATCCCTCCCTGTTGAAAATTGCCCTGTTGAGGGGGAAGAAATTAATATTTTAGCCAATATTTCAGTATTTTTCGTCTGAGGGGCCGAGCTTCAAACGATACTGATGTTGTGAAAATCCGTCATCTCTGTCGAAATTTTTAGGCAGACATGCAAACATACATACAAACATACACATACATTATACATTTATATGTTGATAGCTCAAATTTTCGACCCAAACAGATTAAAAGGTTTGTCCTATACCCTTTATGTAAAATTTCAAAACTTTAAACTAAGTCAAGCGCAAGTCAAAGCAAAAAGGAAAAGGGGAGATAACAACCGTACGAACACCTGTAGGTAGGCTTTATAATCTACCATAGGTGAGGCAATATCATGTAACAACAAATTGCTGAAAGAAAGTATCGTATTTTAAGCAAACTGTGCAGTTATTTTCCGATTTTTTTTCTGTTTTGGTATCGATTCTTTGGTATCGATTTCTTTGGTATCGATTTTCTTCTGTTTTGGTATCGATTCTTTTCTTTTCATTTCCTATTTAATGGTACGTTAGCAATATTGGGCTCACTAAAAGAAAATTATTAATTTATTTTTCAAAGATTTAAAATTGGTGCTTTTCGTAAAAATAATGAAAATATATAATTTTTACTAATCTGAACGATAATAATTATTATTAAAATATTCACTGGATTGCACGCTTCAAAATACAAAAGATGAAAAATTAAGCACATTCAAATTTCGGATGTTCAACTTTAAAATCTGATACGCGCGCAGGTGTTTTATTGTTTTTATCTATAATCCATCCTCCCCACAAAACAATATATGTTTAGTTTTGGCTGATTATTTTTAGCATATTTGTATCCACAAATAAAGAAGGAGGTTTACAAGCAATATATATATATATATATATATATATATATATATATATATATATATATATATATATATATATATATATATATATATATATATATACGTATATATGTATATATATATTGATTATGAAAAAGAAGTACACCTTTATTAAGTTCATTTTTTACTTAATAATCGGTGAAAATTTCATATTGATTGAATAATTACTTGAATTTTGGTAGATTTTCAAAAAATACTTACTCCTGCCTTTCGTTTTGGCCGTGCCTATTTTTAACGATTTCACATTTTTAAGCAAAACGTGCTTTTCATTAACACAAAATTAAATCATTAATGCTATCTTAAATCTGGTTTGTTAATTATATTTTCCCCGATACGTCCTGTTGGCAAGCCTTCCTCTATCAGCTGTTTTACATTAATATTGTGGACAGGCATAAATGATAAATAATTTCATAAATTTCCCTCCCCCCCCCGGTGTTTCAGGTTCGAAGATAGATGATAAACGAGATCTTGACAACTAACACTTTTCGAAATATGTGTCAATATGGAATAGCTAAATTATTATATTTAATCCATGTATGGAATGTTACAAGAAACTGCCACTACCGATCCTGATGACCTGCGATTAATGACAAGTAAACATTCCACATTCACTAAAGCACCTCATGTTTGCATATAAAATTATGTTAATTGGCCAAAAGAACATTTTTATTAAATATCTTTATAAAGAAGAACACGCGTACTCTTATCTTAACTGAAACAGTCCTGTATATGACATAAAATATTTATTTCTATTGTTTTTGTTGTTTTCTGTGGGGTTTTTTGTTGTTGTTTTTGTTTTTGTTGTTGTTTTTGTTTTTTGTTTTCTTGGCATTTCGCCAACTATATTATAACTTGTATAAAGCTGGATTCATTTCCTTTTCGATAATAGACAAACTCGTCCCTCTGCAGATTAGCAAAGACAACATCATATAACGGGCCTTTTTTCCTAGCTGACCTGCGTGTGTTGTTTCATCTCCTTAAAAAAAATTCCTCTCTTTTATCATTTACCATATAAAGATAAGTTGGCCATAAGTTATACCTAAATTGAATTTAAACTGGAAAATCAGAGTTTGCTTCTTTAAGAGAAAATATACATAAAAATGTGGTTATAATGAAGGTCCGAATTTCAGAAAGAAACTCCTTTTTAAACATTAACAAGTTTTTAAACACCAATGCTTACTTTCAGCTCTGCAAAATTCGACACACTCTCTGCTTTTAATCCGACTTTTTAAAGACATTTTGTCAAATAGTTTCAGCTATAAAATCCTTATTTATCAACAAATGTTCTTTTATCTTTAGAAAACAGTTGCCTGACACGTGAAACATCTAATACGTTTTGAGACTAGTAAGTATTGGTTTTCGTCTTTATGACTCCAGATTATAGCTAGCTAATTTTCGCTTGTAATTGTTGCACTATGTTTTTTGCCGATATAATAATGTACTTAACTATAATTGGTCGTCCGACAAAAGGACGGTGGGCCTGTAAATTCACCCTTGTCCGTTCGTCTGTTTGTCGGCCCTCACTTTTCTCAAAAACTACGCTTTGGAATTTTTTGAAATTTTGTACAAACATTAAACGTGATATGAGTAAAAAAAAAAAATAACAACGGATTTTTCGGGAAAACCCAGGTTGCTTCCCTAGGGGTGCCTTTCGGATTAAAATGGCTAAAATTGACACTTTTGTGCTTATTAAAAAATATTGATGCCTCGCATTTTTATAAAACTTTCTGAAAAGTTGCAACTAACTGATTTCTATATAATTTTGTGTCAATACTTTGTGATAACACTTGGGTGTGCCTCAGGAACTCTTTTAGGGCTAATAAAAACACTCCATTTTTGGGACTATTTTACCATATTTGTCCAAAAATTTCTGTGCATGTTTATTTAGCAGTTTTGCATGTGCTGAACTTAAATTTAAATATGTTAAGACCTTTGGGGCTTTTGAGGCTAAATGGGGGGGGGCAATGATGGACTTAGTCATTTGGGTTTTTTTTGTTTTTTGGGTTTTTTTTTTTTTTTTTGCCTGGTGCAGAACTCAAATTTACATATGTTAAGGCCTAAAACTGCACCGTTTGTTCATTTTCACCTGGATTTGACGTCCCATGGGGTTTTTTGGTTAAATGAAGGGAGGGGATAATGCCGAAGTTAGTCATTTTTTATTCCTCGTTCACTGTGCACTCACGGGGGACCATTCTTGCTTCACTTGTTTATTTTAAAGTTTGCTTAGTCCCCCTCGACCAATTTATAATACAAAGATATTTAGCTTATCATCTGAAAAAGCGTCAGCCAAGAGGATAGCTCACATGTTAATTGACAAATATAAGACTTGCCTACTTTACGGTTCAAATTTTATTACATTTTTTATATAAGTTTTTAAATCTGCAAAAAAAAAATATTTAAAATAAAAATGATTTTACTACACCTGGAAAACGAAATTGTAAAAATATAACGTTTTAATATTTGTAAATCACATTACATTATATATAGTGCTGTTCTATCCTATTTTGTGTATGGATGGACTCTTCCAAAGACTATAGATCATGTTACGACTATGTAGTGTGGGAGTCTTAGTAGTAGTCATTAGAGATAAGAATAGCCACAGAATCGAACGTAGACTTTTGTAGCATGCTATTTCCGTACTTCTGTAAATACACAGTTGTGATTATGCTGGTTTATGTAAAAGTTTATATATATATATATATATATATATATATATATATATATATATATATAGTAGAGATTTAGAAGGCTGTCACAATGCGAGGAGTGAAATATAGTCGTTGTTGGTAAGAGAAGACGAGAACAAGTGGCGATTTACAAATCAATAAGTACATACATATATTTTATATATACATATATTTATTCAGTTGTATTAGGTAAAATGTCTTACTTGTTATGTCTGCGACATATTCCATTATTAATTTCGGAAAAAATTCCCTTTTCAAATGGTAAGCGTAACAGATCGATTCGAAGCACGCTAGATGATGGAGCGAATATATATATATGTGTATATTGTTATAAAACAATATACACATTCCCAAACCAATAAAAGCAAACACACACACGCGCACACACACACATAAATACACACACACACACACACACACACACACACCCTACCCCACCCTAAAGGAAAAGAAAAAACACATTAGCAGAAAGAAATAGCGACTGACTGACTACAGCCAGGTCAAAATCTCCCTGGACAAACCAAAAAAAAAAAAAACAATAAAAATTCAGCATACCAATGTATAATAAACACTTACAAGCCTTCGCCCCTTGGAAAAACTTCAAACTAACGAAAATCGCCATTTTTACACATTTGAAAATAATTTCTGACGAGGACGCATCAGACTGTCTGAAACGTACGTAAACGATTTCAATGACTTAAAAACATTATTACAATGATCCAAACATAATTCTCAATGAAAAACCAAGACACGGAATAATAAAATAATGTTAAAAAATACACATTGTTGGTGACTACTCCCTTATTAAAATATATATATATATATATATATATGTATATATATATACTCTCATATAAACCAGCATACTCACAAATATATATATATATATATATATATATATATATATATATATATATATATATATATGTATATATATATATATATATATATATATATATATATATATATATAGTGCCACGCAAAAGTATTGGATACATCATATGTTTCTTTATAACTCTAATAAGGCTCCAAGACTTTACCTAAAATTTGGTCAGTATATTCTTATTACTATTCTAACTTATATTTGGGGCATTAATTACAAAATCAAAGTTTAGAAAGTTTATATTTAAGGAAAAATATAAATTAACACAAGCAAAAGTATTGGATACATTAAAAAATGCATTTTCTAAAATAATTTTAGATTAATAATGCAAGCGAGTTATTACTGCCCAAAGTCAACCAATTCATTTATAAAACGGACCAATCAGAGAGCTTTATATTAAAATAATTTTTATAAAATTCTTCCGGTTTGTGTTCATCTGCTTCAAAGTCAACCAGTTCATTTATAAAAATTCCTAAAAATAAAGGGTTTCAATAGATATTCGTCAAATGAATCATTGATAAGCACAAAGAAGGAAGGGGGTATCGAATAATATCAAGGAAACTTTATCTAACACTTAATACAGTTGGAAACGTAATTAGAAAGTTAAAACGTAATTAGAAAGTTTTAAAAAACTGATAAAGCTGTTGCAAATCTTCCAAAATGTGGTCGACGAACGAAATTAAACGAAAAGAATCAAGATTGGTAAGCGGAAAGATACAAAGAAACCCTTTTGTTACTCGTGGTGAAATTCAAACCGACATCAGAAAAGCTCGGATTAATGTGAGTAAGGATACAGTCGAGCTCTGAAGAAAAGTTTCATGTATCTAATATTTTGCGTTGCACTGTATAACTATATATATATATATATATATATATATATATATATATATATATATATATATAACTCAAATAACCTTGTAATGAGTGTTGTAACCACACATCCGATTTACGACTTCCCGTTGCGCATGTGTACAGAAACATAAACCCATAACAGCGTAAACAAATAAACACAAATTGCTACTTGTGCAGAATTTTACCTGCGGACTGAAATATTAGCGTTATTATTAAGAAACTATTATTTAACATGGGAAGGGTGGGGATGTTTTGCAACTATTTTGTATTACAACTATACTGTCGCAATTTTCTTACAAATAAATCAACTTTGACCCGTTGATAACAATAAGAGTATTTTACAACGGCGATTTACCCACGTTCTTCTTTTTTTTAATTTATTCTCCATTTTTTAATACACCTTTCTTAAAAACATTCATACATTTTCTTCTACACTACCAATATAAATAAATAACCCCGAAAATGTTGTTTTTTTACAAATAAATAATCAACACAATAAAACGTATTGTTTTACTGTTTACGTTTTCAGCGTCCCAATTGTGTTTTTTTTTTCGTGTTTAAATTATCCAAATAAACAATTGTTAATGCTTTCTGCTTTTTTTTTTACATCGTTCATTTCCACATTGTCTTAATTAGTTTTATTGACCTTATTATTAACATAAATTAAATATTTGACCCAATGGTTCATGAATGTTTGTTTAAAATAAATGAAAAAGTTACATTTTTATTTTCTATTTAAAAAGCCATTCTTAATATGGGGAGAGTGTTTTTAAGCATTCTGTACTTTCAACTAACAATTTCATTTAAAAAAGATATATCAAAATTTGAATTTAACTTGAAGTATTACGGTATCTGTTCAGTGCACATTTGCCTATAAGTATGGCAAATCACTTATAATTCAATGGATGTAAGTTTTTTTTTTTCAAAAATAAACAATTATAAACAGAACAACTCATAGAAATCTACCTATATTCTTTTTTCATTTTAATATACTTTCATAGAAATGTTTCTATCATGCCAGAAAACCTATTTTCTTTACGTCAGAAGTGTCACGCTCATACATTAATTCCATAGATAATCTAACATACTGACCCAACGGGTCACAAGTAGTCTAGAATATATTTTGAATCATACATACTGCTCTTAATGAATTCATATGTTTTATTAGATTTCTTAGGTGTTAGGATTCTAGGATATATAGGTTACATTTTTTTATTTTCCTGGGGAGTATAATTGATCTAATAGTAGTAGCTATTTCATTTCATATGGTTTATTATTATCTTCAAATTTCCTGATATATTTAGCTAAAAATGTTCCTATCTTTCTTATTGAAGTAAACTTTAGTTTTCAATTGGTATGCGGTTTCGTCTTAATTCTATTTCTGTATGAATTGACATCTATATGAAGTTAAGCATTTGTCTCCTATAGTATATTCATGTGCTTATCTATGGCTGCATTAACGGTTTGAGTCTTACTGCCATTATTAAGGACTTCAACTATTATACTCCTACTTATTTTTATGCTAACTTTTATTGGATTAATTATGATAGTTTTATAGTATTTTCATTAACATTATTCGCATTGTTTTAATCTAATTTCCAAGAAAAAGTATGTTCTTTTATTAGATAAAATTTCTTTGGAATGCCACTTAATATGGTATGACAAGTTAACAAATAATAAATTTCAGCGATTATTTTTCTACTTTTAATTAGAATTGTTTGCTCCATTTTTGCTGATTAAATGGATAAAAGTTAAAGATTTTGGGATAAGTGACCAATGGCTTAAGACGCAACACAAAGATGTAAATATTCAATTGAATATCGGTTAGATTGCTCTTAAAATAGTAAGTACTGATATGGCATTGTTCTTTATAAAATGCGACTAATAGTGTGGTCTAGCTTTGAATCAAAAATGCCATTCGCTTTATTGCAGATTAGGAAAAATATTAATATTTCACTAAATATACGTCACAGAAACATTTTAATTGTGTCATCAAAGGGCTGCTTTAAGATTAGTTGTTTCCCAAAGTTTTATTTTAATCTAGCGATATTCACGAAGTTATATCACATTTTATTTATTTTCAAGGCATTTATACTGTCCATCGCTTTATTGCAGATCTCTTACAATGCCCGAAAGGGGGCGATTGAAGGTTATTGAAAACAACGGATTGTTGCTGGATTTGCAGAAGGATTGTCCATCAAAGATGTAGCAACAAAGCTGGAAAGGAATCGAAGAACCTTGACTTTATTTAGTAACAACCCTAATACCAAATTCAGAAAGGATAAGGGCACGAAGAGAAACATTTCAGATCGTGATATTCGGAAAATTCATAAAGAAGTAAACCGAAACCCAAACAGCACCAGTGCTTCCATTTTTGCAAGAGCTGCAATCACTCCGAGATCCAAGCCTGCCCGATGCAATGTGTTGAATAAGATGACAAGGAACATGAAACCTCTTGCAAGAGTTTCATTGAGCAAACAACATAGAGGAAAACGAATGGTTTTTGCACAGAATTAAATGAAAATGGATTTACATGTCCTATTTACGGATAAGGCCCGTGCTACTCTTGACGGTCCTGATAGATGGGCCAAAGTTTGGAACCTGAACGGAAGTCTGGCCCTTTACAGAATTCATCGCCAGCAAGCAGGTAATCATTTGAGATAAGTTGGTTGGACCATTTCAATTGCCAGGGGGCATAAAGCTTACCATCAATTCGTACACGGCCTCTTTGGATAATCATTTGTCGCCATGGCTAGATGACCTACTATTGTCGCGTCGTTTTCAGATAATTTTATGCATGACTGCTAGGGTGAATACAGCCTTTCTTTGAATCTATGGGTTTTATTGACCTTATTGAACATTCCTGGTTAATATTTAAAAGACGGGTTTATGGGGGTGGAGAGCAATCTACTTCAAATGATGCCCTGTGGAAGAAAATAGTTGATGTCGTCAGACCCATAACACCTTTTCATATCAAACAATTGACTTTTGAGTGGTCAGAAGTTTGTTTAAAATTATTTTAAAAAATGATGGATATGTCGATAAATAATTCGCTTATTTGAGGCTTAGCACCTAGGTGTGCTTTTCTTTATTATTCTTTGACAGAAAATATCATAAAAATGTAAAGTTTTCTTGATTAAACATTGTATTTTTACCCTAAAACAATATTTTAAGAAACTTGCATTAAATCGATGAACAGTGGATATTCCTTGATAAAGAATAAAATGTCATAACTTCGTAAATATCGCATGAATTTTAATAAAATTTAGAGAAATAACTAACCTTAAAGCAGTGATATATATGGGCGTGGATCGCAATAAAGGCTCTGGAACTTCCAGGGTCTGGCCTGGTAGGTGTTCGGGGCACCACAACTTGGACCCGGTCATGTTTGCGTCATTTGAGCCAGAGATATATTAAGTAATGGCAGTGCTCGAAAACCAGTTGCTGCCATTATATATATATATATATATATATATATATATATAATGGCAGCTGCCATTATATATATATATATATATATATATATATATATATATATATATATATATATAATGGCAGCAACTGGTTTTCGAGCACTGCCATTACTTAATATATATATATATATATATATATATATATATATATATATATATATATATATATAGCGCTTTAAAAAATACACGGAAACCCCTCAGGGGCTCCTTTCGCCAACAAACTCATCGGGAGTTAATCGTTGGTTAACACAGAAATAAAAATAAAAGAATTATCACGAAAGAGGAAATACTCAGGGATATATGAATAAAAAAATAATGGGAATTCGTGTGAAATAATATATATATAATTTAATTGAGAAATTTTTGAAAACTTTGAAGTGTCGAACACAATGAGAAAATTATTGTTTATTGCTTTTTTTTTGTAAGTCCTATATTTCGCTAATACATAGCCTCATCAGGGTCGAAAGTCCGGTTCGTGAATTTTTTTTCTTTTTCTTCATTTTGGTGTTATGGCGAAGAGATGAGAATTTACGTGTTAGTCCGGTGGTTTCAAGTGTGTAGTGCTCCAGTTTCGAGCGGGATTTGAAGTAAAAGATGGTCACACTTTTTGAAGACACTTTTTATAAGTAAAATTTAATGGAGAAATTTTTGAAAACTTTGAAGTGTCGAACACAATGATAACATCATTGTTTATTGCTTTTTTTTTTTGTAAGTCCTATATTTCGCTACTTCAAAGTTTTTTTGTAAGTCCTATATTTCGACACTTCTAAGTTTTCAAAAATTTCTCGATTAAATTTTACTTTTAAAAAGTGTCTTCAAAAAGTGTGACCATCTTTTACTTATATATATATATATATATATATATATATATATATATATATATATATATATAATATATGTACAGATGGAGCTCCACGACACTTCCGGAAACCAGAATTACGCCAAAAGAGGCTCATGCTGACGGTTTGGTGGTCTGCGACCTGTCTCATCGATGACAGTGATTTGAAGGCAAGCGAAACAATTACGGCGGAGAAGTACTGTCAACAAATGAATGAAATGCATCAGAAACTTCGAAACAACACCCAGCATTAGTCAACAGAAAAGACCCAATTCTTCTCTACGACAATACCCGATCGCACGCTGCAAAACCGACCCAACAGAAGTTGAACGAATTAGGCTACGAAACTCTGCCTCTTCCGCCATACTCCCCAGACCTCTCACTTTCCGACTACTAATTTTTCAAGCATCTCGGCAATTTTCTCCGTAAGAATGCTTCAAAAACCTAAGTAATATCAAAAACGCCTTCAGCGACTTCATCACCACCAGAATAAATTTGTTTTGCGTTGGCAAAAGTGTGTTCATTCTGATGATGTTTATTACGATCAAAAAATTTTTGTTTGAACTGAGATACGTTCATCTGATTTTAAAAGTTATAAACCGCACGAACTTTCTTGTGTATTTGTGGGTAAAGAAATGTTAGCCGTTTTATAACTTCGCCAGTTTACTAGAGGCGTTCTCTGCAAGTCGGGAAGTGATAAGTAGAAACACGAAAAAGAATACATAGAAAACACAAAGAAAGATGTATTTCAGATATATTTCCTCGAAAAGTAAAATACGAGCTAGACTTCTTATTGTTTAAACGAGGATGTATGGTGCTATCTATGTAAACATAAAATGAGAAATAATCTGTTGGCAAATATATATATATATATCATTCAAACGCGATATTGCTTGAATATATAGTTAAGTAGCAGTTTTAGTAATTTAGAACTGCTTAAAAGCTTCACGGCTCACTCATTTTTCGACTAAATTTCAAACAATTATTACACCTTTATAGATCACCTTCTCGGCTATATTGTGAAAAGAATTTCAATTTTCGTTCAGTAAAACAGAAGTTATGATGAATTTTCTGAAAAAATATGTAAGGAGGTGAGCGACCCATTTTATGACTGATTTCTATAGCAACCACGTCGCTTCAACGACTACTGTTGCTACTAATTCACTGCTGTCGCCAAAAAAGAAGTAACACGTGAAAAAGAGAAGGAAAGCATGAAAGGGAGATAATTAGAGGGATTTTATTGAAAACAAACGAGTTCTGTAGATTGTTAGTGCATATGTGAACGTTATGTTTATGGGAGAAAAAATAAGAATAAAATTAAACAAAGAACAAGCCAATTTACTTGAAGTCTGGAAAAATCATGGATTACAATAGAAAAATGCTAGCATAAAAAGTAATATGGTTAAGCTAAAACATGGAAAAGTAAAGTACTAGTTGTTAAAACTGGGGAAAAAAGGACAAAACATTCTAGTAAAAACCATAATAAAATTATAACTTAAAATATTGTAGCATTAAGAATTTTTTTAATTCATTTATAACATTATATAATCCATTCTTAATGCTGCAATATTTTAAGTTATAAATTTATTATATTTTTTCTAGAATATCTTGTTCTTTTCTTTTCTAGTTTTAAGACGTAGTCATTTAGTGGTCCATGTTTAAGTTTAACCATATTACTTTTCATGCTGGCATTTTTCTATTGTAATATATATATATATATATATATATATATATATATATATATATATATATATAAAGTTAACGTGTCTGTGTGTGTCTGTGTGTCTGTGTCTGTGTACATTTCCCTACGCAATAACTCTGTCAATTTTTAGTCTACAGACTCGAAATTTGATATACAGCGTACTGAGATTTGGGAAAATCGATGTGATCGGTTTGGGGCCAGAAATTTGGCGATTAAGGGGTCAAAGTGCAACGATTTGACTTTTGAGAACTCTACCAAACTCCTCCGAAAATTTTGGGTCTACGCACTTGAAATTTTAGATATAGGTTCCTTGGACATGGATCTAACTTAATAACTTGATTTGAGCCCAAAGCAATACATTTTAAGGGGTCATAATAGGGGTCAAAGTTTTTAAAAAATTGACCTCTCCGGTCTCTTCCAAATTACTCAGACAATTTCTGGGCTAAATATTTGAAATTTTACATAAAGGGTATTCAGAGATAGGGCAAGCTTTTTCATCAGTTTGGGTCGATAATTTAAGTTACCAATATATAAATGTATGTATGTATGTATGTATGTATGTATGTATGTATGTATGTATGTTTGCATGTCTGGCTTAAACTTTCAATAGAGCCGACGGATTTTACCAAGATCAGCATCGTTTTAAAGTTCGACCGTTCATACGACAAATATCGAAAATTTGGCTAAAAACATTAATATCTTCCCCTTCAAATAGGCACTTTTCTACAGGGAGGGGTCACTTTTTTCGCCGATATTTTTTAAAGTTATCCTCTCCTTAAGATTTTCTAGCCTTAATTTTAAAAAAATGTCGCTTCCGGTTTGTGCGGTGGTCGTAACAGCATAAACGTTAGGTTTTACCCTGTTCTTTTCCTCCTTTGCGGTACGGGTTCGAGCCTGCCTTCCTACTACCACTTTCTTATTTTTTTGCTCAACATGCACATCCAAACACCCGGGCGACGCCGGGCAGAAAATCTAGTATATATATATATATATATATATATATATATATATATATATATATATATATATATATATATATATATATAAACAGAGAGAAATATAAAGAGAGACATATATATATATATATATATATATATATATATATATATATATATATATATATACTAGCAAAAGTGTGACGCTGTTCTATTTCAGAAAAACGGAAAAAGACGTTGGAAATTCAAAAAAGAGAGGGAAATTTTAGTGACGTCATATAGTCGTTAATGTAATTTTAACAGATATGAACGCAGTTTATATTCTTACCGGAAAGAAATATATCTCTTGAAATTCAAATATAGGTTTGTAAAAGAAAGGAAATGAGTGTTATGTAATTTATTGATTGAGATTATATGTATTAATTATTATAGGGGGTGTTTGAATGGTGTGAGAGGGTTAACCTGTGTACAGTTAAATTATGTTCTTTTATTAAAAGTTTACTTATTAATGGCGCTATGTTTGAGAAACCTGCATGCTGTTTAATTGTGCTTGAATTTGCGATAAGCGCAGATTCAAGAAGTCTATGTTATAGTAAGTTAATAAATATATATGGCCATTAAGCTACACTGAATATTCCGCGTTTCATCCACTCTAGGATTCTTCAGGCTTATGCGAGAATTTTGTGGTTGTCTCGCGTTTTTATATACGCACATTCTATACAGTTTTTAATTAGCAAATCAGCTTCCTAGTATCCACCGCGCCCTTCCTAATCAGCCAATGAGCAGGAACTTACAGGACAAAGGCCCATTTAACCTCCGGTTGATCGGTTCCTTTGTGTGTGCCATTTGGCGTAGATATCTAGTGTCTTGATATGTTTTAAATCTAGGTTAAGTTTTTTTATATGTTAGTTTATATATATATGCATATATATATGTATATATATATATATATATATATATAGCCAGTAGAGTTTAGTTTCCTAGAAGTACATCCAATGAAACAACATGTGTCTACCAAAATAGTGCTCAATGAGTGAACAGAGCAGGTATATTAATTTTATTTATACAAACATTAATGGCTACATATGTGCATACATGTTTCTGTAATCACCCACGTTGGGGGATTACGTCTTCAGGCCAAGAATTACCGTCGAAAGTGATATTTCCACCAAATACATTTTCCTATTTTGTTTATCAAGTTAGAATGCAACCTGGGTGGGAGTCATAAAAAACGGTAAATATCACTTTCGACGGTAATTTTTGGCCTGAAGACGTAATCCCCCAACGTGGGTGATTACAGAAACATGTATGCACATATGTAGCCATTAATGTTTGTATAAATAAAATGTATATATATATATATATATATATATATATATATATATATATATATATATATATATATATACTAGCAAAAGTACCCGTCGTTGACTGGGTTCAAAAACAGCTTACAGAAAATGGACTCTGATTTATGAAAGTATTATAGGTTATGAAAAAGAAGGGTTGTAAAGAGATAACTTCGAATTTGGGGATAGCAAAACCAAAGCAAAATATGATGAAAGTAAAATATAAATAGATAAACCCCATAATTTATTATACCATACCTGTTCACACTGAAACACTTATCCCAATATTCTGTGGATTTATATTAAAAAACCTTGTTAAACTTTGTGACATATTTCCATTCTATAGAGGTCAGGTGCGAACGAACACCCAATAAGTTTATTATACCATATTTCTTCAAACTGAAACATAATTATCAAAGTATACTTACGCAGATAGATATGAAAAGTCTTTATTAAAGTTTGTGTCTATTTCCATTCTATGGAGGCCAGGCGTGAACACAGACCCCACAATTCTATTATACCATCCCTATTTAAGTAAAAACATACTTATCAAAGTATTCTTATGTATATCTATATCAGAAACACTTGTAAACGTTTTTTTTTTATTTTTAATTTTTTTATTTCCATATTTTGTGAACCAGGCGCGAACGGAGACCCCACAATTTTAATGAACCACCGTTCTGCCAGATCAAACATACCCTTTCCTGTGTCTCGATACATCTATCATTATATGTAATCAGTTTTTTTAAAATAGTCAACCATATAGTAGCCTATTCGTGACCAGACACACACACTCACAGACATTCAGCTTTATATTATATATATATGTGTGTGTGTGTGTGTGTGTGTGTGTGTGTGATAGTTTATGTATATGCATGTTTTTTATTTAATTTTTTGTTCATTTTCTATTGTTTTTGTGAGTTTTAAAATTATTTTGTCTCTCTATCCTAGAGTAAATGTTATGCTGTGAATACAGTTGTTCGCGATTTCTTTCCTACAGTTTAATAGATGTTGGGGTTCTTTAAAGTATAGGATAGCAAATTTTTCATGAAGGCATAATCTACATGGATCGTCTAGGTCTCTACATGTGTTTTCTTGTCTTTCTATTTTCCATTCGACTACCGGCGAACCTCCGCTTTCCTTGGGTTTCCAGTATTTTTTTTTTTTTTTTTTTTTGCAAGCGTTGGTTTCATACGGTGTTTTTTATTATTGAATAATAATGTTTTGAAATCTGAGGAAGTCATACATACTTAATATTTCTAGTTAATCGGGTTTTCTTTTGCAAATATTGTGGCCTGGTAAACTACGCTTTTGGTTATATATTTATTTTGAAGTGTGCAGAGTGTGCGGTATTAACAGTTGCATTTATCTTGTTCGTTATTAGTATTTTATTTTTATTTCTAGTATGGTTGTTGTTGTCCGCAGTTGGCAGTTGGTTTATTATTATTATTATTATTATTATTATTATTATTATTATTATTATTATTATTATTATTTCTACTAGTTACATATATGTCTTTTTTTGTTAGTTTTATTTTTGTCATGGTGTCCACTTTTTTTATTGATTATTTTGTTATTGTTTTCATTGCTTTTATTTAATATTTTGCTATTATATGCTTTAATTATCATCTCTAAATTGTAACAGCAGCTGTAGGATAACTTTAGGGTATTTTTATTGAAAATTTTGTGTAAGGGGTTGGTTGCGGAAAAGTGCATTTCGATAAGATCTAGAAATTTCTTGCCAAGTTTTGTTTTTAACATTTGATTGTATGGCACCGTATACCAGATTATATTTCTTTTTCTTCTATTTTTAATTTTATTATAGTTATTGGTGTTTTCTTGCTTATATTTGATATCAATATTTTTGTATTTACAATTTTTAGAGCTGTTTCATAGATATTCGTTGACGTGTTGAATACATTTTCCTCGCTTGAGTTATTGCTGAGTTTACTTACGATCAAGTTACGAATTTGTTTTATAATTGATGGTGGATGATTGGACTTAGGGTTTACGTATATTGGAGTAGCGTGATCTTTTAGCAGGGTTCATATGTGTTTTTATCTAAATTTAATGCGACGCCCAGGAAGTTTGTTACTTTTATTTTAGCTAATACGTCTACTTTTAGGCCTAATTTGTTCATTTCCTTGTGTATGATTTTCTTAGTTTTCTCCCTTGACTTTGTGTGAGTCTTTTATTATAGCTAGTCCATCATCTCTATATAGGCCGATATCCGTAGTATCAAATATGCTTGTGATGGTGTATAGAATGAATAATCCCACAACATCTGATGCCTCTGCAGAATCCAGGGCACCCAGCGCCAAATCAAACGAATTTGTCATTTTAGTTTTTATCCATTGGTTATTGTTATTTATAATAACTGATTTTCTACATTGTTTAATGACGTTGATTTCTTCCGAGGATATATCAGTGTATCCCTCGGCAAATTCTAGGGCAATGATGAAAAGTTCTTCGGATATAGAGGGATAGAAGTCTATGATGTCGAACTGTATAAACGTGCATTTATTTTTGTTTTCTATATTTTTAAACCAAGTGATTACTTCGGCGGTATTAGCCCACTGGTTTTATTCTAGGGCTTGTTTGATTTCTTTGTTTACTCTAGAAAGTGTTGCTTTGCTAATTCTACCTATTTCTGGTTTAGTTGGATTTATCAAGCGGGTGCTGGGATTATTATTGAAGTCACATTTGTGGTCTTTGAGCAGATTGTATGCCTCTCTATGTTTCAATTTGCCATCTTTATCGCTAATTTTTAATTTATAGGTAATTTGTTTACTTTCAGTATTATTATATCTATGTAGTCGCATTCGTTTATATCCAGTTTTTTGTAGTTTTTTGCAATGTTTTCTGCGATTAGTTTGTTATATTCTTGTTCGTCTATTTTATAAAAGTTTCTAGTTTTATCTGCTTTTACAAATATTTTATTAGAGTTGTTTATGTTTCTAACGATTTTGTGTAGTTTCCGTTGGAAATTGTTTGGTTGATTGTGGAATTCTAAGTTTTTAATTATGTTTAAAAGATCATTTTCAAAGTTTATCAAAAGGTCTACTGCTTTCGGATATTTTTAGGGTTTTAAAACCATAGGATTCTATTTTGTTTACGTTTTCATTTTTAAGACAGAAATTTGCTCGCCATCGCATTCGGCGTATTAGTTCATCTGTTTTTTTTTATTACTTTAATAATATAGCTAGGCTTGCTAGGTGTGGGGATGTTTTTAGCGATGTTTCGAAATTACCCCTTTCCATATCTATTTTTGGTGTGGTGAAATAAATTCTTTTGCAAGTACTCAACTGTTACAGGAGCTAAGTATAACTACTTCATTTGCTCACATAAAATGAATATACGAAAGTTAAATTTATGCCTAAACTAAGTATTTACTTCAACAGTTCTCTATACGTAGGTAGAGCTAGTTACTACCCTGAACCCCTTACACAGAATTTTCAATAAAATACCCTAAAGCTATCATTATTTTCAATAAAATACCCTAAAATTATCCTAAAATCCTAAAATTTTAAAGTGATACAAAATTTTCAATAAAAATATCCTAAAGGTATTCTACAACTGCTGCGAAAATTTAAAGATGATAATTAAAGCACATAATAACAAAATATTAAATAAAAGCAATGAAAACAACAATATAATGAACAATAAAAAGTGGACACCATGACAAAAATAAAATTAACACAAAAGACAAATATGTAACTAGTAGAAATAATAATAATAATAATAATAATAATAATAATAATGATAATAATGATAATAATAATAATAACCTAGACGATCTATGTAGATTATGCCTTCATGAAAAATTTGCTATCCTATACTTTAAAGAACCCCAACATCTATTAAACTGTAGGAGAGAAATCGCAAACAACTGTGTTCACATGAAAAAATTACTCTAGGATAAAAATACAAAATAATTTTAAAACTAATAAAAACAATAGAATATAAACAAATAACAAAAATAAATAAATGAACATGCATATACATAAACTACCACACACACACACACATACATACATATATATATATATATATAAATTAACATATAAAAAATTAACCTAGATTTAAAACACGTCAAGACACTAGATATCTACGCTTAATAGCACACACAAAGGAACCGATCAACCGGAGGTAAAATAGGCCTTTGTCCTGTAAGTGCCTGCTCATTGTCTTATTAGAAAGGGCGCGGTGGAGACTAGGAAGCTGATTGGCTAACTAAAAACTCAATATAAGGTGCGTATATAAAAACGCGAGACAACCACAAAATTCTCGCATAAGCCTGAAGAGTCCTAGAGTGGATGAAACGCGGAATATTCAGTATAGCTTAAATGCCATATATATTTTATAACTTACTAACTAGCTCTACCTAAGTATTGAGCACTGTGGAAGTAAATACTTAAAGTTTACGCATAAATTTATACCATAGGATTCTTTTTTTACGTTTTCATTTTTAAGGCAAAAATTTGCTCGCCATCGCATTCGGCGTATTAGTTCATCTGTTTTTTTAATTACTTTAATAATATAGCCATCATCATCATCATATTATTATTATTATTATTATTATTATTATTATTATTGTTGTTGTTGCTGTTGTTATTATTATTATTATTATTAATGTTATTATTATTATTATTATTGTTGTTATTATTATTATCATTATTCTTATTCTTATTATTATTATTATTATTATTATTATTATCATTATTATTATTATTATTATTATTATTATTATTATTATTATTGGTCCACCGGGCAAATTATTTCTTGCAATATATGATATTGAATAGAGGACTAGTTCTATAATAATACACTCGCAATCTGTATAACATAAAATACACACACACACACACACACACACACACAAACACATATATATATATATATATATATATATATATATATATATATATATATATTTATATATATATATATATATACTTTTTTTTCGGAATAGTTTTTTTATTTAACAATCAGTGGTTATGTAAACGTGAGATTGTTGGTTTACAAAATATTACTGGCAGTAATATTCTATAAGTTATCCCATCTAAACAAGAATTGCTCGATATGCAAGATAGAGCAAATAAATTAAATTGTAATTCAATGAATTTCAAAAAACTCTCATTGAAATGAAATGAATTGGTTGAGTTTCATATCAAAGAATTTTTATTATTCTAAGCAAGACAAAGAATGTTTTAGAAAGTTTATCTCCTTAACCTATAGGGTTTCGATGTCTACCATCTCATCAGAGGAGTGAAAATATTAGCAAATAGTTATAAAGGTATGCACCCTATTTGCTAAAGTCAGTGAGACATGGAAAGTCAAAGTGAAAATAATACATTTATCAGAAGTCCTGTAGCAGGAGTATTATATATATATATATATATATATATATATATATATATATATATATATATATATATATATAAGAATTACAGTTAGGTTTACCAAAATGATCCAAGATGGCAGAACTAAAGTAAATGATAAATATTAAAGAATTAATATTTATAAAGTAATCTCAACCAGATGTAAAAGCTCGATAAAACCAAATAGGAGATAGAGCTTATAATAAGAACAAGTAGTTAATAAAACATGTTAAAAAACATTTTGAAAAAGAGTTAAAAACATATTTAATTTTAAAAAGGAAACACTAAATAAATGGATAGTCCTTAATCCGCGGAGTTTCGAAGAAATACTTTCCTTCTCATCAGAGTGTAGGATTTAGCAAAATGCGGGATCGGATTTAACTTGCAAAATATTAAATGAAACTATAAGTAAGTAATAGATCTTACTTGATAACAAAAAGTGAAGTAGAGCGAATAGGGTGAATAAAAAAGTGATTTCACGTGAATAGATAGTCTGGTGAAGGGTAAAATTGTCAATGACGGTAAAATCCAAAGATGCAGGTTAGTTACATTTCCATTCGCATAAGTAAAATCCAAGGGAACCGCGTAATTGGAAGATGATCCAAAGTAATCCAAAAGGCAGAAATCCTTGACTATCCATTCACGTTAAATCACGGCTGGCTGTTAGGTTTTTGCTGGAACTTTGTCGAGGATATGAAACGGTCTATACCTACAATTAACCATTCCGTCATATCTGATACTATAGAGAGCACATCCTTTTTAAACATGGAATGCAGAGGTAGATGACGAAAGCTATCTCAGTAAGCCATAGTGTATCGATATACTGTACGATGGAGAGGTACGTCTGAGGACTTATTATATTTCGTTTTTATCTTAACTGATACAACCAAGTGGTCGGAAGATCCAAGTGGAGACAGCACAGAAGAAGAACATAGCTCAGGGCAAGTTGTGATAAAAAGGTCTAGGATATTAGCATACTGGCCGTTAGTGTGAGAGACACGAGTGGGTTCATGAACAATCTGAGTGAGGTCATCAGCAATGGAGAAACCGTGACAGACCCTCCCCTCGTCATCGGTTTTGTTAGAGTGGGTTAACCATTCCATATTGTGGACATTGAAGTCTCCACAGACGTGAATGTTTGCTGAGGGGTATGCAGACAGGACGTGGTCAATTTTCTCAGATATTCTATAAAGATAGTAACCCCACTGTTGTGGGGACGATAGAGTGCAAATATGAACGCGGTAGTGTGAGCAAATGCAACCCTGAAGCACATATAGGGTAATTTAGGATTTTCTGTGGAGATGTCCTGCGACATGGGAAGTCTTCTTTAATATAGGTACATACTCCATGCCCATGGCCATCTTAGGGGTCAGATTTAGGGGTGAAGTTAGAGTATCTTTTAATTATGCACTCATAAAGCTTACTCTCTGTCTGTGCCTAAATCCAAACGCAGATTGCATGAACAAAGCTTCTTTCCTAGAACTCCCAATCTTTGGAACACTGTTTCGCTGGCCTGCTTTCCGAGTGAATACAAGATTGTAGTCTTCAAATTCAATGTAAAAAGTTCTTGGTAAGTGGTGACTCTCAAATAAAAATATATGTATATGTGTTGTTGATGAAAAAATGAATACACGCTGTAATAACTAGAAAAGTCCTATTCGTGTGCTGTGAAACTGATGAAGCCAAAGTTTGTGAAAATTATAATTTGATGAACATATATATATGCTAACACCGGGGCTGAAACAATTGTACACAATGTTGTTATCAATAAAACAAAAACACCCCGAGAATGAATAATGTGGTATTTTTAAAGATTATATATATAGAGAGAGAGAGAAAGAGAGAGAGAGAGAGAGAGAGAGAGAGAGAAAGAGAGACAGACAGACAGACAGACAGACAGAAGCGGTGTTTTTACTTAACTCGAGATATGTCGACACCCCACTGGCATTTGTTAATTCCACTTTAGTTGGCATAAAAGATTATATCGCTTTCAAGTTAGTCGAGCAATAATATCCAAATTTTGTTGAGGCGAACACTTCCAGATTTTTCTTTAACTAACGTATTATTATATGTCTTTTAAAATGGTTTGGTGCGAGAATTATTATACTCTATCCCTATAACTGCTTATTCTTGTTTAACGTTTTATATCTCTTCTCTGGATTCGACCTTTCCTTCAAGTGGGGAATGGGTGTAAACAGCATGTGTACAAGAGGAGTTAAAGTCGAGTTAATATTGCCAAGTTGTAATTTCTTTCAATATTGACCTCTTAGTAACTACTTCAACCGCGTAAAAAACCATAAAAACGGTTTATAAAAGATACAATCATTTGAGACGACTCGTGCCACTCTGCGATTTTTTTCGCCTCGGATGAGATACAGTTTGAAAAAAATGGAAGCATACAGACAGACAGGTATAGTGAGTTTTATAAATGAGATTATATCGAATATGAGTTGTTTCCCTAAGGCGTTTTTCCTATATAATTCAATAACACAAAATGCATCGTAAGTATATACCTTAGTTCTAGTATTGTGATCTTGTAATTGTTCTAATTAGATAAACTGATCATTTTTTTAAGATTATTAATATATACAATATGACCATTGGAAGAATATAACTCATATAATAACAATGGAACTAATAGTTACGTTGGACATACGACCACGACATTATCACGCGGCCTCACCGGCCATAATGTTGTGTGACGTAATTCCCCATTGGGGAGCTTTAGAACAACGCTGAGATAGCTAATCATTCCCTGGTGACGCTAGATAACCCAAGGATTTAAAATAGAGAATATAAATATATACCCCATCCACATACCTATATGACTGTTGCGCGAAAATTAGTCAGAAAGAAGAGAGTTTCTCGAGAGCTTGCTTGTTGATTTCGGGGAGAGCAGACCGTATAGAGACGTGACCCCTCTAATTCCTCATCCACTCGTCTGACGCTGCCTGTGAAGAGATTTGAGACTTTGAAAAACTTATCAAGAACTGAATGATATTTGTAAAAACATTTGTACATAAGTTTGTGAAAATTAACTATGTAGACTAGAGTACACGAGTTTGTTTTTCTTCCTGCCTGTGGCTTCGATATTCGCTTTCAGCATACAGGATTCTATGCAACAACCCTCAGAGAAGACTAGACGACACGAGCCGAGATTTCCAAATAAATAAGGGTCCTAACCAGCTTCATCAGGAGGGGTGTTATAGTTCGGTGGCCGCGACAAGGATATCGATCCGAAAAAAGGGTGAGACTTAATATTTCTCATTTTTTTCTTACCACGGAAGAAAGAGACAGACAGTCAGGTGCAATTGAAAACAAAAGGAAGGACAAACAGAGCTGAAAAATATAGAAAAAAAAAACGCCTGGAAAAAGACTTTAAGTCAGAAAAAGAATTCGAACGTGTGAAAAGGACATTTAAAAAAAAACTTTAAACAGAGGAAACGCCCGTTTGAAAAAGAAAAAACAACTTTAAAAAAACGTTTGAACATTTTGAGAAAAGAGGGAAAACATAGGGAGAGAAAAAGAGACACTTTTTAACAGATTCAGCAAGTGCGCGCCGCGAAGCGACGAGAAAGAGGAAAGAGAGAAAGAGAGAAAGAGAAGGACAACACAGTCGAGGTAAGCGAACCTTTATTTCTTGCAATCGGCCTAGAGAGAGAGTAAGAAAGATTATATCGAGATAGAGAGAGAGCGTGGTTTTGCTGTCGCTTTGAAATTAACAATTCGTCGTGCGTGCTTCCAATCCATAGCAGTGGTATCAGCGAATTAATGGAAGAGAGGGGATGATTGTTGCAGATACAAACGGAAGTTGTTTTTTAAAAACGGACCAATCGCTGTTACGTGGACGTTTTCTTTCTGGGATTGAATTATATATATATATATTTGTGTGTTGAATTAAAAGGTTTGAGAGAGAAGAAAGATAAAGTTTTATTGTTTTTTTGTAATGCTAAAACAATCGATTGTAATCCAATTGACGCTTAAATGAATCTTATATATTTTTCTCTTTATTGAATTAAAAGCTTGAAGGAAGGGAAAGAGAAGGCGGAAAAGTGTTTATTGCTTTTGCTTGAGTTTTTTTGTGATTGCCTAATTGTTTTTTATTAGTATTCTTTTGTTGGTTATATTGAGTTAAACTCTGAAGAGGATTTTCTTATTTTGTTGTTGTTTAAACGATCATTTGGGCGTAGAGAAGTAATCAATATTGATGAGATAGATGGCTGAATTGTGAGAATGTCGACTGATGCCGTCAAGAGCGAATCGCTCCTGCGAAAGGGAGAGGTTGACACCGACCAGAATATACGGGAGGCGGAAGCCCTGGTTGAGTTACTTATGGGGCATGGCCAATCAGAAAATTTTACCAGGGGACGGCGGGACGCGGCGGAAATTTCTCTAGCTCTGTTCGGGAGATTGGAATCTCCCGGATTTAGAGGAGATCCGGGCGAACTGGATAATTAGATACATTCTATTTTGAAAAAAAAAACAGTTTATGATCTAACGGACAGGGAGGTGATCTCGCTGGCATGTTAACACACGTCGGGATCAGCCTCGAGGTTTATTTGCCAACAGATAACTGATAATCATCAGTTGAAATGGGAGCAATTACGAGCAGCTTTAGAAGTGGAGTATTCCAGAGAGAGGAGTCCCCTTGATGCAATGAGAAAAATCCGGAGAAAGCATAGCTGACCTCGGCGACCGTATATCTGGTTTGGCTGGAAGGGCTTTTCCGGGTGAGAAGCTGAGAGAAACAGAAACACTGCAGGCGTTATTGGCTGCTATATTGGAAGAGGCTTTAAGGGATAGAGATGTCCGAGTCGATGTCATTAAGGATGACCCGGCCGGACTGCAGGAAGCAGTTGAATTGGCCCGGAGTAAGGAGCAAGTATGGGCACGAATTCGTTGCCCCCGGTTACAAGAAAATGATGCGAGGAGATGTAGTCCTAATCGAAAGTATCGACCGAGGTGGGTCAAGAAGACTCCTCTTCGGGGAGGAGAGGGCTCCAACGAATATCAGAGAAGGAGGGAATGCCAGGGAGCCCCTATGCCCCCTCAGAGAGGGAGAAGATTGGTCCATTTTACTTATAGATGGAAAGGAAAGAGGGTAGAGAGTGACCCGATGTGTGAGAGACGGGGTCGTTATAACCATATGGCTGGTCGATGGACGGAGGCGACGGACCGTAGGTTGGGAAGAAGAAAAGATAAAGGTAGACCACCCCCTATCCAACCAAACAAAAGAATAGCAGGTCAGGCGTTCAGAGTGGAGATCGCCTCCCGCTTGCCCAGGAGCGGCTTAGGAAAGAGACCAACAGGGTTGCGACCTGATGACCCTTACAGACCAGGAAGCCAAGTCAGCTGAGGGGCGAGGGGACGCCTGAGATGCTGGACCTGTGGCCAGTTCGGTCATATTGCGCGAGGCTGCCCGAAGAGGAAATGTTGGCATTGTCGGGAACCAGGCCATACATGGAGAGTGCTTTCGAAAAAGGGGAGACTCCTTGATACAGAAGCGGAGCGAAAAGCCGCTGCCTATGGTTAACTCAGGAGAAAGAAAAAGGTTAAGGCGGGTGGAAGCTCGCTGTATCTTGAAGGAGTGTCGAGAGCTTAGATGCCAGATTGATACGGGCGCCTCTGTAACACTGATTAGGTCCAGTACTTATCGGAAGATGGCAGGCAGAGGACGTTTATATACGGTTGACCTGGAATTGACACAGGCTGACCAGGACCAACTACGCTTGGAAGAACTGACCAGGCTCCCCTATGAAGTAGAGGGGATAAGGGGGCAATTACAGGCTTATGTGGTGCCCGATTTATGTGAGGAATTAATATTGGGATATGATTGGCTAGAAAAAATGGGAGCAGCGGTCACCTTTGCTCCACCGACCCGTAAAGAACCTTCCGGTGGTGACCTCAGAGGATAGAGAAATTCCTCCCCGAAAAATAGTGTCCACGACAGGAGATATCCAGGGACGAAGGAAGGGGAGTCCTGATGGATACCAGGTGACCTCCCTAGAAGTAGAGGGAGACGGGAATGTTGAAGTGGCGATTAGTGATGCTATAGTGAGTGGATCTGAGAGCTTCCCGGTGCTGTTAACAAATAATTCATGTAAGACGGTACGGGTTAAACTCGGAACCCAGGTGGGGACAGCCTGCCCTGTTAAGAGAATTACAAAGGATAGGTGCCTGGAGTAGAGAGGAGACAAGGAATTGACGTGAATCATCCAGAATAAAGACAGAGGAAGTGATATCACCGCCTGAGTACCAAAGGGAGGTAATAAGACTGCTAGAGCGCAATCGAGAGACAAACGATCGGGAATTGGGATGTACAGATGCAGTAACGATGAAGATTGATACAGGAGATCACTCACCTGTGAGATTGAAACCCTACCGAACCCCGATTCATAAAAGAAAAACTGTAGAGGAAGCGGTGTCTGGGATGTTGGAGGCGGCAATAATTGAACACTCCACCTCGCCGTGGAGTTTCCCCGTGGTGATCGTGGAGAAGAAAGACGAGGGACACAGATTTTGTGTGAATTTCCGGAAGCTGAATGCCATTACCAAACCCTTAGCGGTGCCTTTGCCCCTAATAGATGACATACTGGCTTTGTTGGGTAAAGCGAGATGATTTACCACCCTGGACTTGAGATCAGGTTATTGGCAGGTAGCCCTCGATGGGGAGGATCAAGAGAAAGCGGCGTTTGCATGTCATGCAGGACTGTTTAATTTTAGAGTTATGCCGTTTGGCCTCTCTAATGCGCCAGGGATCTTTTCACAATTGATGTCGATAGTTTTACGGGGGTTGGAGGGGTTTGCAGTGGCATACTTGAATGATATTTCAATCTTCTCACGAACGCCTGAGGAACACTTTGCACATTTGACGGAAGTATCTGAGAGGTTGCACCAATACCAACTTAAAATAAAGTTAACCAAATGTCAGTTTCTTAAGAAGGAAACCAAGTATTTGGGGTTTGTGGTTGATGAGGTTGGAATAAGACCGGACATAGACAAGGTGGATGTTATAAGAAAACTGTGCGCCAAGTGCGAGGGTTCATTGGAATGATCGGCTATTATCGCCGATTTATACCTGCATTTAGCCGACTGGCCGCTCCCATAATAGCGTTAACAAAAAAGCACGCCCGTTATAAATGGACCCCAGAATGTCAGAGGGCTTTTTGACGCCCTGAAGGTGCAGTTGATTGCTATACCGTTGTTGGTGTATCCGGATCTAAGTAAGCCGATAGTTCTGTATACAGACGCGAGTGATACGTGTATAGGGGTGGTGCTGACATAACCGTGCCCTGAGAAGGAACGCTTCGTGACTGACATACCAGAGGAAATTCCGATATATTTCCTGTCACATAAGTTATCCGAACCCCAACAGAGATGGCCAGTGATTAAGAAAGAAGCTTTCGCCATTGTATATGCGGTACAAAAGCTAAATTATTATTTGAGTGGGGTTGAATTTGTGGTAAAAACTAACCACAAACCGTTGAAATATTTATTTGAGGCAGATTGGACGAACAAGAAGATCCAACAGTGGGCACTCAAGCTGTCCGGCTATCAGTGCCGAATTGAATGCTTGCAAGGTCAAGAGAATACCTGTGCGGACCTCCTGTCCCGGATTACAGAGCAGCTGGAATCCAACGCCATCCGATTAGAACCGGAAGTGGATGATAGGGCTTTTCAAGTGGGAGTGATTAATTCCCACACCATAAAAGAAAGACAGGACTGGAGTGAGACAGATGTAGCTGAAGCTGAGCCTATAGTCGACCTACATTGGGTCGAAATAATTGAAACCGGTCAAGCAAATAAGGAATTAGCAGCGTTAAGAGCTCGAGTGAAGGAGGGTCGAACCCAAAAATACATCCTCCACCGCGATAGGCTGTATTATATTGCTGATCGAGACGGAAAAATGGGATTAAAGATGGTGTTACCAGCCCGCCTACGGAGAGAAGTCCTGGATCAAGCCCATGAAAAGGCGGGGCACTTAAGAAGACGTATCAGTTTATATTTAGAAATTATTATTGGCCGGAACTGGTCAAGGATGTTGTAGAATGGATAAATAGATGCGTAACATGTCAGATTCACAGTAGATACCATCCGCTTGCTCCACTGGCGGAAACAGATGTTCCGCAGTATCCCTTTCAGAAAGTGAGTTTGGACATCTCCGGGTCCTACCCCTTGACAGGGCGTGGTAATCAATATGTTGTGAGAATAGTGGACTGGCTTACTAACTGGCCAGAGGCTTATGCCGTGCCAGATAAGACTGCCCAGTCGGTGGCCGGTGTAATCCTAGGTGAGATTTATCCGAGGTATGGGTCCCCAGAACAATTAGTTACCGACAATGGCGTAGAGAATGTGAATAGGATTATGAAGGAGGTACTTGACGAGCTTGGTATCCAGCATGTGTTGACTTCTCCTTATCACCTCCAGAGTAACTCCAAGGTCGAGCGATTTCACAAGACACTGGTGTATATTCTGGTAAACTTGTGACTGATAATCCGACGGAATGGGATCAGGTCCTCACACAAGCCTTAGCAGTAGTGAGGTAATTAATTTAAGAATTGAATTGGGTTTTCTTGAAAATTTAACTAATTGTTCTTTTTCTTCTCTCTTTCTTTTCTCTTCTCTTCCTCCTCAAGCGGAAAGATTTTTTTTTCATATGGAATGGATGGTCGAGAATTAGACTTTGGAAAAAAAAAATCATTTCAACTCTCAAAATGAGAGTTGAAATGATTTTTTTTTTTGGAAAAAAATATTTTTTGTTACCTCAGTTTGGAAGGAGTTCCTTATTAAACTGAACACATTTTAGTTGAGTCCAGTTGGGAATAATTAGAAGCATTCATTCCGGCGATTAAATTGACTATTGGGAAGAATTAAGATTTTGCCTCAGTCAGGAAGGATTTCTATATTGCAAAATATGGGCTAGGAAGCCGCATTCTGAATGAAGAATAATGAGTGACGTGTACATTCAACTTAACACAAAAAGCGACTTAATTAATTTTTTTACACGACCTTGCAAAGGCCGCTAAAAAACATTATGCATTAAAAAATAGTAAATAGGGGCTGATGGTGGGGGGGGGGCATGTGCCGTTGTAATGATCGTCGGGTGGCCCTCGGTTTTAGATCCGGCCGAGAGTGACTGCATAGGCCCTGTAATCACTCATGGGTGTTGTAAACGGGAATGGGATGGAGAAACAGGTGTACTATGAAGATATGTATACAACGCTTAGTAAGGTATGTTACTGCTAATGGTTGTATGGTGCATGAATGTAAGAAGGAGCGAGGCGATGAGCATATCGGGACCGATTGCATAGGTGGCAGGGGAGAGAGAGACTGGTTCGAAACCTCCTGTGATTCTGGAAAAGGCGGCTGCTGGTGCTGACGAAAACAAGACGCAACCTGAAGATCTTCCTGATGCTAAAATCCAAAGGAACTAAAGACGACTTCTTTTCTTTCCTTTTCTTTTCTTTTATTTTATTTTCTCTATGTTTACCTAAAATTCTTGCAGGACGCTGAAACTGAGAACCGTCGAAAGTAAGTCCCAACGATACCTTGAATGACTGTCTATTGAGATGAGAAGAAGTCTTTAGTGAATAAATTCTTACAAGATTCTTATAAAGAAGACTTGAACTGTGAAATAAAAGGTGAAGGTTCAACTACAACTGCTTAAGGTAAGAAAGATTCCCCTAGCTCAATACAAAGCGGGTCCTTTGAGAACCCTGATTAGGGCTACATGCCTTTTATTACGAGAATGTGCGGTTAATAGCAGCAAAGTAAAGAAAAACTCTTGTAAATTGTAACTGGCGCTCTGTGAAACAAAATAAAAATTGAACTATGAGTTAACTGATGAAAAGAAAATGGAAAAAGAAGAATAACTCTTGTAAAATATTGGGAAAAAAACGAGTAATTTTATTTTGTAAAACTTTTAACCAAGGGAAGTAACTCTTATGAGCTAATTGATGAACCTAATGCATTTTATTGAGTGAGAATTTTTTTAATGATGGTTATCTTATCTTTGAATTATTAATGTGAATTGAAAAAAAAAAAAAAGAATATACAAACAAAGAAAAAAACTTGCATGTGAAAAAAAAGAAACTGTATTAGCCCAGACGAACTTTGAACTTTTACATTTTTATGATCTTACGAATTTTTTTAATTGACTTTTTTAAGGACTTTTGAACGAAAAGGGGGGAGAACTCTGATTAAAGGGTGGATATGGGATTGCGTATATGTTACATTTTTACGGGTAATTTGAGGATGGAGAGCGGGGTCTGTGGAAAAAAAATATGACGGCGAACTGTAAAAAGGGATTGGGGCGGTGTGTTAAGGAATTTGACTCCATTGGTTCTACGAAGCAATATAGTCTAATGAGGGCGGATGTGACGTAATTCCGCAATGGGGAGCTTTAGAACAACGTTGAGATAGCTAATAATTCCCGGGTGACGTCAAATAACTCGAGGATTTAAAATAGAGAATATAAATATATATGTTTTATTTCATGTCAAAATAGATATTGTTTGAAACCAGAGAAATATATTTTGCAGTTTTGATGAAGCTGGTTAGGACCCTTATTTATCTGGAAATCTCGGCGCGTATCGACTAGTCTTCTTTGAGGGTTGTTACATGGAATCCTGTATGCTGAAAGCGAATATCGAAGCCGCAGGCAGGAAGAAAAACAAACTCGTGTACTCTAGTCTAGAGAGTTAATTTTCATAAACTTATGCACAAATGTTTTTACAAATATCATTCAGTTCTTGTTAAGTTTTTCAAAGTCTCAAATCTCTTCACAGGCAGCATCAGACGGGTGGATGAGGAAGTAGAAGGGTCACGTCTCTATACGGTCTGCTCTCCCCGAAATCAACAAGCAAGCTCTCGAGAAACTCTCTTCCTTCTGACTAATTTTCGCGCGACAGTCATATATATAGTGAAGTATGTAGATGGGGTGGAAATTTCCCCAGCCAATAAGATTTCGCCACGAAATCGAAAAGCTTCAGGGTTTTTCGTGTATGCAATTCCCAAATCTGGGATCATAGTAATTCTCACGACCGCCGATTTTGAGTTCACCAAGGCCAGACAATGTTATGCTTCAAGTTCCTATCATCAACTTAACTGCAAAATATATTTCTCTGGTTTCAAACAATATCTATTTTGACATGAAATAAAACATATATATTTATATTCTCTATTTTAAATCCTCGGGTTATCTGGCGTCACCCGGAAATGATTAGCTATCTCAGCGTTGTTCTAAAGCTCCCCAATAGGAGATTACGTCACATTTGAATCCAGTGCTATCTTCTGACGTTTACATAAAAATAGTACTGCCCCCTAAAATTTCAGAGAAATTCTAGTAAACAACACCAAAATACTACACCACAAAACGAATGTAAAAACCCTTAAAATCCTTGAAACTATTTATATCAAAATGCAAAAACCTAGCTTAAATCATGCCACATTTCAGAATAGTATAATACGCTCAAATGCTTCGCATAACACTCTCCTTCTCTCTCCCTCACACACCTGTTCCTGCTACTGACCCTAGAACAGGCATGCTCTCCTCACATTCTCCTACAACACCAACGCCCCTATCGCTGTCAATGAACTTCGCTCGCACCTAACTACTATTTAAATAAATTTTCCCATAATTCCTTACCGAAACTAACACACATTCCTGGTGATATGAAGATGATTTTACGAAAAGTTAAAACAACGGACACTTAGAGAAGAAAAATACTCGGAGCATAAATCCATACGTTCGATTTATATACAAAAAAAGATAATACAAAAAATTAAAAAAATAAAAAAGTTATTACTAAACAAAATCTTTCTTTTGTTTTTAACAATGTCTGCCTGAATATATATATATATATATATATATAGAGAGAGAGAGAGAGATATATATATATATATATATATATATATATATATATATATATATAGAGAGAGAGAGAGAGAGAGAGAGAGAGAGAGAAAGAGAGAGAAAAGGAGGGAAACAAAGAGAGGGGAAAACAACTACGCTGATGTGAACTGTTTTGCGACTTCACTGTGGCTTTCTAATTTCTATAATATACTAGCTGGACTCTCTGCATGGCCCGGTGGTATAATACGCTTAAATATGATATTTTAATTTTATGCAGATTGCGTATTTATTATTATAGAATCAATCCTGTATTGAATATTATATGTTACGAGGAATAATTTGCCCGGTGGACTACTTCGCAAAAAAAAAAATAATAATAATAATAATTTTCATCAAATTCCGTTTGTGTTTGTTTACAATATCACGTCAGCTGATATTTGGGTTTGACGATGCATGCTCTGGAAAAGTCATTTCTGATTAATGTTTAATTTTAAAATATGCAAACGAAAAATTATTTACGGCAATTTTAAATGGTATGTCTTTTTTATCGTAAATCGAACTCATTAAGGAAAAAATGGTGAGGTACACCCGGACTCTAACAGGAGACCATTCAATCTGCAGTCGAATACTCTATACTTATCGGATGAATTTCTATACAGAACATATTTAAGAACACTGCCAGATATATAAATTACCTTTGTGTGAAATTTGCAAAAGATAGGGTCAGGAAGGAACTCACACACACACACACACACACACACACAAAGTAACTTTTAGAATATATATATATATATATAGAGAGAGAGAGAGAGAGAGAGAGAAAGAAAGAGAGAGAGAGAGAGAGGAGAAAACAACTGTGGCAAGTACAGGCCCTATACTGAATTCTCGTTATTCTGATTACACACTTTTACCAAATATATAAACGCTGTCTTTCTTTCCATCTAAAAGAAAGCTATCAATATTTCTATACCTATTTGCCAAGTAACAAAATGCTGAGTGCTATGAATGTATCACAGACATCTTTTATCGATTTTGAAAGCCGTTTTCAAAGACAGGCTCAAATATTGCTACACATCTGTCTTGTCTGAAAAGTTGTGGGAATGAATGAGACGTGGTCTTTGTGATCTAAGGAAGAAAGAGTGATAGATTAGCCGCGTCAGCATTTCACGTATACTACTGCTACTCTTCTCTTCCTGAAAGCATTTTGTGCATCGATGACCACTGGATAACAAATAAAAAGAATAGCATGATATTGCGACAGCCTCCATGTTCACCGCATCTTAATCCGTTTGATTATTTTCCTAGACGCAAGAAGATCATTAAAAAGATTCATTCTTGGAGTAATAAAGAAAAAGAATTAAGGTGCAATGACGAATTTGGAGAGTATCACAAACGTATCCTATTAACAGTGCATAGAAACGTAACAGGGAATAATAGGAAAACCAATGAGATTGGATGCGCGGGGGAGTTAACTTTGAAGAGGAAAATCCTATTATTTTTTGTTCTGAATTAAAATGAATCCACTCTCATTATTTCTTAGGCCTACCTCGTACATTTTCTTATAAAGAAGTAAACTAAAAACCTTCCTCAAGGCTAAACAAAGTACACTAACCAAACTAAATCCACTGGTACAACCACACCCACACATACACACACACACACACTCACACACACACGGTACAAAATACATGTATATGCCATTACCATTCCTTCATACATATAAATATTAGAAACAATTATATACACACATACCGGTAAAACCAGATATCGCATACAGCACCTATAAACATATGCACACACATACACAGAACAAGGCGCACGCACAAACATACATACAATATTCCAACAGAAACACACCTATATTCTCCTACACACGTGCACGAACACATTCATACACACACACACACACACACCTTACAAGAAGTACGAACACACCCAGACTTACCGAATAAGACGAGCAAAACACATACCAAACTCACACTATAAACACATTAATATACTCATAAACACACAAGTTATAGAAAGAGTGATACAACAAAATAGTAGACATAAGCAATGTAAAAGAATAGAATAATAAAAACTCATAAAATCTTATTATTTTATTTTATGACAGTTCCCCATAAATAACTATGCTAACACATATCACTCATTAGCATAAAAATACATTTAAAAATGTGAATACCCTTGATGCTTTCCATTTATATATATATATATATATATATATATATATATATATATATGGGGGGGTATACATTTATACACGAAACTATACTGTATGTGGATGACTACATATATATATATATATATATATATATATATATATATACATTTAGCAAATAAGCTACACAGAATTTTCTGTTTCATCCTCACAGTGATTCGCCAGGCTATTGCATGGAATCGATGTTGCTTCGTGTTTATACATATTTCCGTTGTACTAGGTTTACTAGTCGGTCAATCAGATTATTTCTTATCCAAACACCCATTAATCGTAGAGTTACATCCTTGGTCCGGGTTTAAATGCACAGCAGTAAGTTTTAACTCCAGCACACGGACTTAGGGTTAGTGCGTGCACCCGGCTTAGAGAAGGGTAATGGAATTTGTTGTATAGTGGGGTTTCATATTAAAGAGATATGACGGGGGGATTCATATTGGGACAATACTTATAACGGATATAACGATGATGAGAGGGAGAGAGGGAGAGAAGACATTTATGTAGTTCTGGGATGCTTGTGACTTTATATATATACTGAATGGAGATGTATACAAGTTGTTAACACATAGGAGGGGAGTTACATAATCTTGTAAGGGTTACACAATGTTCATTACAAGACGATTGACACATTACCTTGTGAGTGTTGAAAGATGACACATGACAACAGTTACAAAAAAACAATGATGATTCTTTATTCATTGGACCGGTCGAATGCTGATGACGCCAGGAATTCAAATTTGGGATCTACATAGTTTAATGTTCTTTCTTTCGCTTCCAAAGTCAACCCAACTCAACTGCTCTCGACTCAACTCTTCAGCTGACCCCCTGCTGACTCTCTCTTGCTCCTATATTGAGAATCCCTCTTCGTCTATGACGTCAGAAATGTGTTTCCCAAACGTGACCAATTCACGTGACTATGCATGCTGTGCCAAACACACTTTTAACAACAAAAAAATTCTCAACATATAATTCTAACCTATTTTTTTAACAATATATTTTTATTTTGTATTGTTCATTCTTTAGCTGACATTTTTAATATTCAGTTTTCTAAAAGAATGAGCAATCAATTCTTTTTACGATATAAACAATATCTAACTATTCTAATAGAAATTAACAATAGACTAAATTTTAACATTCCAATTCTTAACTTTGTTTACAAGGCTCGAGTCTTGGCTTATCCTAATCTCATTTTCACTTATCTAATACTCTTCTTATTTACAGGGAAAGGAGACAGCCTTTCCATGTAACAAATTTACCACCAGGGACGGCTACTTGACTGGTTCCCAATCCAGTCGATTGTACGCAAATTGAGCTGTCTATCGAATTTTCCTGTCTTTAATCAAAATAGTGAGAAGCCAGCATGCAAGGAGTCGAAAAAAATTCAATATGAAATAATGAAGAGGTCGGAAGCAGAAATATAGTTTATGTATTCTTTTTTTATATGAATTTTATTTATCTTTTTTGTATAAAAACAAATAAACAAAGAAACAAACAAAATAACCCAGGATAAAAATTGGCAAAAGAAAAGATGACAGAAAAGAAAGATATAATTGCCATTAATTCCAAAAGAAAAAGGGGGGGGTAGTTCCGAGATGGATTCAATAGTTTCTTTTTTTTCTTCTTTGTTTTGTTTTTTTTTTCTTTTCCTGGCCACGCATTACTTATTTGGGTAGTGCGCCCCACGATATAGCCGGTTTAGGCCAGATTCTTGACCAATCCTTGGATTTCCGCAGTAGTCACTTCTAATCTCAATGAGTTTGTTCCTTGCATGTTTTGGTTTACACTCCTTTCAACGGTCGCCTGTACATCATGTCTAGTGGGCGGCGCTTTCTTCGACCCATCGAGGAATCTACCATGATAGTCCTTCCGACGGTCGATGTGACGCAACTGGGTTTTTCACCACTCAGTCGGTATATTTTGTCTCCGCTTGGCTTTTTCGATATTTTTTCGATCACGCGGATTTTCTCTTTTGCTTATCAGGCCTCTGTGCCATGTTTTGATGGCTGTTTTCCTGTGGACGCGGTATCTCTATTTTCGCGTCGTTTCCCAGCAACAGAGATGTCCCTTCCATTGGTAATTTTTCGACCACTCCAATTTCGATTGTCGTGGTCGCTCCATCCACTGTTAACTGGATTCGGCATAATGGTATCTTTAGGGTGTCTCTTCCAACTGCTTTAATCACTATCTGTTTTCGTGATCTCTTTAGCTTGTCCCGTGCCAGCTTTTTCTTTTACGTCAAGGATTGAGATGACCCCCTGTATTTGTGTATGTTTCCCGTTCTGGATGAGGCCTTTTCTGATGAACGGTTGAAATGTGTGGTTTCTCCGACCCCTTACCACAGCTCCTTGCGGCATAACTTCCACTGTTTTGAATCCACAACCTGTCCGACACCAGGATTCTATGTGTCCCAATTTTCCGCATCTATAACATGTTCTGTGGTCGCCTCGCCCCTGTGGTGCTCGATACTCCGCGCTTGTCTGCGTGCTTGTTTTCTTCTCCACGTCCATAGTGGGTCTTGACGAGTAATCTCCTAGACTCGTGGTGTTGGGTCTGGACTTCTTGCGCTTGTGTTTGATCATGTATTCGTCTACCAGCGCTGCCAGCTCGTAGCCCGTGTTCACCTTTTTGTCACTATATATCCGTAATTTCTCTCGCATTCCATTCAGGATTTTTTCCATCAAGATGAGTTGT